>NC_069802.1:13724038-14087040 GCF_027406575.1 Nycticebus coucang
AGGCAGTCAACAGTCCATATGTAAACTTTTGCCTTAGTTTTTAAGTTCAGATTTTAAAAACTCAAAAATTAGCTAGCTTCCTGCAATAAATGTTATCAAATTAATTACCTATGTTCTTATTTCAAGAAGCATCTAAGTTTATGTCCTTGAATGGTGCTTTTTATAAATAAAATGGATACTTATCTTTAATAGTTTCATGATAAAAATAAAATTTAAGTTAATCTACCTCAAATATATATTAAAAAATCTAATCTTATCAAAATATTACCTTGTTTGGTAGAGTAGCAGCAATAAACAAATGATCAAACTTATCTCTAACCAACAAGAATATGGCACATGTATATCTTAATTATTCTACAAATAAGCATACATTTCCAGTTTTCAAAAATTTATCCACTAAGAGTTGCCAAGAAGGTAACAAATTTTCTACTTATCTACTTAGCTATTTAGCTCAGGAAGTGCTTTATTATAAAACTCAACTTGCTGGCAGAGCTCTATAAAAGCATTAGCATTATTCTATGCTAACTGTCCTACTGTCATTTAAAAATGCATCAAAACAACCTTAAAAATAATTTGCAAATAATTTAATGTCTACCTTCAATAAAGTATTACATTATTACATAAAACATCTCTTAAAACAAGAACTTGATTTTTATATAACTAAAGGTCTCATCTACATTTAATGATTGTCAAAAGGACTAAATGAAAAAGCATCCATGAAAGCACCCAGACCAAGCCTAGCATATAGGAACACTCAATAAACATTACAAAAAATTAAATGATTATCTAGAAATGGCTCATATAAACTATACAAAAAAAACAGAATTTTATCATTTAAGAAATGGTGCAATGTGCTATAGATATTCTAGAGTATTTAAAAATTGAGTGAAAACAAAAATATTCAAGACTATTAGATTTTTCTAAAATTTGCGGGTTAATTGTTGATTACAATTATAAAACCATTCAAAGTAGTTAGGACCACAACCTCCAATATTCAGTCAATCTCTATTTACAGAAAGTAATCGAAAGCATAAAAGGCTTTCAAATCTAAGGTCATTAAGTCAAATCCCAGCCGTGCCACCTAGAGATTTGACCTCAGACAAGTTACTTAAAACTTGTGAGATTAAGTTTATCTTATAAAACAGTGATTACTGTACTTACCTTGAAGATTTGTTGTAGGAATTAAATGAGAAAAATACATGTAAAACTCTTACAAGTGTTACATATTCTGCTACACACTTTCTATTAAACGAATACATGAATCTCTATTATAAGTTATGTTATGTAACACAAATTTATAATAATATTCATTAATGAAGATTTGCCTAATAAGAAAGTAAGACTCTATAAAGCTTCTTTCTGTATCTTACCACCTAATCTGTGGTCTAAAGTAGCTACAGACTTAATTTACGAACACTAAGTTAAACAAAGCTGCCTCCTTTCTATGTCTTCGAATGACCATTAAAGGTTTCCTGAATGAAGGAAATTAATAGTCATACACAGCCTGTATGAAGACATATAAGTGAATGAAATGCTTAATGACAAACATGGCAGAGGAGCTTTTAAAAACAAAAACAGGGTGGCGCCTGTAGCTCAAGCGGCTAAGGTGCCAGCCACATACACCAGAGTTGGCAGGTTCAAATCCAGCTGGGCCTGCCAAACAATGACAACTACAACCAAAAAATAGCCGGGCGTTGTGGCGGGTGCCTGTAGTCCCAGCTACTTGGGAGGTTGCGAGAATTGCTTGAGCCCAGGAGTTGGAGGTTGCTGTGAGCTATGATGCCACAGCACTCTACCCAGGGCGATAGCTTGAGGCTCTGTCTAAAACAAAAACAAAAAAAAAAAAAAAAAAAAAAAATTTTATCAGTCAAATTTAAGGCAAGGTTTGTTACAGATACCATATGAAGGGTAACTAAAAGTCTATAGTCCTTACAAGTTTGAGACTTGAAATGCCAGATACTTTATTGTTAAAATCTAACTTATATAACCTGCAACTTGCCTCTGCTCAATTTATTTTGGGGGAAAGAATAAGCTAAATTCAGAAGAAAAATCAGTCTATATAACTATGTAAATTTATTTAAAATTTCTATGCCATCTAAGCCAAATGAAGTTACTTTCCACATAGTTTATAGATGGTTAAGATTATTCTGATTTAATATTTCAGCCAAGTTCCAATACGTACAATATTTTGATACAGAAAAAAGTACTTGCCTTCATATGGTGTGTCTGGAGGTCCTGCTATTTCTCCTCTTAATTCTGTAAAATTCTCATCTACAAGATCTACTTTAATTTGATTTTTGCTCGTCTTAAAAATAAACAGAAAATAAATGTTAGTTATGTCAGCAAGAAAAAAAAGCTTATTTTAATGTATTACCTATAAAAAATTTTGAAGCCCCCCTCTTTCATAAGCTTGATTATCTACTCTAGTAAAAATATTGGTCTGTGCTTTTCTAGGACTGATTTAGCTAGTTTTAAGAAAATTTAAAACTAAGAAATCTCAAGACCTCATTTTTTAAATGAAATAACATCACTTTGAATTATAATACAATGGTTTGTTGACTTTCTAGGAATATTAGAGAAAAATAGTAGACAATCTATTTTGTATTTGTCAACTCCATGTATATTAGGTCCAAAGTGATAAAATATACTCATCAGTAGATGAATGCTAAGATATCATACGCCTAGGACACATGGATTCTGCTTGTGTAAATGGAAAATCAGGGTCACTAAAAGCCACAAGCGCTCAACTAATCATACAACTCTGTAAGTTAAGTGATCGAAATATGATACCATCCACCAGACAGTGAATTGAGGTATCCAATTCTTTCCATAGAAATTCCCGAAGACTAAATGCCTCACTACAATTTTCTTATGACTTTTCCAATCTGTTTTTCTGCTTAGTTTACTTCACTGACAACCATCTACTTTCCAAAACAGAGTTCTACTCTACGTTTATATACATCTATGTATTTTGTACTTTATACTTCTCAACAATACTTTCCTATCTTTAACATTACTTGAGTCTCCATCTTGTGACAACCCATTCTCAGAGTCATAGTAACCTTAAATGATTCCGAAAACCGTCCAGTAGGATTTACATTAATGTTCTACAAGTTCCTGACTACAAAGGGGCTCTCCACTCACATTTCCAGACCTATACTATAAATATAATAAATCTCTCAATTTGTTTAAACCTAAATCCCTGAAATACAAGTTAAACAATAAATAATAAAGTTATTTCTTTTGGTAAGATTCTATATTTTTACGTAATTGACAGATCAATTAGGAAGAAAGCCTCACTCAAGATTTCAAGAGTAAAATTTTTTGCTTTTGGCCCATCTTCTTAAAATTGATTACTAGATGGAACAGGGTAAGAATTATTGTTTTAGGGCTTTTGGCTTCTTCCCTCCACCCCCAATAAAAGACACCATCTTTTTACTCTTTTTCTATATTAAATATTTTTTGCACAGAATGTTCAGTATAGAGACAAAATGTAACTTAAAACTCACATTTTTAAAATTTCACATGACTCTTAATCTTATCTTTTAATAAGAATATAGGATTAAAAACTTATGTTCACAGATTAAAAAAACATTCTAATTAATATTGGTTTATTTCATAATTTCTTATGTTTGAATTTCGTATCTTTCTAAAAATATTTTTATTCAACAATGAAATTTAATTATAAATATGCATAATGAGAAACGTCTTCCTATGCGCCCTAAAAAAATCATTAACAATCTTGGTATTTGTGGTAGAGGAGAAAACATACATTTTAGTAACAGTAAAAATATTTTGCCCAGTATACACGTGAATGAATATGTTAAAAAGAAAACTGGAGGCATCCAACGTTCACTGACCAATTAAAGAAACCCTAAGTACAACTAGACTTCCATTCCTCCTACAAAAACTTCTAAATAAAATAAAAGTAATCCGATCTTACAAATCATCAATCCTTTCAAAGAACTACATAGCTTCTCACAGTTACCCCCTCTAAAAAGAAGTATGTAAATAACCCTGAAATGTTAGGATACTAAGGACCTTATTAAAAATGTGAGGGGGAGATAAAGATCAAAAAAGCTGCCTTTTTGAGACTGCCCCAAGTCCCTGGTTAGCAAAATACGAAATACTAATTTTCATACCTTCTTATTTCTGTTCACATCACCCCCAAAATATACTTCAGAGAAAAATGAATTCTTTTCTCAGTCTACAGAAAAAACACTCTTTTAAGTGTATGACACATTTACTAAACCAGCTCAAGAAAATACCATCATCATGATGAATCCCATTAAAAAGGAACATTCTACATAGTCAAAATTTAATCTGCAGATAACGAAAGATAAAAAGAAAATGAGAGCGCCGCCTGTGGCTCAGTGAGCAGGGTGCCAGCCCCATATATGGAGGTAGCAGGTTCAAATCTGGTCCCAGGCAAAAAAAGAAAGAAAGAAAATGACGGCAGCGCCTGTGGCTCAGTGGGTAGGGCACTGGCCCCATATACCGAGAGTGGTGGGTTCAAACCCGGCCCTGGCCAAACTGCAACAAAAAATAGCTAGGCGTTGTGGCGGGCGCCTGTGGTTCTAGCTACTCAGGAGGCTGAGGCAAGAGAATCGCCTAAGCCCAGTAGTTGGAGGTTGCTGAGAGCTCTGTGACGCCACAGCACTCTATTGAGGACGATAAAGTAAAGACTCTGTCTCTACAAAAAAAAAAAAAAAAAAGAAAAGAAAAGAAAGAAAGGAAAAGAAAATGAAAAGTTAAAGATTTTTCACAGTTCTATTTTTTCATGAAGCAATTATCCTCTATACCACCGCACAGTTTGATTCAAACAGCCAGTTATTTCACAATCCAAAATTGCAATCCTACTGTTTCCAGGGGCAATGCCTGTGGCTCAGCGGGTAGGGCACCGGCCCCATATACCGAGGATGGCAGGTTCGAACTCAGCCTTGGCCAGCTAAAACAGCAGTGACAACTGCAACAAAAAATAGCTGTGCATTGTGGTCGGTGCCTATAGTCCCAGCTACTCAGGAGGCTGAAGTAAGAGAATCACCTAAGCCCAAGAGTTGGAGGTAGCTGTGAGCTGTGACGTCAAGCACTCTACCGAGGGCAACAAAGTAAGACTCTGTCTCAAAAAAAAAAATAAATAAATAAATAAAAGAAAAAAAAATTCCAACACCAGGGCTGGGCGAGGTGGCTCACGCTTGTACTCCTAGCACTCCAGGAAGCTGAGACTATAGATTGCCTGAGGGTGAGACCCCCATCTCTAAAAATAAGCTGGTGGTGTGACGGGCACCTGTAGTCCCAGCTACTTGGGAGGCTGAGGCAAGACAATCACTTGAGCCTAAGAGTTTGAGGTTGCTGTGAGCTGTGACACCACCACAGTCTATGAAGGGTGACAAAAAGTGAGACTGTTTCAAAATAAATAAATAAATAAAATCCCAACATCAGGAATAATAAGAAAGAAATGGAAAATAGTAAAAAAAATGACAATATTGGAAAAGGCAGAACTTTGGAGTAGACGCATTCTGAATCCTAGCTGTCAATTACTTGTGGTATTCAATCAGATACATCACTTAACATCTCTCAATTTTATTACTGTAAAATGAGATTTATTTGAGAATTAAAAAGTCTCCAGATAGACATGGCATAGTTCCTCTTTCCCTAACAACAATAACTTCAAAACCTTTGATTTCAAAGCTCTTTTTTATAAAATTAATTTCACAGTTCCGCTTCCAGTTTAAGAATGGATATGTAATTTCTAAAAATAAATACTAAAATAATGTGTTATTCACTTTAACGACCGCGACCACCAAGGGGGCTGAAGCTTCTGGGCAAAACTTTTTTTTTTTTTTTTTTGAGACAGAGTCTCATTATGTTGCCCTCAGTAGGATGCCACAGCATCACAGCTCACAGCAACCTCAAAATCTTGGGGTTAAGAGATTCTCTTGCCTCAGCCTCCCAAGTAGCTGGTTCGACAGGAGCCCACCACAACAACAGGCTGTATTTTTGTTGTTGTTGTTGTTGTAGTTGTCATTGTCGTTTAGCAGGCCCAGCCAAGTTCAAACCTGAAAGCCCTGGTGTATGTGGCTGTCGCCCCAACCACCAAGCTATAGGCGGCTGAGCCTCTGGGTGAAATCTTGAAGAAACTGTGTTATCACTGCACTGCTTTTGTGAGGACAGCCACAAAGCTGCTTTTCTATACTTTCTGCCCACCAACTCAGCAAAAAACACACAAGGGAGCTTCTCACAGTCTTCTTTTTCTAATACTCCCTGAGGGCTCAAAGGCATTGCTAAGGCAAAAAAAGATGATAATGAATAAAAGGAACTGCTCCCAGAAAACAATTTTTAAATAAACTATTTTATTAAGATATAGCTGGCACGGGGGTCTCATGCCTGTAATCTCAACACTGCGGGAGGCTGAGGCGGAAGAACTGCATGAGCTCAGGAGTTCAAGACTTGCCTGAGCAAGAGTGAGACCCCACTCATAAAAAAAATGAAAAACCCATGGCTCAGCGCCTGTAGCTCAGCGGCTAGGGCGACAGCCACATACACCAGAGCTGGTGGGTTTGAATCCAGCCCGGGCCTGCCATAACAACAATGACAACTACAACCAAAAAATAGCCGGGTGTTGTGGCAGGTGCCTATAGTCTCAGCTACTTGGGAGGCTGAGCCAAGAGAATCGCTTAAGCCCAAGAGTTTAAGGGTACTATGAGCTGTGATGCCATAGCACTCTGCCGAGGGCAACAAAGTAAGACTCTGTCTCTCCCCCCCGCCAAAAAAAAAAAGTGGGGGCGGGGGGAACAGCTGTGCGAGCACCTGTAATCCCAGCGGCTTCAGGAGGCCGAGTCTGAGGTTGCAGTGAGCTATGACACCATTGCACTCTGCTCGGGGCACAGGGTGGGACCCTGGCTCAAAAAAAAAAAGATAGCATACATAAACCATGTAAAATAGCATACAATATTGAAGGTAATATGGATGAGGTTAAAAATGAACATTTTTATCAACCAGCAACAAGGCAGAATTTAAAGCAGTACTAATAGATTTGCAAGGCTATGGCTCTCAGTGAAATGATACAGTCATCACAATCATCATAAAAATTCTTTCAAATAATTACTGGGGTTCATAATAAGCCAGAAAGTGATGTCAGTTTTAGTGAACAAAAACCAAGTCCTTGCCCACTTGGAGCTTACATTCTAAGGGGGAATACTAAAAATTGAAAGATCTTGTCATATAAGCCCTACGTGCAAAGTACATTATTGCTTAACTTATTTAAAACTTACTAGGTATATGGGGCAGCACCTGTGACTCAAAGGAGTAGGGTGCCAGCCCCATATGCTGGAGATGGCGGGTTCAAACCCAGCCCCGGCCAAAAACAAACTAAAAAAAAACTTACTAGGTATAGGCCAGGTGCACTAACTCACGCCTGTAATCCTAGCACTCTGGGAAGGCGAGGCAGGTGGATTCCTTAAGCTCAGGAGTTTGAGACCAGCTTGAGCAAAGCAAGACCCCTTCTCTACTAAAAAACAGAAAAAATAGCTGGGTATTGTGGCGGGCACCTATAGTCTCAGCTACTTGGGAGGCTGGGGCAAGAGGAATGTTCAAACCCAAGAGTTTGAGGCTGCTATGAGCTATATGCCACAGCACTTTACCCACGGAGACACAGTGAGACTGTCTCAAAAACAAAACAAAACAAAACTTACTAACTATATGACCTTGAGCAAGTTAACTAACCACTCTATATCTCAGTTTCATCCTCTGTCAACTGAGGAGTGTTTGTTTGTTTGACAGAGTCTTACTCTGTCGCCCAGACTAGAATGCCCTGGCTTCAGCCTAGCTCACAGCAACCTCAAACTTCTGGGCTCAAGTGATCCTCCTGCTTCAGCCTCCCAAGTTGCTGGGACTACAAGCATGAACCAGCACCACTCATGGCCAATTTTCTTTTCTATTTTTAGTAGAGACAGGGTGTCACTCTTTCTTATCTCGAACTCTTGCTGTCTCTATGCTGGTCTCGAACTCTTGAACTCAAGGGATCTACCTGCTTCGGCCTCCCGGAGTGCTAGTATTAAAAGAGTGAGCCACTGCACCCAACCTCATTATCATCAAAATATATAACTCTCCACAATCTTCCAGAAAACAGAAGCAGAAAATACTTCCCTAACTCATTCTATGAAGCCATCATTACCCTAATACCAAAAGCAAAGATATCAGTAAAGGAAAACTGACAACCAATATATCTCATGAACTTCAGATGCAAAAGCCCTCAACAAAATATTAGCAAATCAAATCCAACAATATATAAAAAGAAATATATGCCACAACCAAGTGGGATTTATTCCACATACACAAGTGTGGTTCAACAGTCAAAATCAACTATTATATAGCATCACTAAAATAAATGAGCACTAACTAAACATTCAGAAGCATTAATATGTAAAGGAAAAACAGGACAAAGATATTTATACTATGATTATGACATAAAATATTTTTAGAATGATAAAAATCAGAAAGGAAATGGAGGTGGGGCCCAGTGGTTCACACCTGTAAGCCTAGCACTCTGGGAGGCTGAGGTGGATGAATTGCTTGAGCTCCCGGATTCGAGACCAGCCTGAGGCAGAGTGAGACCCCATCTCGGTAAACCCATGTACTGGATACCATTCTTCACCAGACTGCGAGCATTGCAGACCAAGTCAAATGAGAAGGGGGTTGCAGGCAAAAAACTTGTAGCAGTGAATAAAAGGAAAAAGCCTGTTGGTGTTAAGAAGCAAAAAGGCCTCTGGTGGGGAAAGAAGGCTACCTCTACCAAGAAACCAGCAGCTGAAAAGAAGCCAGCAGAGAAGAAGCCTGCTGCCTAAATTCTTAAATTTGTTTATTCCATAAAGGTCAAACCATTAAATAAAGACCTGATTAAAGAGGAGGAAAAAGGAAGTCAATTCCAACCAGAGCCACTATCTACATGGAATTTACATGTTCTCCCCACGTTTTGTGGGTTTTCTTCAAGTACTCAGGTTTTTCTCTACATTCCAAAGATGTGCACGTTAGGTTAAATGGCATGTCTAAATTATCCCAGCATTAGTGAGTGAGTGTGTGTGTATGTGGGGTGGTGGTGGTGTGAGTGTGCCCTGTGATAGAATGGCATCCTGTACAGGGTAAATTCTTGTCTTGGACCCTTTACTGCTAGGACAGGCTCTAGGCATCTGCAACCCTGAACTGCAACAAGAGGGTTGGAAAATGAATGAATACAAGTTACTGTTAAATAAAAATTCATTATGTGATAATCATACAGAAACATAACAATAAACGATGTGGTATGAAAATGGTCAGCAAACCTTCCATATTTGTTTCTGTTTTTGAACTGTGTGGTAGTAAAATTGTCAAAATTTTTACTTTGCAAACATTTATTCCTTGACCCACCCACTACCATGACCACTGTCATTGACTTAATGGTGAGAATATGATGAAATGGCCTGCCTCAAACACTGCCAATGCTAACATAATAATGTACACAAGCTTCCTAGAAAGTCTTTTGGCCATAAGAGTATTAGAAGTTTAGATACTATGACCTAGTAATTTTTCTTAGGAATCTATTTTAGGGAAATATACTCATATTAAAAATTATTATATAAGCTAGGCATAGCTGAACACACCTATAATCTCAGCTACTTGGCAGGCTGAGGTGAGAGGATCTCTTGAGCCCATGAGTTCAAGATCAGCCTGGACAACAAAGCAAGACCCTGCTCTTAAAAAAAATTATGTAAAGACATTCCACTCAGAATTATACAGTACAGTGGGACAATAATGAAACAAGTTATAAATATTCAACAACAAATAAGTCAGGTAATACAGCTATTAAAATAGAACATTTGATGCCACAAAGAAAACACAAGCTTAAGCTATGTTAAAAGAACAAAAGGATACAAAATAGTATACATGTAGGATCCTGATTTTGTAAAAAGAAAAAAGTATACTGATACCACTATTTGGTTGGTGAGAGATTATAGTTTACATTAGTCTTTTTGTACATTTCTTCTAGATTTTCATAAAAGAGGAAGAAGATAAGGACTGGCTATATTCCTGATAAATATTAATAAACTCTAAACTCTTTTCTTCATGGTCATCACCAAATTCTCCAAAATCAATTTCAAGCTTCTCATGTTCCCAACCTCCTTGGATAAATTTCACTTCCTTTAGTACTCAAAACCCAGCAGTTAGCTATCTTTATCGAAATATGACTACTCTTTCTATCAATCACTTCCAATGTTGGCTTTCTCTCTTCCCTTCTTAGATTCCATGGGCATTTATTATTATCACCCTATTGCAAAATATTCCTGACACTCTTGATGGTACCTTGATGGTTCTTCCTTCATGGTATTCATGTGGCAATAGCCAAGGCTAGTTAAACTTACTTCCCATTAATTAAAAAAAAAAATCATCTTTTCTGTGCCTACCCCCATCCAACATTGTTGGAGAAAAACACAATCATTAATTGGTTTCATGTTAAAGAGAGACCACAAATCCCAAATGGAAACTTAACATTGCCCTAAGTGACTCTACCCCTATTAAAGATTAATCCCACCACTTAGGCTGTGATTACCATTTAAGGACTCCGCACTGTCTCTAGTAATCTAACAACAACAACAAAAAAAGATTTTCCAATTCTAGCATAATCAATTTATTCTGTCCATCAACACATAAACATACTCTAACATCACCCAAAATTTTCTGAAAGGATCCCTTTAATCATCTGCTCCAGTTATGGCCTCTCTTCTCTGCTCTTCTGCCAAAGCAAAACTCCTTAATACAACAGAATGAACCATAGACGCCACTTTCTCATCTCATAATTCTTCCTGCAATCCACTCCCATCAGACTTCCATTTTCACCATTCCAATAAGAATACTCCTGTCAAGGTCACCAAGAATTATCACATTACAGATTCAATGGTCATTTTTCCCATTCAGCAGCAGGACAAAGTTGACCATTTCCTTCTTAAAGTCTTCTCTTGGCTTCAAACAGCATACACTTCTGGTTTTCTAAGGCATCATTAGTAACTCACTCTCCTTATCCTCTGTCAATTTGCCTGGGACCAGAATAAAAACCATGACTTTGTCCTAGAACTCCTTCCTCTCTGGCCAAATTCTCCTAGTCACCCAGTCTGGCCTTTAGGCATGGCTCTCTAAAAATATGATGCCCAAATCTTCTCCAGATCTGACCTCCCAGGCTCATATATTCAATCACTTACTTATTTCCCCACCTTAAAATCTAACAAAGACCCATATTAGTTGCTAAAGACAAACACCTAAGTGTTTTGTAACTGATCAGCAAGCTCTGGTTAACTCCACTTTAAAAGACATCCCAAATACTTTTACTTCACTTCAGCTCCCTATTCAACTCTAGCCCAAGCTACAATCATCTCTTGCTGAGGCTACCTGAAGAGCTTTCCTAAATGATCTTCCCGAGTTCATTTTTGCCCCTCTACTCCCTAACACAGCAAGTTGCCTACCAATTTCCTTTCTCCTTCCTTACTAGAGAAGTCCTAATTATAGCTGAGCACAATGGGGAGCAATATGCTCAGATAAAAAACATATCCTAGCCTTCTTTAAACCAAGAGAAGGCTACTATACGGTCCTGGTTAAAAATAAAAAAATAAAAAACACAAAAGTCCCAGAAGGGCTTCTGAGAACGCCCTTTAAAAGGGATAAACTAAGCTGGCATATACCTTATGCCTTTGCCTGGACTTCTGGCAGCCATTTTGAGAGTCTGAGGACAAGGGTAACATCCCTAAAAACAGTAAACTGAAAGTCAGAAGTAGTCTATTAACACTGTGAAGTCCCCTACCTAGCTACCCTGAAATACTTTTCCTATTTGTTTAAATCACTACTTCGTTTCTTTTGTTACATCCAGCCAAACTCAACCCCCAATTCCTTTATCCTTTTCTCTCACATCTTTAGTATAAATTCATTCTCCACACAGCAATCAAAATGGTCTCTTAAAAACATAAATCTTGGGGCTCGGGACCCGTGGCTCAAGCGACTAAGGCACTAGCCACATACACCTGAGCTGGCGGGTTCGAATCCAGCCTGGGCCTGCCAAACAACGACAGCTGTAACCAAAAAAAAAAAGTAGCCGGGCGTTGTGGTGGGCGCCTGTAGTCCCAGCTACTTGGGAGGCGGAGGAGAATCGCTTAAGCCCAAGAGTTGGAGGTTGCTGTGAGCTGTGATGCCACAGCACTCTACCCAGGGCGACAGCTTGAGGCTCTGTCTCAAAAAAAAACCCAAAAAACAAAAAACCATAAACCTTGGGCCCGGCGTGGTGCCTCACACCTGTAATCCTAGCAATTGGGAGGCCAAGGAAGGTGTATTGCCTGAGCTCACAATTTGAGACCAGCCTGAGCCAGAACAAGACCTTGTCTCTAAAAATAGTGGGGCACTGTGGCAGGCACCTGTAATCCCAGCCACTCAAGTAGCTGAAGCAACAGAATCTCCTGAGCCCAAGAGTTTGAGGTTGCTGTGAGCTAACACACCACAGCACTCTACAGAGGATGACAGTGAGACTCTATCCCCACCCCCAAAAAAAAGATCAGGCAAGAGGACTGCGTGAGCTATGATGCCACAGCATTTTACCAAGGGCAATAGCTTAAGAGTCTGCCTCAAAAAACAAACAAACCCATAACTCTTGTCCTTTCCTTTAAAGCCTCCAATTGTTTTCAGGGTCACTTAAAATCCAAACTCCCTACCCTGAGCTTAGAAAGTTTTAAGTGATCTAACTCTCTTCTACACCTTAACTTTCTTTTTTTTTTTTTTTTAACTGAGTCTCAACCTGTCACCCTGGGTAGAGTGTCATAGCTCACAGCAACGTCAAACTCTTGAGCTTAAGCGATTCTCTTCCCTCAGCCTCCCAAGTAGCTGGGATTACAGGCACCTACCACAACATCTGGCTAGTTTTTAGTAGAGACTAGGTCTTGCTCTTGCTCTTGCTCAGGCTAGTCTCAAACTCCTGAGCTCAAGCAATCCACCTTCATCGCCCTCCCAGAGTGCTAGGATTATAGATGTGAGCCACTATACCCAGCATATTATCTTCATCTTTCACCATTCTCTTCTTTTATCCACAATACATTTTAGTTGCTTACATATGGGAAACTCATTCCTACTTTAGAATCTTTACATTAATCTTTTCCTCTGATTTGGAATGTTCTTCCCCTACAGACATGGCTTCTCAGATCTCAGTCTAAAACCCTAGGAAGAGATCTTTTCTGTCCACCTAAGGAAAAGTAATCAATCGATTTTATCTATATATTATTGTATGGCTCAGCGTCGGTAGCTCAAGCGGCTAGGGCGCCAGCCACAAACATGGGAGCTGACGGGTTCGAATCCCACCAAGCAACGATGACAACTACAAGCAAAAAACTGCCGGGCACTGTCGCAGGCGCCTGTAGTCCCAGCTACTTGGGAGACTGAGGCAAGAGAATCGCTTAAGCCCAAGAGTTTGAGGTTGCTGTGAGTTTTGACACCACAGGACTCTACTCAGGGAGACAGCTTGAGAGACTCTCTCAAAATAATAATAATCATAGTATTTTTTTATTTCTCTGCATTGCATTTATCATTTTTCTGTTTCTCCTTCCTGCTTGCTGTTATATTCCCAGCACATATCATGGTGTCCAACATAAAGTGAGTCTTTAAGTATTCATTACATAATAAAGATCCCTTAGCATTGATGATACAAAGATGGATAAGCCATGATACCTATCCTTGAGAGGCTCAAAGTCTAGTAAGGGAAGACAGCTTTAAACAATTAAAAAAAAACTAAAAATGAAAGAGTTGGTGTTAAAGTCACATGAGAATAATATTCAAAGTTCTTTAACACCATAAAACAAATAAACAAAAAAAAAAAACCCTTCTAACATGTCGTATATGGGCCAGATACAGTGCTCATGCCTACAACCTCAGCACTTTGGTAAGCTAAGGCAGGAAGATCACTAGTGCCTCAGAGTTCAAGTATGCAGTGAGCTATGACCATGCCATTATTCCAGCCTGAGAATAATGCCTGAACAACACTGCAGGACACTGTCTCTAATAAAAATAAAAATAGGGTGGCGCCTGTGGCTCAGTGAGTAGGGCGCTGGCCCCATATACCGAGGGTGGTGGATTCAAAACCAGCCCTGGCCAAACTGCAACAAAAAAATAGCCTGGTGTTATGGCAGGCGCCTGTAGTCCCAGCTGCTCAGGAGGCTGAGGCAAGAGAATCCCATAAGCCCAGAAGTTGAAGATTGGTATGAGCCGTGTGATGTCATGGCACTCTACCCGAGGGTGATACAGTGAGACTCTGTCTCTACAAAAAGAAAGAAAGAAAAATAAATAAATAAATAAATAAATATGTGCATATAGATAATAAATAGAAAAAACAATGGAAGGAAATACCAAAATTAAAACATATTTCTCCGTATGTCTGAAATATTTCATAGACAAAAAAAAAATTTTTTTTTTTTTTGAGACAGAGCCTCACTTTGCTCTCTTCAGTAGAGTTCTGTGGCATCAAAGCTCACAGCAACCTCAAATTCTTTTTTTTTTTTTTTTTTTGTGGTTTTTGGCCGGGGCTGGGTTTGAACCCGCCACCTCTGGCATATGGGACCAGCGCCCTACTCCTTGAGCCACAGGCGCCGCCCCAGCAACCTCAAATTCTTGGGTTCAAGTGATACTCTTGTCTGAGCTCATGGGTTCAAGACCAGCCTGAACAAAAGCAAGACCCCATCTCCAAAAATAGCCGGGCACTACGGTGGGCACCTGTAGTCCCAGCTACTTGGGAGGCTGAGGCAAGAGAAACTCTTGAGCCCAAGAGTTTGAGGTTGCTGCGAGCTATGATGCCACAGCACTCAACCAGTGACAAAGTGAGACTCTGTCTCAAAAAGATAAATAAATAAAATAAAGATGGGGTCTTGCACTGGTCAGGCTGATTTCGATGAACTCCTGAGCTCAGGCAATCCACCTGCCTTGGCCTCCCAGAGTGCTAGGATTACAGGCAAGAGCTACCGCACCCAGCTCCCCAAGATTTTTTTAATTAATTAATTTTTTTTTTTTTTTTTGAGACAAAGTCTCATTTTGTTGCCTCAGTAGAGTGCTATGGCATCATAGCTCACAGCAACCTCAAACTCTTGGGCTCAAGAGATTCTCTTGCCTCAGCCTCCCAAGTAGCTGGGACTACAGGGCACCCACCACAAACCCTGGCTATTTTTAGAGTCAGGGTGGTGCTCTCAAGCTGGTCTTGAACCTGTGAGTTCAGGCAATTCATCCACGGTGGAAGCACAGTGCTAGGATTATAGGTGTGAGCCACTGTTCCTGGCCCCCATCAACATTTTTTTTGAAGAATTCTCTCTTGCTTGGTGCCAGTAGTTCAGTGGCTAGGGCGCCAGCCACATGCATGGGGCTGGAGGGTTCAAACCTGGCCCAGGCCTGCCAAATAAGGACAACTACAACAACAAAAAAAAAAAATAGCTGGGTGTTGTGGCAGGCACCTGTAGTCCCAGCTACGTGGGAGGGTGAGGCAAGTGAATCCCTTAAGCCCAAGAGTTTGAGGTTGCTGTGAGCTGTGACACCATAGCACTCTACTGAGGGCAACATAGTGAAACTGTCTCAAAAAAAAAAAAAAGAAAGAATTCTCTGTTATAGATTTTACTATAATATGGTTCCTAATATTTTCCAAAATTCTAAAGTAAACATTTGTTACTTTTATTTTCAGAGAAACTATTTATTTAAAAGGGAAGAGCAATGAAATGGTTTTCTATTTTCCTTAAATAATGATTATTAGCTACCTGTATACCTCACATAAGTACTGATCATCCTAATGTATGATGTTAATTCCAACTTACCCTCCAAAAATCAATTTAAGGGCTATTCCAAGGAACACTTCCCCTGAGGTTAGACTTCCCCAACCCAACCCACTGCTCCCCATCCTTAAACTCAACAAACACATTTATAATTAGCTGTTCAGTGTCTCACTGACTTCCTGAGCCATAATTTATCCCATCACAAAAAGGGTATCTATTTTATTAACACGTAAGGTGGCATTCAGTAAATACCTGGTGTATAAATAAAAAAGGAAACCATATATACTAATTAGGTATCTCTTGAGATCTTCAAAAGAGAAAACTACAAAATAAAGCAGAAAGGATTCCCTTTCCACCATCTTGCTTCCCAGTCTTCATTTCAATTCAGGACTCAGCTATAATATCAACGTTTACATGGAACAGAGAACCACCTGGGAACAATCTTTATCAACAAATTCAATTCCTCCTAGTCCCCGTAGCAGGATAAAACTTTTTTTGTGATTGAAGTTGAGCTCCCTAGAGCTTAAGAAAAACCTTAAATGTCTCCTGCTTAGGCAATGTGCTTAGCAATGGGAAATGTTAAGATGTGCCCTCAATGATTCACACAGCAACTATCAGCAGATACAAAAACCTAACAAAGTAAACACCCAAAATTTCATCCATATACCCAAGGATACTCTGCACATACCACTCACCTGTAGGCCTAATTACTTAGAAGGCTGAAGAGCAAGGTTACGATGAGCTAGGACCACCCACTGCACTTCAGCCTGGGCCACATAACAAGGGTCTGTCATGCGCAAAAAAAAAAAAAAAAAAAAAAGGCTGGGCGCAGTAGCTCACGACTGTAATCCTAGAACTCTGGGAGTCCAAAGCCGGAGAAATGCTTGAGTTCAGAAATTCCAGACCAGCCTGAACAAGAGCAAGAGCAAGATCCCATCTCTAAAAACAACAGCCAGGCATTGTGGTGGGTGCCTATAGTTCCAGCTACTTGGGAGGCCGAGACAAAAGGATCACTTGAGCTCAAGAGTTTAAGGTTGCAGTGAGCTATGACACGACAGCACTCCACCAAGGGCGACAAAGTGAGACTCTCAAAAAAAAAAAAAAAAGGAGGGCGGCGCCTGTGGCTCAGTTGGTAGGGCGCGGACCCCATAAACCGAGGGTGGCGGGTTCAAACCTGGCCCCGGCTGAACTGCAACCAAAAAATAGCTGGGTGTTGTGGCGGGCGCCTGTAGTCCCAGCTACTCGGGAGGCTGAGGCAACAGAATCACTTAAGCCCAGGAGTTGGAGGTTGCTGTGAGCTGTGTGATGCCACGGCACTCTACCGAGGGCCATAAAATGAGACTCTGTCTCTACAAAAAAAAAAAAGGAAGAAAGGTTTATAAGGGGTGACATTTAAGGATAATTAATACTAATTAAGTTTCAAAAAGGAAAGAAAAGCCAAATGCAGTTGTCACACCTATAATCCCACCACTTTGGGAGACCAAGGCAGGAAGATCACTTGAGACCAGTCTCTTAAAAAAATAGAAAAATTAGCCTGGCATGGAGGCACACACCTGCAGTCTCAGCTACTTGGGAGGCTGAGGCAAGAGGACCAACCACCTGAGCCCAAGAGTTGGAAGGTCGCAGTGAGCTATGATGATGCCACCATACTCTAGCCAGGGCAACACAGGAAGACCCTGTCCCAAGAAAAAAAAAGAAAGACAAAGAAAAGAGTAAGGGCTTAGTCCAGACAGAACTAAACAGCAAACAATTTTATACTGCTAAAAGTTTGAGGGAAAGTGAGAATATGAGGTATACATAGGTATACAAGTGTACAGATTAGGAAAGGTAAGTGATAACAACAGTACAATACACAACAGGCAATAGAGAACCTAAAAGAAACGACAACATAAGATCATATTGTAAAAATTAAATCTAGTGGGTGGCGCCTATGGCTCAGTTACTAGAGTGCCAGCCCCATATACCAAGAGTGGCGGGTTCAAACCCAGTCCCAGTCAACTGCAACAAAAAATAGCCGGGCGTTGTGGCAGATGCCTGTAGGCTGAGGCAAGAGAATCACCTAAGCCCAAGAGCTGGAGATTGCTGTGAGCTGTGTGACGCCACAGCACTCTACCGTGGGTGACGAAGTGAAACTCTTGTCTCTAAAAAATAAATAAATTAAAATTAAAATTAAATCTAGTGGCATGGTACCACAAGGGTTTAACAGAGAGGCTGGGAGAGACTGAAGGCAGAAAAATAAGTGTAACAAATGATTTTAATACAAATAGTCTGAGGTATAAAAATCAGACTTAAACAAAAAGATTTTAGGGGCTGGGCACAGTGGCCCATGCCTGAAATCCTAGCACTTGGGAGGCCAAAGCGGGTAGACTGCCTGAGCTCATGGTTCAAGACCAGCCTGAGCCAGAGTGAGACCCTGTTTCTACAAATAGCTGGACATTGTGGTAGGCGCCTGTAACCCCAGCTACTTGGGAGGCAAAGGCAAGAGAATCACTGGAGCCCAAGAGTTTGAGGTTACTGTGAGCTATGAGAACATGGCACTCTACTGAGGGTAAGAGAGAGACTCTGTCTAAAAAATAAAATAAAATAAAAGATTTTAGAGATAAAATGACAATGGAGGGTGGAATCACTGATAACGTTTTATAAAGGGTAGTAACAGAGTTCAAAGAAAAATCAGAACAGTATCAGAGCAACCAAAATAGGATAGTTTAAGATGGAAATGGAAATGTTAAAGAAAGATGTACAACATGGATGATTGCTGAGAAGTTATTCTGTATGTGACAACTGGGAAGATACTAGTAATGTCTGAGTGAATAGTTTCAATGACAAGGTAGAGAGAGAGGCCTGAGAACAGAAGTTAAAAGAATCAATTCATTTTTTTTGTTTGTTTTTTTAGCTGTCCGGGGCCAGGTTCAAACCCAACAGCCCTGGTACATGTGGTGGGCGCCCTACCCACTGAGCTACGAACACCGCCCAGAATCAATTCATTTTTAAGAACCAAAAAAACACATCATAAGGAAAGATATAATTTGATTACTTCAAAATTGAACTTCTATAAGACAAGACATAGGACAAACTTAAGTAAAACAAGGCAGTCATAAAAGGACAAATACTGTATGATAGAGTAGTAAAATTCATAAAGTAGAATGGTTTTTTACCAGGAGCTGGGTGACAGAGGGAGTAGAGAATTAGTGTTAATGGGTAGAGCATCAATTTTACAAGATGAAAGAGTTCTGGAGATGGATGGTGGCGATGGCTACACAACAATGTGAATGTACTTAATGCCAATCAACTGTACACTCTAAAATGGTTAAGATGGCAAATTTTATGTTATGTGTGTTCAACCACAATTTCAATAAAAAGAAGATAAAACAGTTAAGACAAGGCGGTGCCCATAGCTTAGTGGGTAGGGCACAGGCCACATACACAGAGGCTGGCAGGTTCGAACCCAGCCCAGGCCTGCTAAACAACCATGACAACTGCAAAAACAACAGCAACAAAAAATAGCCAGGTGTTGTGGCGGGCACCTGTAGAGCCAGCTACTCAGGAGACTGAGGCAAGAGAATTGCTTAAGGCCAAGATTAAGAGGTTGCTGTGAGCTGTGACAGCACAGCACTCTATTGAGGGCGACACAATGAGACTGTCTCAAAAAAAAAAAAGGCTCGGCGCCTGCAGCTCAAGCAGCTAAGGTACCAGTCACATACACCAGAGCTGGTGGGTTCAAATCTAGCCCGGGCCTGCCAAACAACAATGACTACTACAACAAAAAAAAAAAATAGCCAGGGAAGGGGTGGAGGGTAGGAAGGGGCAGCTCCTGTGGCTCAGGGAGTAGGGCACCAACCCCATATACCAAGGGTGGCTGGTTCTAACCCAGCACTGGCCAAACTGCAACAAAAAATAGTCAGGCGTTGTGGTGGGTACCTACAGTCCCAGCTACTTGGGAGGCTGAGGCAAGAATATCACCTAAACCTAAGAGCTGGAGATTGCTGTTAGCTGTGATGCCACAGCACTCTATCCAGGCTGATAGATTGAGGCTCTTTTTCAAAAAAAAAAAAAAAAGTTAAGACAAAATTAAAAATCAAAATACATAATGAAAGAATTATATGAATAAAAATCTCTACAAATAAGAAAAAAAAATACATACCAACCAATTTTTTACAAAATGGCGTAAAGAATGTAAACACTTAGGGCAGCACCTGTGGCTCAACGGAGTAGGGTGCCGGGCTCCATATGCTGGAGGTAGTGGGTTCAAACCCAGCCCAGGCCAAAAAAAAAAAAAAAAAAACTGCAAGAATGTAGATACTTAAACAAAATAACACAATAAATTCAAAATTATGCCAGTATCTCTACTGACAAGGGAAATAAAAATTAAAATAAGCTACCATTTCACATCCATGTAGAGGCAAATATCTAAGTCGTACAAAATCAATTCACCAGAATTCTTTTATATACTGTTAGTGGCAGTGTAAATTGATATGATCATGTGGAGAACAGTGCTAAGCAGTATCTAGTCATACAGAAACTGAAAATATACTCAGATCCTGCAATTCTACTTCCTAGAAAACCTCTTATACGGCCCCTAAAAACATTTAAAATTATGTTCAATACATATTTTTACAATAGCTAAAAGTCGGAATTAAATGCCATAAATAGTATAATAAAATTTTCAAACTGCAAAGTGGAATACAATGTAATTTAAAGAACTAGCACTACACATATTATCACACATAATTTTTTTTTTAAGACAGAGTTGTACTTTGTCACCCTCAGTAGAGTGCCATCTTAGCTCACAGCAACCTCAAACTCTTGGGCTCAAGGTATCCTCTTGCCTCAGCCTCCCTCCCAAGTAGCTGGGAACACAGGCACTGGCCACAACAACCGGTTATTTTTTTTTTTTAAGAGACAGGGTCTCACTGTTGCTCAGGCAGATTTTGGAACTAGTGAGCTCAAGCAAACTACCTGCCTCGGTCTCCCAGTCACACATAAATCTTTAAACATAATGCTAAGAGTCTACTCAGAATGCTGAGGCAGGAGGATTGCTAAACTGCTGTAAGCTAGACTTGAGGCCCAGACATTCTAGCCCAGGCAACAGATCAAGACTCTGTTTCAAACAAAACAAATAACTAAAATAAAATAAAAAAAATAAGGGTGGTGCCTGTGGCTCAAAGGAGTAGGGTGCCGGCCCCATATACCAGAGGTGGTGGGTTCAAACCCAGCCCCGGCCGAAAACTGAAATAAAATAAAATAAAAATACTGAGAGAAAAAGTTTCTAATTTGCATTTCTTTTTTTTTTCCCTGCAGTTTTTGGCCGGGGCTGAGTTTGAACCCACCACCTCATGCATATGGAGCCGGTGCCCTACCCCTTTTAGCCATAGGCACCGCCCCGAGAGAAAAAGTTTCTAAAAGAGATGGAGTATTATAATCACCTGTAAAAAAATTTTTTAAAGCTTTACAAAAGCAGTAAAATGTGTTTTTATGGGAAGACATTATGCTATTAATAGCTTATAAAACATGAAAGAGAACAACAGTCACAGAGTGGTTACTCCTAAAAAGGAAGAAAAATAGAACAGAGGAAAAAGTTATAAAATGAGCTTCACCTCTGTGTTTTATTTTATTTGAAAGAGGAAGGGTAACCGAGTATGAGAAGATTTAAATCGATTAAATAGGAACCACAGGCTCGACGCCTATTATAGCTCAAGCAGCTAGGGAGCCAGCCACATACACTAAGGCTGACGGGTTTGAATCCAACCTCGGCCTGCCAAACAATGACAACTAAACCAAAAAATAGCCGGGTGTTGTGGAGAGTGCCTGTAGTCCCAGCTACTTGGGATGTGGAGGCAAGAAAATCGCTTAAGCCCAAGAATTTGAGGTTGCTGTGAGCTGTGATGCCCATAGCACTCTACCAAAGGTGACAAAGTGAGACTCTATCTCAAAAAAATAAATAAATAATAAATAGGAACCACAGACAAAAAGGTGTTCAGGTATTATTTTTTAACTGCTAAGCACAAAATATTTCATAATTTAAAAAAAAATCTTTAAAAATAATGTGTAGATGCCAGTCAACTCCCAGCTACTTGGGAGGCTGAGGTAAGAGAATTACTTAAGCCCAAGAGTTTGAGGTTGCTCTTGGGCTGTGTCGACACAGCGCTCTACCGAGGGCGACAAACTAAGACTCTGTCTCTAAAAACAACAACAACAGTTAATAATAATGGGTAGACTGCTTGGCACAGTGACTCACGCCTGTAATCCTAGCACTCTGGGAGGCCAAAGTAGCAGGATTGCCTGAACTCTTGAGTTCAAGATCAGCCTGAGCTAGAGCAAAACCCCATCTCTAAAACCAGCCAAGTGTTGTGAAGGGTGCCTATGGTCCCAGCTACTAGGGAGGCTGAGGCAAAAGAATCACTGGAGCCCAAGAGTTTGAGGTTGCCATGAGTTGTGACGCCAGAGCAATCTACGGAGGGCAACAAACTGAGACTCTGCCTCAAAAAAAAAAAAGTGTATAGAGGCTGGGCATGGTGGCGTTGGGAGGCTGAGGAGGGAGGACTGCTTGAGGCCAAGAGTACCAGATCAGGCTGAGCAAAAGCGAGACCACATCTTTACAAAAAACAGAAAAACTAGCCTGGTGGTGTGGCACACACTTGTAGTCCCAGCCACTTGGAAGAATGAGGTAACAGGATGGTTCAAGCCCAGGAGTTTCAAGTTACAGTGAGCTATGATAATACCACTGCACTCTAATCCAGGAGACAGAGTAAGACCCTTTATCAAAAAAAAGGAGCAGCACCTGTGGCTCAAAGGAGTAGGGGGCCAGCCCCATATGCTGAAGGTGGTGGGTTCAAACCCAACCCTGGCCAAAAACTGCAAAAAAAAAAAAAAAGTAATAAATAAGAAAATAAGAATGTGTAGGGAATAAGTAGCAGATATGAGTATAAGCTACTCTCTCAACCATAATTTTTTTTTTTTTTTTTGTAGAGACAGAGTCTCACTTTATCACCCTTGGTAGAGTGCCGTGGCGTCACACGGCTCACAGCAACCTCCAACTCCTAGGCTTAGGCGATTCTCTTGCCTCAGCCTCCCAAGTAGCTGGGATTACAGGCGCCCGCCACAACGCCCGGCTATTTTTTTGTTGCAGTTTGGCCGGGGCCGGGTTTGAACCCACCACCCTCGGCATGTGGGGCCGGCGCCCTACCCGCTGAGCCACAGGCGCCGCCCTCTCAACCATAATTAATCAGTAATGTTTGGGAGGCAGGGACCTGATTTCAAACTCTATTCCACCAAGTTACTTGATACGAGGTTAATTTCTTCACAGCTACAACTTTCAGATCTAAGAACAAGAATAACATCAATTTCATAAAACTGCCATACACAGTAGAACCTTTTAAGTTGAACACCCGAGAGACTATAACAAACTGGTCAACATAGAGAGGTGGAAGTAGGCCAATTGCACTGATACATTACTTGTGGTGCATGCATATTTGGTCTATGAAAATTAGGTCAACTTAAGGAGGTGATCGACTACGGAGGTTCTACTGTGTAGTATAAAATGTCAATAGGCTTTCAACTACAGGTAGTAATTACTCTAACTATACAGTAAAAGCAAAAACTAAAGAGAAAAACAGTATTGAATGAAATAAAGTTCTCCCACTCTTTCAGAACTACAAAAGAAAATCACATGGATGTAAAATGCAACCAGCTACTTTCTAGCTTCCAAAACCCAATTCTGAAAAGAGATTTACAAAGGAATCCAAGGTTACATACCATAGAATTAGAATCTGAATTCCTTGGTCTAGTTCCAGGATGCCAGAGCAATGTCAAGAAATCAAAAACAGGCTCAGTGCCCATAGCTCAGTGGTTAGGGCACCAGCCACATAAGCTGGGACAGGCAGGTTCAAACCCGGTCCGGGACTGCTAAACAACAATGACAACTACAACAACAAAAAAATAGCCAGGCGTTGTGGCAGGCACCTGTAGTCCCAGCTACTCAGAAGGCTGAGGCAAAAGGATCACTTAAGCCCAAGAGTTTGAGGTTGCTGTGAGATGAGACACTACTGATTGTGACAAAGTGAGACTGTCTCAAAAAAAAAAAAAAGAAAGAAAAATGAAAAATAACCTAAACTCTGTGTTAATAAAAATTTACATTTTATTTTATTGAGACAGAGCCTTAAGCTGTGGCCCTGGGTAGAGCGTGAAGACGTCACAGCTTACAGCAAACTCTAACTCTTGGGCTTAAGCAATTCTCTTGCCTCAGCTTCTGAAGTAGCTGGGACTGCAGGCACCCCCCACAATGCCCGGCCATTTTCTGATTGTAGTTGTCATTGTTGCTTGGCAGGCGAGGGTTGGATTCAAATCTGCCAGCTCCAGTGTATGTGGCAGCACCCTAGCCGCTGAGCTACAGGCACCGAGCCGAAAATCTATATTTTAATACAAACTTTTCTCCAATTTATAACTGTCTCCTAAAAAAAGATTAACTAACACCTTGAGAAAAAGGCCCACTTATACTCCTTTGTATAGTCCTTTTCCTTATCTGTAGGAGAAACATTTCAAGACCCTCAGTGGATGCCTGAAACCATGGACAGTACGGAGCACCATGTATACTATGTCTTCTCCTATACAAACATACTTATGATAAGTAAGGCACAATAAGAGTAACAACAACAGTAATAATATAGTGTAATAAAAGTTATGTGAATGTGCTGTCTCTCTCAAAATATCTTATTGTACTATGCTCACCTGTTTTCAGAGCACAGCTGACCTCAGGTAAATGGAACAACAAAAAGCAAAACTATGGACAAGGAAGGACTACTTGGCCACCAGCCCCACTGGTTGTATAGATGACAAAGAAACACTGTCAGAATTACTATACCCCTCATCATATGTCATTTCCTGAGGCAAATTCACATAAAGCAATTACCAAAAACCACTAAAGGAAACATTTATGATCCAAGAATAGCAAGCAAAACAAAATATGAAAACATAGCTAATTTTGACATTGAACAGCTATCCATTTACCCAACTTTTGGTGTTTTTTTTTTTTTTTTTTTTTTTTGGAGACAAAGTCTCACTTTGTTGCCCTCAGTAGAGTACTATGGCATCACAGCTCAACCTCAAACTCTTAGGCTCAATCTATTGTCTTGCCTCAGCCTCCCAAGTAGCTGGGACTATAAGCACCAGCCACAACACCTGGCTATTTTTAGAGACAAGGTCTTGCTCTTGCTCAAGCTGTTCTTGAACCCGTAAGCTCAGGCAATCCACCTGCCTCAGCCCCCCAGAGTGCTAGGATTATAAACGTAAGCCACCTCACCTGGCCACGTTTTACTAAACTTTTAAATAAGGTCCTAAGCATTGCTCTAATCACTATAAAGAGTCGCCTAATCTTCCCACATTTTATAGTAAAGACAGAAAATTGAAATATAGTCAGTACTTCAGGTATTAAGTAGAAAAGCCAGGACTCAAAGAAAATCTAATTCCAGGGTGGCTCCTGTGACTCAAAGGGGCAGGGTGCCGGCCCCATATGCTAGAGGTGGTGGGTTCAAACCCAGCCCTGGCCACAAACCGCAAAAAAAAAAGAAAGAAAATCTAATTCCAAAACCCAGACTGCTAAGCGCTAAGTGAAATTTACTGTATTACCCTTTAGGAGTTAAATATCTATTTCCTGGCAAGTTTAAATTTTCACTCTAAGAGGAAAAAAGGAAGATACACTTAAACAATATTAAATTATCATTCCTTTTGTATATACAGCTCTGTTAGCATTCAGCAAAGTACTATTTATGATAAAAAAAAAAGTTCCAAAACACAACTACTATAGCTGGAGTAGAATGGTATGCAAAAAGCCTAGGTTCACCCACCGTTAACCATTTCTGTGTGGCTGAGTAATAATCAACCTCTTTGAGCTTCCGTTTCCTGATCTTACAGATGACAGAGAAGCTTGGCTTAGATGTAAGGTTTCTTTTAGCACTAACATTCAATGCATTTTAGCACATTTTCTAAGACTCCATTTTATTTTCATTTTTTATTTTTTTGAGACAGAGCCTCGAGACAGACCCTCAAGCTGTCGCCCTAGGTAGAGTGCTATGGCATCATAGCTGACAGCAACCTCCAACTCCTGGGCTCAAGTGATTCTCCTGCCTCCGCCTCCCAAGTAGCTGGGACTACAGGCGCCCGCCACAACGCCCAGCTATTATTTGTTGTTGTTGTTGTATTGTCACTGTTGGGCCCGGGCTGGACTCGAACGCGCCAGCTCAAGTGTATGTGGCTGGCGCCTTAGCCGCTTGAGCCACAGGCACTGAGCCTCCATTATATTATTTAACAAAGATTTAAAAAAGCATCTTTTGAAAACCTTTAAAATTATATCTTTTGGGCGGCGCCTGTGGCTCAGTGAGTAGGGCGCCGGCCCCATATGCCGAGGATGGCGGGTTCAAACCCGGCCCCGGCCAAACTGCAACAAAAAAATAGCCGGGCGTTCTGGCGGGTGCCTGTAGTCCCAGCTGCTCGGGAGGCTGAGGCAAGAGAATCGCAGAACCCCAAGAGTTAGAGGTTGCTGTGAGCTGTGTGACGCCACGGCACTCTACCCCAGGGCGGTACAGTGAGACTCTGTCTCTACAAAAAAAAAAAAATAATAAAAAAAAAAAAAATTATATCTTTTATTCAAATATACTCAAAACTAATCTCTGCTACTGGAAGTTAGGAAAATAACTAGAAAACAAAGGAGGTTCTTGGCTCGTGTCTATAATCCTAACACTCTGGGAGGCTAAGGCGGGTTCCTGAGCTCATAGGTTTGAGACCAATCGGAGCCAGAGGTAGACTTCATCTCTAAAAAAAAATAGCCGGGCTCATTAACTTAACGGTCTGAGGAAAAAGAAAAAAAAAATAGCTGGGCCTTGTGGCGGACGCTTGTAGTCCCAGCTACTTGGGAGGCTGAGGCAAGAGAATCGCTTGAGCCCAAGAGTTTGAGGTCGCTGTGAGCTGTGACCCCATGACACTTGACCAGGGGGGTCAAAGTGAGACTGTCTCCAAAAAAAAGAAAGAAAGAAAGAAAGGAAGGAAGGAGGTTCTTATCCAGTCATGATAGCTCTTACCTGTAATCCAAGCACTATAGGAGGCTAAGGCAGGAGGTTCTTTTTTTTTTTTTTTTTTGTGGTTTTTGGCTGGGGCTGGGTTTGAACCCACCACCCGGCATATGGGACCGGCGCCCTACTCCTTGAGCCACAGGCTCCGCCCAAGGCAGGAGGTTCTTACGATTGCTTGTAATGGTCTGTTTTTTGATGTGAGTGCTATCTCCACAACTATAAATATGTTGGAGTATGTAAGAGCTGTCCAACTTTGTGAGAGCTGTTCAACTTTCTGTCTTTTTTTGTGGGTTTTTTTTTGACACACAGTCTCATGCTGTCGCCCTAGGTAGACTGCCATGGCGTCACAGCCACAGCTCACAGCAACCTCCAACTCTTGGGCTTAAGCAATTCTCTTTCGTCAGCCTCCCAAGTACCTAGGACTACAGGCGCCCGCCACAATGCCCAGCTATTATTTTTGTTGTTGTTGTTGCATTGTCGTTGTTTGGCAGGCCCCGGCTGAATTCGAACCCACTAGCTCTGGTGTATGTGGCTAGTGCTCTAGCTGCCCAAGCCATCTTTCTGTTCTTAACACATAAATGTGTTTGTTTTTTTGAGACAGAGTCTCATAATTATGTCACCCTGGGTAGAGTGCCATGGCCTCACAGCTTTTAGCAATCTCCAACTCTTGGGCTTAAGCAATTCTCTTGCCTCAGCCTCCCACTAGCTGGGACTACAGGCGCTCACCACAATGTCTGGCTATTTTTCTGTTATTATCGTCATTGTTGTTTAGCAGGCCCTGGCAAGGTTGGAACCCACCAGCCCTGGGTCATGTGGCCAGCTCCCTAACCACTGAGCTATGGGTGCTGAGCCATGTAAATGTGTTTAACTAATTTTATCAATAATCTCTCTGCTCCCTAGTTCCAACTCAGGGTTCTACAGAAAAGATCATTTACTTATACATTTAAATATTCTTATAATTCCTTTGAGACTGCCTCCTGAAATTTGAGATCTTAACTTTTTTTTAGCACCCAACTCAAGAACCTGACTCCATACACATACCCTCAAAACTCCCACAGCATTTAACGTATTTTGGCATGTATAATGCACACTTTTACCCAGTTTCTTTTTTTTTTTTAGGAAAATAAGGGTAGGCATTACACGTGCATAGTGCTAATTCCATATCTATGATTTTTTTTTTTTTGAGATGGATTCTCACATTGTTGCCTCAATAGAGTGCTGTGGCATCACAGCTCACAACCACCTCAAACTCTTGGGCTTGAGCGATTCTCTTGTCACAGCCTCCCAAGTAGCTGGGACTACAGGTGCCTGCCACAATACCTGGCTATTTTTTGCAATTGTCATCATTGTTTAGTTGGCCTGGGCTGGGTTCAAACCCGACAGTCTCAGTGTATGTGGCCAGCACCCTACCCACTGAACTATGGGTGCCTCCCATATCAATGTATGTTTTTAATCATTTTATGCATGCTTATGTGTTAAGAGTATACCCCTAGAACAGTGGTTCTCAGCCCTCCTAATGCTGTGGCCCTTTAATACAGTTCCTGGGGTCACGACCCACAGGTTGAGAACCGCTGCCCTAGAAAGTAGTATCTGTATGCAAAATAATAGCCTGGAATGTGGTAATCAGTTTTGTTAAACTTGTGAGAAACTTCCAACAAAAGCATTTTTGGCCAATGAACAGTGACGTATTTCTCTGTGTGTATTTGAGGTGGGAGCTAACTGATACAAGCCATTTTTTTTTTTTTTTTTTTTTTTTGGCCGGGGCTGGGTTTGAACCCGCCACCTCTGGCATATGGGACCAGCGCTCTACCCCTTGAGCCACAGGTGTCGCCCTGATACAAGCCATTTTTATAATAAATATTTTTGGAAAATGTCAAAACAGTTTTTGTTTACTGTAAGCTTTAAGCTAACAGTTTTTGGGGTTTTGTTTATGTTTTGGGGGGGAACAAAGTTTCTTACTCTGTCGCCCTGGGTAGAATTCCATGGCCTCATAGCTCACAGCAACCTCAAACTCTGGGGTTTGAGCCATCCTCTTGCCTCAGCCTCCTAAGTAGCTGGGATGACAGGCACCTGCCACAATGCTGGGCTAGTTTTTCTATTTTAGTAAAGACAGGATCTCACTTTGCTATGGCTGGTCTGGAACTCCTGAGCTCATACAACCCACCCATCTTAACCTCCCAGAGTGCGAGGATTACAGGCATGAGCTAGGCCAAAGCTAACAGCTATTAAATACACTAAAGAACTGGGCACGGTGGCTCACACTTATAATCCTAGCACTCTGGGAGGCCAAGGAGGGTGGACTGCCTTGAGCTCACAAGTTTGAGACCAGCCTAAGCAAGAAGATCAAGACCCTGTTTCTAAAAATAGCCAGGCGTTGTAGCAGGTGCCTGCAGTCCCAGCTACTCAGGAAGCTGAGGCAAGAGAATGGCTTGAGCCCAAGGGTTTGAGGTTGCTGTGAGCTATGACACCAGGGCCCTCTAGCACTCTGAGGGTGACAGAGTGACAGTCTCAAAAAAAAAAAAAATGCTAAACAGGATGATAAAAGAGCTGCCGAAAGACACTTTAAACCTCCTCCTACAAAGACTATTACCAGATCGTGAAGGAAATAAGAATAAAAGCTTCTTAAGATGCCAAGACAAAAGAGGGCAATGTGAGTGAAACTTCCAAAGCAGTCAGAGATGGAGCAGGAGGAGAAGACCTGGATTCCAGAGCAGCGTCAAACTGGGATCTCTGTTTTGACCAAGAAACAAGGAGAGGGTAAAAGGACTGCGTGCGCACACACACCCACACAAACAGATGATTTCTCAGGGACACCTAAATGGTGCTTTAACCTTATGAAGAAGGTTTGAGCATGGGGACATGAATAAAACTTGCCCCCAAACTACCAGCAGCCTATGAAAATCAAGCTTTGGAATTTCATTCTTGAGTCATCAATCTTCAAAAGACTTGTAACTATGACCTATCCCAAATCGACAATATGGATAAGGTCCCACTCACATTTCATATGCCATCCAACAGAACTGTGGACGTCAAAGGAGCAATTACAGTAGCTGCTAACACTAAGTGGACATGAGACTTTTTTTTATAAGACAGTCTCACATTGTCTCCATCTATCATAGTTCAGAGCAACCTCAAACTCTTGGCCTCAAGCGATTCTCCTGTCTCAGACTCCCAAGTAGCTGGGAATACAGGCACCTGCCACAAAGCCCAACTATTTTTAGACACGGGGTCTCACTCTATCTCAGGCTGGTCTTGAACTCCTGAGCTCAGGCAATCTACCCACCTAGGCCTCCCAGAGTGCTAGGATTACAGGTGTGAGCCACCTCGCCTGGCCAGAAAACACACTTCACTGTTGTTCTAGACTATTGTGCAGACAGGACAAAACTACTACCTATGATCATCTTAAAAAGAAAAATGTTACCAAAAGAAAAGATTCGAAGTGGAGTTATTACCCATGTGCCTGAAAAAGGATGGATGAATGAAGAAGGCATGAAAATCTGGTTTAACAAAGTCTGATGAAGGCCTGGAGGATTACCTAAAACACCAGCTTTGCTTATTTTCCGTCACTTCAAAGCCTGTGTCATACAAAGTGCAAAAGCAATCAGAGCAGACTTGAAAACCCAACTTGCTGTAACTGTTGGGCTAACCAGCCAACTGCAAACTCTTGATGTGTCAGTAAACAAGCCATTTAAGGTCCTAATGAGGAAAAGAGTGGACATCATGGATGCAGTCAGCTGGTAATGATTTAAAACCTACAAGCAGAATCAAGAAAGCATCCATCGGGCTTGGCGGTGCCTGTGGCTCAGTCAGTAAGGCGCCGGCCCCATATACCGAGGGTGGCGGGTTCAAACCCGGCCCCGGCTGAACTGCAACCAAAAAATAGCCGGACGTTGTGGCAGGAGTTTGTAGTCCCAGCTACTCGGGAGGCTGAGGCAAGAGAATTGCTTAAGCCCAGGAGTTGGAGGTTGCTGTGAGCTGTATGATGCCATGGCACTCTACCAAGGGCCATAAAGTGAAACTCTTGTCTCTACAAAAAAAAAAAAAAAAGCAAGCATCCATCACCCAGGTTTGTGATTAGATCCTAATACCATGGAATAGTGTCAAGAAGGAAGTGGCTGTGAAATCATTTTAAAAATGAGGCATCTTGGGCGGCACCTGTGGCTCAGTGAGTAGGGCACTGGCCCCTTATACCCAGAGTGGCAGGTTCAAACCTGACCCCGGCCAAACTGCAACAAAAGAAATAGCTGGTCATTGTGGCGGGCGTATGTAGTCCCAGCTACTCAGGAGGCTGAGGCAAGAGAATAGCCTAAGCCCAGAAGTTGGAGGCTGCTGTGAGTTGTGACGCCACAGTATTCTACCGAGAGCAATAAAATGACACTCTGTCCCTTAAAAAAAAGAAGAGAGACAGCAGGGGAGACTTCCAACTTGGGTCTTCCTCTTTGCCAGAAGCTCTGATGCTTGTTGCTTTTTCTCTATTCCTTTCTGTCTAATAAAATCCAATCTTACCACTGAGGGAAAAAAATGAGGCATCAGCAATGCCATGGGTTAAACTGAGGGTGAGGAAATTTACTATGATAAGGAAAGTGACTCCTCTGAAGACACGGGTAATGTAGAAATTATAGAAGATACTTTTATTTTTTTGAGACAAAGTCTCACTATGTCATCTTCAGTAGAGTGTCATGGCATCACAGCTCACAGCAACCTCCAACTCCTGGGCTTAAGCGATTCTCTTGCCTCAGCCTCCCAAGTAGCTGGGACTACAAACTCCTGCCACAACACCGGCTCTTTTTTTCGTTGCAGTTGTCATTGCTGTTTTTAGCTGTCCTGGGCCGGGTTCAAAACCACCAGCCTCGGTGCATGTGGCCAGTGCCCGACCCACTGAGCTATGGGTGCCACCTAAATGACTTTTTTTTTTTTGAGACTGAGCCTCAAGCTGTCACCCTGGGTAGAGTGCTATGGCATCACAGCTCACAGCAACCTCTAATTCCTGGCCTCAAGCGATTCTCCTGCCTCCACCTCCCAAGTAGCTGAGACTACAGGAAACCGCCACAACGCCCAGCTATTTTTTGGTTGCAGCCATCATTGTTGTTTGGCAGGCCCAGGCTGGATTAGAGTCCACCAGCTCAGGTATATGTGGCTGGCACCTTAGCCGCTTGAGCCACAGGCGCCGAACCCTAAATGGTACTTTTTTTTTGAGACTGAGTCTCACTTTGTTGCCTTGGGTAGAGTGCTCTGGCGTCATAACTCACAACCACCTCAGACTCTTGGGCTCAAGCGATTCTCTTGCCTTAGCCTCCCAAGTAGCTGGGACTATAGGCACCTGTCACAACGCCTATTTCTGTTTTAGAGACGAGGTCTCTCTCTGACTTAGGGCAGTCTCAAACTTGTAAACTCAGGCAATCCCCCTTCCACTTGGGCCTCCCAGAGTGCTAAGATTACAGGCATAAGCCACCACACCCGGCCAACATACTTACAATATTGACAGTCGCAAAGAGCTCTTGGCCTTCTATGATGCAGAAATATCTCATAAATTTGCTATCAGTACATAAAATTCCTTGTACCATGTTTCTGTTCTTATTTTGTAATTATCTGTTACATAAAATACCACACTGTTAAATGCTAAAATTCCTTTATAATACAAAAAACAAGTATTTAAATGTGAACAAATAAAAATTTTAATTAAAAATTTACAATAGGCTCGGCACCCGCAGCATAGTGGTTACGGTGCCAGCCACATACACCGAGGCCGGCGAATTCAAACCCAGCTCGGGCCAGCTAGACAACAATGACAACTGCAACCAAAAAACAGCTGAGTGTTATGGCAAGTGCCTATAGTCCCAGCTACTTGGGAGGCTGAGGCCAGAGAATTGCTTAAGCCCAGGAGTTGGAGGTTGCTGTGAGCCATGATGTCACAGCACTCTACCCAGGACGACATAGTGAGCCTCTGTCTCAAAAAAGTATATATATGGCTCGGTGCCTGTAATTCAGCGGCTAGGGTGCTAGCCACGTACACCAGCTATTTTTTGGTTGCAGCCATCATTGTTGTTTGGCAGGCCCAGGCTGGATTAGAGTCCACCAGCTCAGGTATATGTGGCTGGCACCTTAGCCGCTTGAGCCACAGGCGCCGAACCCTAAATGGTTCGAATGGCGGGTTCAAATCCAGGCCAGGCCTGCCAAACAACGACAACTACAACCAAAAAATAGCCAGGCCTTGTGGTGGACATCTGTAGCCTCAGCTACTTGGGAGGGCTGAGACAAGAGAATCGCTTAAGCCCAAGAGTTGGAGGTTGCTGTGAGCTGTGACACCACAGCACTCTACCCAGGGCGACAGCTTGAGATTCTATCCCAAAATAAACAAATAAATATAAAATAAAAAGGCTCAGTGGCTAGGGCACCATCCACATACACTGGAGCTGGAGGGTTTGAATCCAGCCCAGGCCTGCCAAACAATGACAACTACAACCAAAAAATAGTCAGGTGTTGTGGCGGGCGCCTGTAGTCCCAGCTACTTGGGAGCTGAGGCAAGAGAATCGCTGAAGTCCAAGAGTTTGAGGTTGCTGTGAGCTGTGACACCACAGCACTCTACCCAGGGCAACATAATGAGACTCTGTCTCAAATAAATAAATAAAATAAAATAAAATAATTAAAATAAAAGATTTTTGTTGTTGTTGCAGTTGTCACTACTGTTTGGCAGGTCGGGGCCAGGTTCAAACCCACCAGCCTTGGTGTATGTGGCTGGCACCCTAACCACTGAGCTATGGGCATTGAACCAAAATAAAAGATTTTTTCTCTAGCAGTTTGGTCCAAAAAACATGTATGCATGATACATGGGAGCACATTATACATGGCAAAATATGGTACTCTGCACCTAGCACTTTGATCTATCCTTTTATTACCTTTTTTTGTTTTGTTTTTTAAGTCAGAGTCTCAAGCTGTCGCCCTGGGTAGTGCCGTGCGTCATAGTTCACAGCAACCTCAAACCGTTGGGCTTAAGTGATTCTCTTGCCTCAGCCTCCCAAGTAGCTAGGACTACAGGCGCCTGCCACAATGCTTGGCTATTTTTTTTTTTTTTGGTAGAGACAGAGTCTCACTGTACCAGCCTCACGTAGAGTGCCATGATGTCACACGGCTCACAGCAACTTCTAACTCTTGGGCTTACACGATTCTCTTGCCTCAGCCTACTGAGCAGCTGGGACTACAGACGCCCGCCATAATGACCAGCTATTTTTTTGTTGCAGTTTGGCTGGGGCTGGGTTTGAACCCACCACCCTCAGTATATGGGGCTGGCGCCCTACTCACTGAGCCACAGGGCCTGGCTATTTTTTTGTTGTAGTTGTTGTTCAGTAGGCCTGCAGCAGGTTCAAACCTGCCTGCCTCTGTGTATGTGGCCGGCCACTGGCCACTGACCACTAAGCTATGGGCACTGAGCCATCTTATCTATCCTTTATTTGTCCAACCTCTCCAACCAGGTAAGTCTTAAGAAGCTGTATCGATACGTTCAATAACGGCTTACTGGAAAATAAGAGTATAATTTACACTTCTGGGCTCCCCTAGTATATCACCCCTTTGGGGAGCCCAGAAGCATCTAACGCTATGCCCAATGGACAGAGACTAACAGTAAAGTAATACAAGAAATACAAGGCCAGGCGCAGTGGCTCACACCTGTAATCCTAACACTCTGGGAAGCTGAGGTGGGTGGACTGACTGAGTTTATGAGTTCCTAGACTAGCCTGAGCAAAAGTGAGATCCCTGTCACTAAAAATAGCCAGGTGTTGTGGTGGGCACCTGTAGTTCCAGCTACTCCGTAGCCTGAGGCAAGAAGATTGCTTGAGCCCAAGAGTTTGAGGTTGTGGTGAGCTATGAGGCTATGACACTCTACTGAGGGTGACAAAGTGAGAGATCCTATCTCAAAAAAAAAAAAAAAAAGAAAGAAAGAAAAAGAAATGCACCACCGAACAATATTACTTGCTTTTGACTTCCCCCCCAATCTATAAACTTTCTTTACTCAACCCAAACCAGAACTCAGTGAGGCATACTATTTATGTAAGTTACACACATAACCTACACCAAAAAACACCTTTCTACTGTTAAAAAAATTGTTCAAATTCTTGATACATTCATCTTTGATAAGGAATTTTGCGATTTTCTTTAAATCAAAAGGTAGAAAAAATTTTTTTTTCTTTTTTTTTTTGTAGAGACAGAGTCTCACTGTACTGCCCTGGGTAGAGTGCCATGATGTCACACGGCTCACAGCAACCTCCAGCTCTTGGGCTTACACAATTCTCTTGCCTCAGCCTCCCGAGCACCTGGGACTACAGGTGCCCGCCACAATGCCTGGTTCTTTGTCGGTTGTAGTTGTCGTTGTTTGGCAGGTCCAACAGCCCACCAGCTCTGATCGGGTATATGTGGCTGGAGCCCTACCTGCTGTGCTACAAGCACCGAGCCCACAATAGTAGTTTTTACGAAAAGTTTACAACACAAACTTAAACATTCTTTATGATATACCAGAAAAAATTATTAAAGTGTAGTTACCATATAAACAAACTGGAGGTATCATATAGCATAAGATAAGAAGCAAAAGGATATACATTGATTTAAGCACATTTTATTCATTGAGGTTCAAATTTTTTAATTTTAAAAAATATAAAAATATGCGGCTAAGGCACCAGCCACATACACCTGAGCTGGGGGGTTTGAATTCAGACTGGGCCCACCAAACAACAATGAGTGCTGCAACCAAAAAATAGCTGGGCAATGTGGTGGTGCCAATAGTCCCAGCTACTTGGGAGGCAGAGGCAGGAGACTCGCTTGAGTCCAGGAATTGGAGGTTGCTGTGAGCTGTGATGCCACAGCACTCTACCCAGGGCAATAGCTTGAGGCTCTGTCTCAAAAAATATATATACATATATATTTTTTAAATATATATATATTTATAAGTGGATTATGTTGATTACTTACATATTTATAAAATATATATATATATATATATATATTTTTTTTTTTTTTGGCATGTAGATGCCAGGCATGGTGGTTCACATCTGTAATTACAGGACTTTGGGAAGCAGGAGGATTGCTTGAGGCCAGGAGTTCAAGATCAGCCTGGGCAACAAAGCAAGATCCCCATCTCTAGAAAAAAATGAACAACAACAACAAAATTAGCTAGGCAGAGTGGTGTATACCTTTTTGTCCCAGTGACTAAAGAGGCTGGAATGGGAAGATTACTTGAGCCCAAGAGTTCAAGGCTACAGTGAGCTATGATTGTGGCACTGCATTCCAGCCTGAGTGACAGAGTTAAGACCCTGTCTCTTAAAATTAAAATAAAAATATTACGCATGTTGAAATGCAAGTAAATCTTTAAGTTAATTATAGGTAACCCTTATTTCAATGAGTTTAAACTAACAATTAGATTGTGTTTAAATCCTTTACCTGGTAATACAAACCAGGCTCAATTATTTTTAAATAATTAAAAACATGCCTATCCTTGGCAAGAAATGACAGTGTGGTACAATATAAATACAAGCAGATCTAGATCCAAATTCCAAAGCTGTATGTTTGCAGACAAGCAATTTCATTTCTCTGAATCTCTATTTTCTTATGTCAGATAAAGGAAATTTAATCCAAAAACCTATTCTTTGAATTAAAAAAAGCATAGCATTGATGTATAAAGAAATGACACTAAGAGCCATACTACAAATGGCAGTTAGTTAACAGTAGCAATAACTGAGAGTAAATAATACAACCTAAGAAAAACATACAAATTATGGTTTTATATTCTCACAACAATTCACTTTTGTAATTCAACTCGTAACTATGAAATGTACTTTAAATCAATTCTCCTTACCTGCCTTATCTAAATAAATGTGGCCTGCATTACTGTATATACATTCTGCAGGAAGAACAACTGCAGATAATTTTTTGAAAATGTCAGGATAAACCTATTCACTTAATAAGGAGATCTAATAATGTAGTAATAATCTGGCAAAATCACACATTTTTTAATAGGTCTTCTTCTCAAAAGTAAGGATCAAGTTAACTATGAAGGACATCATAATGAAATTTCATGGCACAACACGAGTCACAGAGGCATTGTCTTAGGAGAGACTCTGAACTGTAACTTGTAAACAGTATTTTAAAATAAGCTACCCGTACACCCATTATTTTTTACTAAGTAAAAATATTTAAATGCCTTTAATACACCAAACAATTTGTCTTTGCCTACTGAAAAACCTTTAGATGTCAATTTTAAAAAGGCCTAGAAATTGGGGCGGGGGATAAGTGGAAAGAAGATAATGAACTAATTTGGAATTAATTTCCTATCTCAGGTGAAAATTGCTTATCCCTCCTAAGATAGTATCCCATTGTGTCTCCCCTTGTCTCCCAACCCCCAATTAGGAGGAAGTAACTCTGTCCTCCTTTCATCAACACCTAAGGACTCATCGCTCCTTCCCTAAGAAAGGGACAGTAGAGGCCTGACAAGCGGTCAGGCACAATACCCTTAAAGTGCGGGCCTTCGAACAGCACAGCTCTCCGGATCCAGTTACCACCTTTCCCCTTCCCCTTCCCCCAACCCAGTTCCCGGGTTTTCTCAGGCTCGGCCTGCTCCCTCCCCACCCCACGGCCACAATTCCAGCTGCTGCCACCTCGGGCCTCTCTCCCAAGCTCCCGTCTCGCCAAGAAGTGTCCCCCTGCCTCTCAGCCCCCAAACCGCGTTCCTCCCCAGAGCCCCCGCCCGCGAGCCCGGCTGTCCCAGGGCCCCGGGAGGAGGAGGGGAAGGCTGCTGCTTCCCAACAGGCACAAGGGCGGCCGCCCGGGGACCCCCGCGGCTCTCGGGGTCGCCGCCTGCAGGGCCCGCCCGCCCCGGGCTGGGGTGGGGAACGTCTGGGAGTTCATTTCTGACCTCCTCGCTCTTCAGCACCTCCTTGAACTCCCTCTTGATTCGCTGCACCGCGATGTTGGCCATGTCTCCGCCCGCAGCTGATTCGTACCCGCCTCCTCCGCCACCGCTACGACCACCGCCGCCGCCGCCACCTCTTCCTCCACCGCCTCCTCCCTTGGCGATTCAGACCCAAGCACACGAACACTGCCACTGCCACCCCGGCCGCCGCGTTGTCCTCAGTGTGGAATCACCTCCGCGCCCGGCCACCAAAATGGCGCCGGGTCCGCGCATGCGCACGAGGTTGACCCGGCCGGGCGGCGCAGCCGCTCCCGTTGTAGCCCCCGTACGCCTCAGCCTCCAGCCGGCGCCGCGCCGCGCCGCGCGTCTCAGCTGGAGCTGCGGCCGCGTGGCTCCGCCCTGTCGGCGTCTGGGGCCGGGAGGGTGCGGCTCCGGAGCTGGCCAGCCCTGCCCTGCCCTGGGGTCGTCTCCTGTGCCCCCCTCTTACTTAAAACCGTGTGCTGCGGTCTTGGCTTCCAAGCCGTGGCCTCTGACCAAAGGCTCCAGCCCAGTTTGATGGATTCGCGGGCCGGACTCGACCCGAGCTCCGCCCTGACTCAGCTAGACCCTTAGCGTGCCTTCTGTGTCTAGATGGTGGAATCGGCATCCTAGAACTCAGCCCGGCCCATTTTTGGTTGGTATAGCCCCAGAAAAATCCATTGCAGTTTTGTTTTGTTTTTTTTTGAAACAGAGTCTTATTATGTCGCCCTCGGTAGAGCGCTGTGGCGTCACAGCTCACAGCAACCTCACAACTCTTGGGCTTAAGCTATTCTCTGGCCTCAGCCTCCCAAGTAGCTGGGCCTACAGGTGCCCACCACAACGCCCGGCTATTTCGTTGTTGTTGTTGTTGCAGTCATTGTTGTTTAGCTGAGCCGGGCCAGGCTCGAACCCGCCAGCTTCGGTGCATGTGGCTGGTGCCTTAGTTGTTTTTGTCTCATAACCATTGTACCACTAGTGTGCCCATCATCACAGGTGATGGCAATTATTAAATTGAGGATGGTTATTATTGGATCCCATTGTGTGTACCTGACATAGGTACTCCACGAAGTGTGGGTTTACAGGCCAGGTGTTGGTTTTTGACCTATTTAGAAAAAAAAAAAAATACCAAGCCCTGGAACTAAAACCTTGGTTTTTAAACTTGAATGTGCATCAGAATCCGTGGAGAGCTTGTTAAACAGATTACTGGGACCAATCCTAGAGTTTGAGATGGACCCAAGACTTGGAATTTCTAACAATCTCCAGGGAGTTCCTGCTGCTACTAGAGGTGGTTCAGGGACTACATATGACAACCACAGAACCAAGGCATGTGAAAATTCATATGTATAAATTAAAGTGAAAGTTGGAAAACTAGAAGCTCTTTGGGAGGCAGGACGCAGTGGTTCACGCCTGTAATCCTAGCGCTCTGGGAGGCTGAGGGAGGATTGCTTGAGCTCAAGAGTTGGAGACCAACCTGAGCCAGAGCCAGACCTCCTCTCTACTAAAAATAGAAAAATTAGCGGGCGTTGTGGCCGGCCCCTGTAGTCCCAGCTACCTGGGAGGCGGGAAGAAGATAACTCAAACCCAAGAGTTTGAAGTTACTGTGAGCTATTATGCCATGGCACTCTACCCAGGGCGGCAGAGCAAGACTGTCTCAAGAAAAAAAAAAAAAAGAAAGAAAGTTAGAAAGCTCCTTGGGAAAATGGGGCAGCAGAAGGTCGACTTTGGTTCTAGTAGGCACTCAATAAATATTGAGTCAAGAGTAAAATGTTTTAAGTGAAAGTAAGTAAAATGTTTTAAAATGAAATTAAGTGTAAAAGGTAATTTGAACATGATTACTAGGATTTACAATAAGTAATATGGTTTTGATGTTAAGAGGCACTTTGGATAGAATTGCACAGTCTCCAGCTGCTGGGCCTGTTAGGAACCCAGTGGCACAGCAGGAGACAAGGGGCAAGCCAGCCAGCCTAAGGTGCATCTGTATTTACAGCCACTCCCTATTTCTCCCATCAAGCCTGAGCTCCACCTCCTGTCAGATCAGCAGTGGCATTAGATTCTGTAGGAGCACTAACCTCTCTGTAAACTCCGCATGGGATGGATCTAGGTTGCAGGCTCCTTATGAGACTCTAATGCAGGTGTCCTCAAACTGCGGACCGCGGGCCACATGAAGCGGTGTGAATTGTATTTGTTCCTGTTTTGTTTTTTATTTCAAATTAAGATGTGCAGTGTGCATAGGAATTTGTTCATAGTTTGTTTGTTTTTAACTATAGTCCGGCCCTCCGACGGTCAGGGACAGTGAATTGGCCCCCTGTTTAAAAAGTTTGAGGACGCCTGCTCTAATGCCTGATGATCTGAGGCAGATGAACTAATTATAGAAATAAAGTGCACAGGACGGCGCCTGTGGCTCAGCGGGTAGGGCGCCGGTCCCATATGCCGGAGGTGGCGGGTTCAAACGCAGCCCTGGCCAAAAAAAAAGAAATAAAGTGCACAATAAATGTAATACGCTTGAATCATCCAGAAACTATCTCTCCAGCCCCTAGTTCATGGAAAGTTTGTCCTCATTGAAAGCAGTCCCTATTGCCAAAAAGTTTGGGGACCACTGGACTAGAACATTTTGGGATAAATAATAAGTGTTATTTTAGAAGTTTAGATTTCATCTACTTCCCTCGCCTAATCAGCCAGAAAAGAAATTTTTTTTTTTTTTTTTGAGACAGAATCTCACTTTGTCACCCTGGGTAGAGTGCCATAGTGTCATAGCTCACAGCAACCTCAACCTCTTGGGTTCAAGTGATCCTCTTGCCTCAGCCTCCTGAGTAGCTGGGACTACAGGTGCCCACTACATGCCTAGATATTTTTTAGAGACAGGGGCTTGCTTTTGCTCAGGCTGGTCTCCAACTCCTGAGCTGAAAGCAATCCACCCACCCAGAGTGCTAAAATTACAGGCACGAGCTACCTCACCTAGCTAGAAAAATGTATTATAAATATATCACAAGTATACAGTCTTAGAAAAAGTGACCAAATTGTGACATCAATAAGAGAAATAGCCACTGGAGGTGAATCATTCAGTGGAGGCACAAAGCAGAAGGGAATTTTTTTTTTATGCTTATATGGAATGTAGAGGGAAATGTCTTGAATTTTTGCCCCAGGGAACTAAAGGGGAATTTTTTTTTTTTTTTTTGAGACAAAGTCTCACTATGCTGCCCTGGGTAGTGCCGTGGCATTACAGCTCACAACAACCTCTAACTCTTGGGCTTAAGCAATTCTATTGCCTCAACCTCCCGAGTAGCTGGGACTACAGGCGCCCACCACAATGCCCAGCTATTTTTCTTTTGTTGCAGTTGTCATTATTGTTTAGCTGGCCTGGGTTGGGTTCAAACCCACCAGCCTCGGTGCATGTGGCTGGCACTGTAACCACTGTGCGACTGGCGCTGAGCCTAGAGGAGAATTTTTTAATTCCAGTTCTCTCTCATGCCAGCTCTCTTGGCCAGCCTTTGTTTCCTCATCTGTGAAATAAGGAAACTGTATTAGATGATCTCTTTCAAGTTTAAAAAGATCAGAATTTTGAAATATTCTCTCAAAAATTTCCGTATGTGAACATAAATTATATAAACCCTTCTAGCAGAGCCCTCTAGCGGTCCTAAAAGGAGTCAACCATATACATAGGTCATGATAACCTAAATCATATAATACAATATGTAATGCAGATCATAGATGGTGGTGGTTTTGTTTTTTTCTGAGACAGAGTCACACTATGTCGCCCTTGGTGGAGTGCCATGGGGTCACAGCTCACAGCAACCTCAAACTCTTGGGCTTAAGCCATTCTCTGGGCTCAGCCTCCCAAGTAGCTGGGACTACAGGCGCCCACCACAACGCCCGGCTACTTTTTTGTTGCATTTGTCGTTGTTTAGCTGGCCCAGGCTGGGTTCCAACCTGCCAGCCTGGGTGTATTGGCCAGCGTCCTACCCACTGACCTACGGGCGCTGCCCCAGATCATAAGTTCTTCGGTATTATGATTTAGTCATGATTAGCTCCATTAGCTAACTAATTAAATAAATGTTTATTGACTGCCTACTATGTGCCAAACATAAGCTAAGCCTAGAGGCATGTCAGTGAACAAGAGATAAAAATCCCTGGAATTGGCCTACTTGCCTACTTGCCCTAGCAATGGAGGCCCGTTCTCTGTGGCAAATGTATTTTTCTTTGTAAATTTTCTTACTCTGTAATCCTGTCTTTCTCCTCCTCCTTTGTTTCACACTTGCCTTAAAAAAAATCCTTAGATGGGGTGGCACCTGTGGCTCAAGGAGTAGGGCGCCGTCCCATATGCGGGAGGTGGCAGGTTCAAACCCAGCCCCAGCCAAAAACAAACCACAAAAAAAAAAAAAAAAATCCCTAGAGGCTCGGTGCTGTGGCTCAAGTGGCTAAGGCACCAGCAACATACACCTGAGCTGGCAGGTTCGAATCCAGCCCAGACCGCCAAACAACAATGACGGTTGCAACCAAAAAATAGCCAGGTGTTGTGGCGGGCGCCTGTAGTCCCAGCTACTGGAGGTAGAGTTGGAGGTTGCTGTGAGCTATGATGCCAAAGCACTCTACCCAGGGTGACAGCTTGAGGCTCTGTCTCAAAAAAAAAAAAAAATCCCTAAAATTATGAGATATACATTCTAGGATGGATGGGGAGAATTAATCTCAAACTAGGGACTATAGACACTTAGAGAATCCCCGAGATGTTTTCCGGGGTTGACCTGCAATGTCCAAATTTGTCATAATGATACTAAGAAATTATTTTCCTTATTCTGTGTTGGAATTTGCACCAAGGCTAATATCGTTAAAAGCTTTTCCCATACCTTCTAGAGTTTTTTATCATTTCATTTCTTAGGTTTAAATCTTTTATCCAAGATGAGTTAATTTTTGTAAGTGGTAAGAGGTGTGAGTCCAGTTTTAGTCTTTTACATGTGACTAACAAGTTCTCCTAGCACTGTTTATTAAATAGGGATTCTTTTTCTAAGTGTATGCTTTGTTTGGTTTATCAAAGAAAAAATACGGAATGCTTCATGAATTTGCATGTCATCCTTGCACAGGGGACCATGCTAATCTTTTCTATATCATTCCAATTTTAGTATATGTGCTGCCAAAGGATACACAACTCAGCTGTGTTCTATTAAGGTATTAAAGAGACTTTGTTTTGAAAAATAATTACTTTTCACTAAAGATATAATATTTATGTTAGCATGTAATGGTTTTTTTATACTTATACATTAGTAACTATTTCAATAATTTTTAAGTTTTTGTTTCTAATACAACATTCATAGATATGGCCCACATACAAAGGATCTTGGGAATCTTCAATATTTTTGAAGAGCGTTAAGGTATTCTGTATTACATAGGAGGCTTAGATCTAAAACATCACACAGAATATGTAATTTCCACAAACATGTATGTGACAGTTGTGAAATTGCTTTTACGTTGAATGGAGAAAAGTTCATCATGTAATTCTTCTAATGTCTCCAGAGTTTTGAGGTTTTGATTCCAATTTTTAAAAATGTTGTAAGGCATACTAGTGCTTTGACAACAATTTGAAATGAGAAAGTTTTCTTTTCTGTAGATTGTGGTAGTTACTATTACACGTCTTCAGATTCAAATTTCCTGTTCTTCTAAATGTAGAAGAATTTTTTTCTTGCAGCCCTTTTCTAAACTTGTATTTTGCCAGCTTTTTGAGACTCTTTTTTTTCCTTGTTTCTCAGCACTGCCTATTCTCATATAACTCTTTTTGAAATACATAGTACTTATCTCTAAGTTTGTTGTTGTTGTTGTTTGCTTTCCCTGAGCAGAGAAATGTAGAGAGCAGTATTTAGATATACAGTTTAATTTCTCTTTTGCTTTTTTTTTTTTTGCCAGGGCTGGGTTTGAACCCGCCACCTCCGGCATATGGGACCAGCGCCCTACTCCTTGAGCCACAGGTGCCACCCTTCTCTTTTGTTTTTTGAGACGAAGTCTCACTACATCGCCCTTAGTAGATCGTCATGGAGTCACAGCTCACTGCAACCTCAAACTCTTGGGCTTCAGTGATTCTCTTCCCTTAGCCTCCCAAGTAGCTAGGACTACAGGTGCCCGCCACAACACCCAGCTATTTTGTTGTTGTTGTTGTGTTGCAGTTGTCATTGTTGTTTTAGTTGGCCAGGGTTGGGTTCAAACCCACCAGTCTTAGGAGGTAGCTGGCGCCCTACCCACTGAGCTACGGGTGCTGCCCCACAGTTTAATTTCTAAACTTAGCAACTGGCCAGTGAGAACAACAGTATTGATTGTAATGCACTCTATATTATTCCAAAATTAGAAAATAGATCAGAACCCCTACCATTGTGGCTTTCGGAATATCTTCAGCATGGAGTGGAAAGTTGTTTCCCTAGCAGAGAATAGGCTTCCTTACCTTAGGTTAAACAGATTTCATTCAGGCACAGAGTTTCTTCAGGTGGGAGCTTTTTTCAGGGCAGGACCTCATAATTCCACTCTGTCAAAGGATACACAGCTACAAGTGGGAATGGCTAGTAGGGCCTTCCCACGTAGCACATGTAAGTGCAAACATACAATGTTTGTCCTTTTCTGACTGGCTTATAATGTTATGGGGGGTTGTCCATGTTGAAACATGTATCAGAATTTCCTTCCTTTCTAAAGCTGAATAATATTCTGCTGTACATATATACCACATTTTGTTCATCCAGTCATACATCCACCTTTTGGCTTGTTAACTGAAGAGAATAATGAGGTTCATAAGTTGAAGGAGAACTTTTTTTCCCTAGCAGCCTATGGGTGGCCATTCTAATAGGCTAGAAAGCGGAGACCAGACCAGAAGCCAAGAACACATGCTTCAAGGAGGGGCAATGGGAACAGGAATTTATACTGAGCAGGATGGCTAAATGTACATATTTAACAAGCTATAGGAAGAGTCATAAATATTTATGGAAGGAGAAATATGCACCTATATAATTAAGATTTATGCCACTTTATAGAATTTGTGTACAGAAAATGGCTGCCATCTGGTGTCAAAAGGTGACGCAAAGGACACGAAAACCCTCTCTGCCCCTGCTCTATAGACTGGGTAAAACTACTCTGTGGTTGGTAGTCTCTTTTCAGGTCTGTATCAAAGACTGGTATATGGTTATCCCCTTTTAAAAAAAAAAAAAAAAAACCTTCTGAAAAAAAAAGAAAAGAAAACCTTCTGGCTCAGCGCCTGTGGCTCAGCAGATAGGGCGCCAGTTACATACACTGGAACTGGTGGGTTCGAATCCAGCCTAGGGCTGCCAAACAACAATGACAACAATAACCAAAAAATAGCCAAGTATTGTGGCAGGTGCCTGTAGTCCCAGCTACTTGGGGGGCTGAGGCAAAAGAATCACTTAAGCCCAGGAGTTTGAGGTTGCTGTGAGCTTTGATGCCACGGCAATCTCCCCGGGGCGACAGCTTGAGACTCTGTCTCAAAAAAACAAAACAAAATAAAACCTCTGGCCATTACCAAAGGAGGGCGTATAAAGAGTAAGTTTGGGCTCAGCACCTGTGGTTCAAGTGGCTAAGGCACCAGCCACGTACACCTGAACTGGCAGGTTCAAATCCAGCCCGGGCCTGCCAAACAACAATGACGGCTGCAACCAAAAAATAGCCAGGCGTTGTGGCGGGCACCTATAGTCCCCAGCTACTTGGGAGGTGGAGGCAGGAGTCTCGCTTGAGCCCAGGAGTTGGAGGTTGCTGTGAGCTGTGATGCCATGGCACTCTACCCAGGGTGACAGCTTGAGGCTTTGTCTCAAAAAAAAAAAAAAAGTAAGTTTGGTCTCCTGTCCTGTCATGGCTGAGAACTCAGTTTTAAGGTTTCTCTGGGGTCCTGTCAAAAAGGGGGACCATTTAGTCAGTAGGGGACTTAGGATTTTCATTTAGATCACAGGCTATTGTAAATAATGCTACTATGAACATTAGGGCACAAATATCTGTGAGTCTCTGCTTTCCATTCTTTTGAGTATATACCCAGAAATGAAATCGCTAGATAATTTGGTAATTCCTTTTTGTGTGTGATTTTTGGCCGGGGCTGGGTTTGAACCCGCCACCTCTGGCATATGGGACCAGCGCCCTACTCCTTGAGCCACAGGCGCCGCCTGGTAATTCTTTTTTGGAATTATTTAGAAACCAGATCTAATTCTGTCACCCAGACTGGAGTACAGTGGCGTGGGCATATGTCAATTCTTTGGGGTGTATACTTAGAAGGGAAGTAGCTGAATAGTTTGGTAACTCATTTTTGGAATTATTTAAAAACCAGGTCTCAACTCACTCTGGCTGGAGTACAGTGGCACGATGATAGGTCACTACTCAAGCAATCCTCCTGTCTTGGCCTCCAAGAGTGCTAAGATTACAACCATGAGCCACTGTGCCCAGCCAGGACTGTGGTTTTCTTTTTTCTTTTCTTTTCTTTTCTTTTCTTTTTTGAGACAGAGTCTTACTCTGTTGCCCTGGGTAGAGTACCATGGTGTCATAGCTCACAACAACCTCAAACTCTTGGGCTCAAGTGATTCTCTTGCTTCAGCCTCCAAGTAGCTGAGACTACAGGCGCCTGTCAAAACACCCAATTATTTAAGCAATTCACCTGTGTCAGCCTCCTAAAGTGCTAGGATTTTAGGTGTAAGCCACCATACCCAGCCACTATTCTGTTTTTATACAACAGTTATTTTTTTCAAACACATATACTAAGCATTACATTAAGTTACTTCTTGGATTAGCTTGTTTAGATCTTTTGGAATCTACATTCTATCGTTCAGCTTTTTACCTATAAATCACTTCCCATTTTGTATTATCTGCAAAGTTCATAAGCATGCTTCCTCCATGCTGTTTTCATGCTAAGACATTCATAAAAATGTTTATCAGTAAAAAAACCAAGGAGGGCTTTGATAAACTGCTAGAAACTTCTATTTTAACCCTTGCATAAATAATCTCAGTTTTCAGGCTGGGCATGTTGGCTCATGCCTGTAATCCTAGCACTTTGGGAAGTTGACGCAGGTGAATTGCTTGAGTTCAGGAGTTTGAGACTAGCCTGAGCAAGAGCGAAAAAACTAGCTGGATGTTGTGCTGGGTGCTTGTAGTCCCAGCTACTTGGGAGGCTGAGGCAAGAGAATTGTTTAAGCCCAAGAGTTTCAGGTTGCTGTGACTTGTGACACCATGGCACTCTATGGAGGGCAACACAGTAAGACTCTGTCTCAAAAAAAAAAAAAAAGAAAAATTTCTGAGGTATTAGTATTAGTATTCTTTTTTTTTTTTTTTTTTTTTTTTTTTTTTAATTTGGCCGGGGCTGGGTTTGAACCCGCCACCTCCGGCATATGGGACCGGCACCCTACCCGCTGAGCCACAGGCGCCGCCCTAGTATTAGTATTCTAATTTTTACTGTGGGAGATGAATTAAGGCTCTGTAGAACATACACAAGTGTGGTCTGGTTTTAGCTAACCACATGTTCAGTTTTCCAAATATGGTTGGCTATCTGCTGTTTTACTGACTGGCAAGGAAGCAGAAATAAAAGTATTCATAGCGAAGTTTAGAGAAAATGGTGGCTTTTGGGGTTTTATGCTTGTTTTTCTTTCTCTGAAGGAATTAGAGGTGAAGGAGATGATGTCAATTCCTAGGGAAGGGGATTTTTTTTTTTGGGGGGAGGGGATTTTTATGAAGTTTGTGCTGAGTCACATATAATATAAGCCCTATTATTTATCAATGCCTATAGAGGTAGGATTTTTTGTTGCTTCGTTGTTTTGTAATAGGATTATGTGTGAAATTGGTCCCAAGGAAGATCCTAGATGAGGGCAGAGCTAACCCAAAGAAGCTCAGTTATGTGACAGGCTTAGAGAATTTAGTGTCCAAGTCTCACTTTTGGCAAATGATTGGATCAGAATTGGAATTCAGCCTCATCTGACTTCAAGGCCTGGGCCCTACCCTGTGAGAGTTAGACTGGGGAGAATAGGAACCTATCAGAAAGGAAGAAAGCTCCATTTAGATCCACTCATTTTTTTCAGTGAATTCATGCTGTGCCTTGTTTTTGCCACTTTCCTAAAGATTCACAAACCATTTGTCTAATTATCTATTCCAGAATTTTGCCAAGGAAAAATGTGCTCCCAGTCTTATAGTTTCTTCTTTTAGAAAACAAGGACATTTGTCCACCTTCAGTTTTCTGGCCCCTCTCCTATTCCCAGAAAAGTTACCACCACATTTCAAGTTCTTTCAGTAAACCAGAGAAGTGAAGCTGTGTGAAGGAGCTGGATGCTCTTGTTACTTGCTCACTGGCTTGGACTCAAATTCCCTCTTTACCAGCTCACTGGCTTGGACTCAAATTCCCTCTTTACCATGTAGGTCCTACTCCTTCTTTTTTTTTTTTTTTTGTAGAGACAGAGTTTCACTTTATGGCCCTCGGTAGAGTGCCGTGGCGTCACACAGCTCACTTCAACCTCCAACTCCTAGGCCTAAGCAATTCTCTTGCCTCAGCCTCCCGAGTAGCTGGGACTACAGGCACCCACCACAGCGCCCGGCTATTTTTTGGTTGCAGTTCAGCCGGGGCCGGGTTTGAACCCGCCACCCTCGGCATATGGGGCCGGCACCTTACCAACTGAGCCACAGGCGCCGCCCGGTCCTACTCCTTCTAATTGGAGGGTAATTCTCTTGATGGAAAATGGAAGCAAAGTAAGAGCTGATTAATTCTGCTTTTTCCTTCATCATCTGTTTCATTATGCCTTCTGTTCCTTGTTCTTCTTGCTTAGAACATCAACTTTCTTGACATTGCCTTACATATTAGTGTGGGCAAAAACTTTTATTATAAGTTAGCATTATGGGACTAATGCATCACAGATAATTTATACAAAATCTTGCTTTTAATAACATTTTCACCGGGCTCAGGGCCCGTAGCACAGTGATTACGGCACCAGCCATGTACACCAAGGCTGGCAGGTTTGAACCTGGCCTGGGCCAGCTAAACAACAATGACAACTCCAAGAAAAAAATAGCCAGGCATTGTGATGGGCGTCTGTAGTCCCAGCTACTTGGGAGGCTGAGGCAAGAGAATTGCTTAAGCCCAAGAGTTTGAGGTTGCTGTGAGCTGTGATGCCATAGCACTCTACCAAGGGCAACTTAGTGAGACTCTTGTCTCAAAAAAAAATTTGTTTTTACCTAAACCAAAGCATTTTTATTTTTTTTTATTTATTTATTTTTTTTTTGTAGAGACAGAGTCTCACTGTACCGCCCTCGGGTAGAGTGCCGTGGCGTCACACGGCTCACAGCAACCTCTAACTCTTGGGCTTACGCGATTCTCTTGCCTCAGCCTCCCGAGCAGCTGGGACTACAGGCGCCCGCCACAACACCCGGCTATTTTTTTGTTGCAGTTTGGCCGGGTCTGGGTTTGAACCCGCCACCCTCGGCATATGGGGCCGGCGCCCTACTCACTGAGCCACAGGCGCCGCCCAACCAAAGCATTTTTATAGCTGTTCTCTTAGGGAACAGATAATAACTACCATTCACAAAGTATCCTATTTATAATATTTTCTCCAAAATGTAGTTTCAGGAAGTAATTCAACTACTTTATGGTTAAAATAGAGGCCTATTGGTTGGGCATGGTGGCTCATGTCTATAATCCTAGCACTGTGGAAGGCAGAAGGAATGGATTGCCTAAGCTCAGGAGTTTGAGACCAGCCAGAGCAAGCATGAGACCCCATCTCTACTAAAAATAGAAAAACCAGCTGGTGGGCGGCGCCTGTGGCTCAGTCGGTAAGGCGCCAGCCCCATACACCGAGGGTGACGGGTTCAAACCCGGCCCCGGCCAAACTGCAACCAAAAAATAGCCGGCGTTGTGGCGGGCGCCTGTAGTCCCAGCTACTCGGGAGGCTGAGGCAAGAGAATCACTTAAGCCCTGGAGTTGGAGGTTGCTGTGAGCTGTGTGAAGCCACGGCACTCTACCGAGGGCCATAAAGTGAGACTCTGTCTCTAAAAAAAGAAAAAAAAAGAAAAACCAGCTGGTGGGTGGTGCCTGTGGCTCAGTGAGTAGAGCGCCAGCCCCATATACCGAGGGTGGTGGGTTCAAACACAGCCCCAGCTGAACTGCAACCAAAACATAGCTGGGTGTTCTGAGGGGTGCCCGTAGTCCCAGCTGCTCGGGAGGCTGAGGCAGGAGAATCGCGGAAGCCCAAGAGCTAGAGGTTGCTGTGAGTCCTGTGACATCATGGCACTCTACTGAAGGCAGTAAAGTGAGACTCTGTCTCTACAAAAAAAGAAAGAAAAACCAGCTGGTTGTGGTGTCGGGTGCCTATAGTCCCAGCTACTTGGGAGACCGAGGCAAGAGGAACCCTTGACCCAAGGGTTTGAGGTTATGGTGAGCTATGATGCCATGGTACTCTACCCAGGGCGACAGAGTGAGACAGAGTCTTACTCTGTTGCCCAGACTAGAACACCATGGTCTCAGCCTAGCTCACAACAACATCAAACTCTTGGATTCAAAGGACTGTCCTGCTTCAGCCTCTCAAGTAGCTGGGACTATAGGCACCTACCGCAATGCCCGGCTCATTTTTCTATTTTTAGTAGAGATAGGGTCTTTCTTCTTCAGGCTGGTCTCAAACTCCTGAGCTCAAGGGATCCACCTTCTTCAGCCTCCCAGGATGCTGGGACAACAGGCTTTAGCCACCATGCCTGGTGAAAGAGGCTTTTTAAAATGGTAGGAACGGGGATGGTGCCTGTGGCTCAAGGAGTAGGGTGCTGGTCCCATATGCCGGAGGTGGTAGGTTCAAACCCAGCCCTGGCCAAAAACCACACACACACAAAAAAAAAAATGGTAGGAACGGAAAGCAAGTTCCATCTCTTATAAAGTACAAAATGACAGTGCTGGAAAAAAGTGCTCGCTTTGGCAACACATATACTAAAATTGGAACGATACAGAGAAGATTAGCATGGCCCCTGCGCAAGAATGACACGCAAATTTGTGAAGCGTTCCATATTTTTTCGGGAAGCTGAGGCAGGAGAATCGCGGAAGCCCTGGAGCTAGAGGTTGCTGTGAGTCCTGTGACATCATGGCACTCTACCGAAGGCGGTAAAGTAAGACTCTGTCTCTACAAAAAAAAAAAAAAAAGATAGTGCTGGAAAAAGAAGAGATAGAAGGTTAACAATGGAAGTTTTATATAGACCATTTCTCCCCTTCCAAGTTAGTCATTGTCTCTGAGGAGGTAAACTAGCCTTATATTTTAATGCTTGATTTGAATTTCCATGTATTTGGGCGGCGTCTGTGGCTCAAAGGAGTAGGGTACTGGTCCCATATGTGGAAGGTGATGAGTTCAAACCCAGCCCTGGACAAAAACCACAAAAAAAAAAAAAAAAAAGTAAAAAAAAAGTGAATTGTGAATTTCCATGTATTTTCTTCTTTTTTTTGTAGAGACAGAGTCTCACTGTACCGCCCTCGGGTAGAGTGCCGTGGCGTCACACGGCTCACAGCAACCTCTAACTCTTGGGCTTACGCGATTCTCTTGCCTCAGCCTCCCGAGCAGCTGGGACTACAGGTGCCCGCCACAACGCCCGGCTACATGTATTTTCTATTTAAAAAAAGATATTTGTATCATTTTGTATTTTTCTGAATAGCTAAAAAGAAACCCTCTTCAACGTGAATAGTTAAATTCTATGTTCAGTTGCTTCATTTATATGATTTTGAACCTTAAAAGAGGTGACTCAGAGCTGACTCTGGCGGGCATCTTAGAGTTCAGCCACTACAAAGTTTGTGATTGACATGTTCCATGATTCATCTCTTTTCTGCCCTTTCTAAGTTCTCTTTATGTGACAGGATTTTTGGTTCAGTTCCATTAATTGTTCCCGAACAGGTCTGTTCTTTGCATTGGATTACATCTGTGGGTCAGTCTCTGCCTTTAAGGCACTCATAGACTAGTTGCGAAGACAGCTGTGTTGATAAATAATACACGTACAATAGTATTTTATGAAACAACTGAAATATGTGTAAGTGTATGAAATAGAGCAGAACAGGATATTCTCACTATGAGGTTCAGGAAAGTGTCCCTGAGCACCAGCAAGTGCTGCAGTCACTAAATGTAAAGGAATTTGAACTTTGACCTGTATTCCAGAGGGTTTTGATTTTGAAAACGACATGGTCAGTGCAAGATCTTACAAACCTGGCAGCAACACAGAGGATGTGGAGGACTTGAATCTAGACAGAGTGACCAATTAAGGAATTATTGTAGGTTGGGCGAGGTGGCTCATACCTGTAATTCTAGCACTCTGGGAGGCCAAAGTGGGTGGATTGCCTGAGCTCAGGAGTTCAAAACCAGCCTGAGCAAGAGTGAGACCACATCTCTACTAAAAATAGAAAAACTAGTTGGGGATCCTTTTGTAGTTCATAACCATAATAATTGGGTTTTCATGCGCATGCGTTAGATGTGCCTCCCACAAATCTTGTGACGTTGGCACATTACCCGTCTGATATGAAAAGAAAAAAACAAAACTAATTGGGGGTTGTGACAGGCACCTGTACTCCCAGTTACTCAGGAGGCTGAGGCAAAAGGATCTCTTGAGCCTAAGAGTTTGAGGTTGCAGGGCGGCCCCTGTGGCTCAAAGGAATAGGGCGCCAGCCCCATATCCCGGAGGTGGTGGGTTCAAACCCAGCCCCGGCCAAAAATGCAAAAAAAAAAAAAAAAACCTCTACGATGGGCGGCGCCTGTGGCTCAAGGAGTAGGGCACCAGTCCCATATGCCGTAGGTGGCAGGTTCAAACCCAGCCCCGGCCAAAAATCACAAAAAAAAAAGAGTTTGAGGTTGCTGTGAACCACGATGCCATGGCATTTTACCCAGGGCACAGAGTGAGACTCTGTGTCAAAAAAATACCAAAAAAAAAAAAAAAAAAAAAAAACCAAAAAAAAAACAACGGAATTATTGTAGTAGTCTAGACCCTAATCTAAGCATTGAAACTGAAAAAGAGAGAATGCCAACATTTATGCTGATTTGAAGGTCACATTAACAGGACTAGTGATAGTTTGGACATGGAAAAGAGAGCTGGTGAGATGATGTGGTAGTTAATTTTATATCTCAATTTGATAGGCTAAGGATACCCAGTAAGCTGGTAAACATTATTTCTGTATGTGTCTGTGAGGATATATATATTTCTTTCGTTGGTATGCCTATAATTGTCCTGCTGGCACCCTAGAGTGGACACACTCTACTTTGAATGTCAACATTGGATCCTGGGGACAGTTGAGAATAGTAGAAAACAAACACTCTACCAAAGATTTGAGATAAGATGCTCCTAGTATCAGGTCTACATTCCAGATAGGAATAAGGGTAAGGGTGAAAGACAAAAGAAAATATGGTAAATCAGTTTGTTGCCATCCTATTGGCAAAGAAGAATATGTTAATGGATAATGGGTAGACAATTTGGAATCTCTACCAGCAACCCTACCAGTTGGGATCTTAGAAGTCATTTAGTCCACAGTCCTTTTGAAAATCTTAAGACTGGGGCGGTGCCTGTGGCTCAAGGAGTAGGGCACCAGAGGTGCCGGAGGTGGCGGGTTCAAACCCAGCCCCGGCCAAAAACCACAAAAAACAAAAAAAAGAAAATGGTAAGACTGGCTTGGCGCCTGTGGTTCAAGTGGCTAAGGCTCCAGTCACACACAGCTGAGCTGGCAGGTTCGAATCCAACCTGTGGCCCGCCAAACAACAATGACAGCTGCAACCAAAAAATAGTCAGGAGTGGGTGGTGCCTGTGGCTTAAAGGGTAGGGCACCAGCCCCATATTCTGGAGGTAGTGGGTTCAAACCCAGCCCCAGCCAAAAACTGCAAAAAAAAAAAAAAAAAAAAAATAGCCAGGTGTTGTGGCGGGTGCCTGTAATCCCAGCTACTTGGGAGGCTGAGGCAAGAGAATTGTTTAAGCCTAGGAGTTGGAGGTTGCTGTGAGCTATGATGCCACAGCACTCTATCCAGGGTGACAGCTTGAGGCTCTGTCTCAAAAAAAAAAAAAGAAAGAAAAAAGAAAATGTTAAAACTGAGGCCTGGAGATGTTAACTACTTTGCCACCAGTTATATAGCTTGTTAATGATAACAAACTGGAATAGAATGATTATGATTTTTAAGTCATAGCCTCTCTCCACCAATTCCTAATTGTGCAACTTTGGGATAAGTTATTTAACCTCTCTACCTCTCAGTTTCTTCATCTCTAAAATGATAATAATCTTACTTCAACTGATTGTTCTGAGAATTAAATGTGTAAACACATATCTAGTCCCTAAGAGATTATTGGTGCTCAATAAACATTATCCCCATATTATAGTATTTTATTTTATTTATGTATTTATTTTTGGTGGTTTTTGGCCAGGGCTGGGTTTGAATCTGTCACCTCCAGCGTATGGGACTGGCTCCCTACCCCTTTGAGCCACAGGCACCACCTTATTTATTTATTTATTTATTTTTGTAGAGACAGAGTCTCATTTTACTGCCCTCGGTAGAGTGCCATGATGTCACAGGACTCACAGCAACCTCCAGCTCTTGGGCTTCCGCGATTCTCCTGCCTCAGCCTCCCAAGCAGCTGGGACTACAGGCCCCTGCCACAACACCCGGCTATTTTTTGGTTGCAGTTCAGCCGGGGCTGGGTTTGAACCCTCCACCCTCGGTATATGGGGCCAGCGCCCTACTCACTGAGCCACAGGCACCACCCCTTAGTTATTTATTTTTTAAAAAATGTAATTTTTAGAAATTAGTCCTGTGGGTTGGGCATGGTGGCTCATGCCTATAATCCCAGCACTTAAGGAGGCCAAGGCAGGCAATTGCCTGAGTTCGAGACCAGCCTGAGCTAGAGTGAGACCCCATCTCTAAAATAGCCAGGTGTTGTGGCAGGTGCCTGTAGTCCCAGCTACTCAGAAGGCTGAGGCACGAGAATGATTCAGCCAAAGAGTTTGAGGTTGTGGTGAGCTATTAACCATGGCACTCTACAGAGGGTGACAAAGTGAAATTCTTTGTCTCAAAAAATGAAAAATTAAAAATTAGGCTTGGGTGGCGCCTGTGGCTCAATGGAGTAGGGCGCTGGCCCCCTATGCCGGAAGTGGCGGGTTCAAAGCCAGCCCTGGCCAGAAAAACTGCAAAAAAAAAAATTAGGCTCGGGGCCTATAGCTCAGTGAGTAGGGCACTGGCCATATACACTGAGGCTGGCAGGTTCAAGCCTGGCCCGGGCCTGCTAAACAACAATGACAACTGCAACAAAAAAATAGCCAGGCGTTGTGACAGGCATCTATAGTCCCAGCTACTTGGGATGCTGATGCAAGAGAATCGCTTCAGCCCAAGAGTTTGAAGTTGTTGTGACCTATGACTCCACGGCACTCTAACCAGGGCGACATGGTGAGACTCTATCTCAAAAAAAAAAAAAATTTTTTTTTTAATTAAAATTATGGCTCGGTGCCTGTGGCTCAAGCGGCTAAGGCGCTAGCTACATACACCTGAGCTGGCAGGTTCAAATCCAGCCCGGGTCCACCAAACAACAATGGCGGCTGCAACCAAAAAATAGCCGAGCATGGGCGGCGCCTGTGGCTCAGTCGGTAGGGTGCCGGGCCCATATAACAAGGGTGGCGGGTTCAAACCCGGCCCCGGCTGAACTGCAACCAAAAAATAGCTGGGCGTTGTGGCGGGCACCTATAGTCCCAGCTACTCGGGAGGCTGAGGCAAGAGAATCACTTAAGCCCAGGAGTTGGAGGTTGCTGTGAGCTGTGTGATGCCACGGCACTCTACCCAGGGCCATAAAGTGAGACTCTGTCTCTACAAAAAAAAAAATAGCCGAGCTTTGTGGCAGGCGCCTGTAGTCCCAGCTACTTGGGAGGTGGAGGCAGGAGAATCACTTGAGCCCAGGAGTTGGAGGTTGCTGTGAGCTGTGATGCTACAGCACTCTACCCAGGTCAACAGCTTGAGGCTCTGTCCCAAATAATAAAAATAAAAATAAAAAAATTAAATTAAAATTAAAAAAAATAGAGTCTTGCTCTGTCACCCAGGCTGAAGTGCAGTGGCATGATCATAGCTTACTCCAGCAGGGCTTGAGTGATCTTCCTATTTCTGCCTCCCAAAATGCCCAACTAATTTTTTTGTCTTTTGTAGAAACAGGGTCTCACTATGTTGCCCGGCCTGGTCTTTAACTCCTAAACTCAAGCAACGCTACCACCTTGGCCTCCTAGAGTGCTGAGATTACAGCTGTGAGTCACCACATCCAGCTAGCTCATTTTTTCATAATAGACAACTAGTCAGAATCCATTTCAAGGAATGCGTAGACAAACCCACAAGAGGCTGGGAAATACTCAGCTACGGCTAAATTCTTATATCTGATAAGTCTCTTAAGGAGTATATTTACTTCTGTGAGAGTATTATTCTCCAGAAAAAGATGACAAGTTCTAGTATAGGAGAAATAAAAGTGACTCAGAGGCCCGGCACAGTGGTTCACAGCTGTAATTTTACCACTCTGGGAGACTGTGGCAGGTAGATCGCTGAGCTCTCAAGTTTGAGACCAGCCTGAGCAAGAATGAGACCCCCCTCCCCCTTCTCTACTAAAATTAGAAAAACTAGCCAGGCATTGTGGCAGGTGCCTGTAGTCCCAGTTACTCGGGGGTGCTGAGGCAAGTGGATCACTTGAGCCCAAGAGATGGAGGTTGCTGTGAGTTATGATGATGCCACGGCATCCTACCTAAGGCAAAAGAATGAGACTCTGTCTCAAAAAAAAAAGAGGTGACTCAGGAGTAGTAAAACCAAACAAAGATTTGTCTCCATACCACTCATGAAAGGGTGAGGGATGGAAAGTTTGAGCAACCTTTCCATAACATTTCTTTTTTTTTTTTTTTTTTTTGTGGTTTTTGGCCGAGGCTGGGTTTGAACCCACCACCTCCAGCATATGGGACTGGCGCCCTATCCCTTTGAGCCACAGGCGCCGCCCCCCATAACATTTCTTGTTCATGCTATTGCCCTGCAACACGCAGCTCTTGCAATTCATTTTTTTTTTTTTTTGTAGAGACAGAGTCTCACTTTATGGCCCTTGGTAGAGTGCCGTGGCATCACACAGCTCACAGCAACCTCCAACTCCTGGGCTTAAGCGATTCTCTTGCCTCAGCCTCCCGAGTAGCTGGGACTACAGGTGCCTGCCACAACGCCTGGCTATTTTTTTCTTTGTTTTTTTTTTTTTTTTAATTAAGTTTTTTGGTTTTTTTTTTTTAATTTTTTTTATTGTTGCAGTTTGGCCAGGGTTGGGTTTGAACTCACCACCCTCAGTATACGGGGCCAGCACCCTACTCACTGAGCCACAGGCACTAACCTCTTGCAATTCTTTATGTATGACGTCACTCTGGTGGGCTGGGCAACTTTATGAATCATATTTTTGTGATCCGTCTTCTCACTGGTTGGTGATTGATGGCAGCTGGGTAGAATATATTCCTCTAACCCTAATGTAAGTTTTGTCTAAGTGCTAACATCAACTCACCAATGCAAATCAAAACCACCATGAGATATCACTTAACTCCAATGAAAATGGCTTTTATCAAAAAGTCCCCAAACAACAAATGCCAGCATGGATGCAGAAAGATAGGAACACTCACAAACTGTTGGTAGGAGTGTTACAACCTCTATGGAAAGTAGTATGGAGACACTTCAAAGACCTAAAATCATTCAATCCAGAAATCCCATTACTGGGTATTTATCCAAAGGAAAAACATTTTATTAAAAAGACAACTGTACTCAAACATTTATAGCAGCACAATTTACAACTGCAAAGTTATGGAAACAACCCAAGTTCCCATCAATTCATGAGTAGATTAATAAAATGTGGTATATGTATACCATGGAATATTATTCAGCCATAAAAAATGGTGAAGTAGGGGCTGTGCCTATGGCTCAGTCAGTAGGGCGCCAGCCCCATATACTGAGGGTGGCGGGTTCAAACCCGGCCCCGGCCAAACTGCAACCAAAAAATAGCCAGGCATTGTGGCGGGCGCCTGTAGTCCCAGCTACTCGGGAGGCTGAGGCAAGAGAATCGCTTAAGCCCAGGAGTTGGAGGTTGCTGTGAGCTGTGTGAGGCCACGGCACTCTACCGAGGGCCTTAAAGTGAGACTCTGTCTCTACAAAAAAAAAAAAAAAAAAAAAGGTGAAGTAATACCTTTTGTATTAAACTGGATGGAACTAGAGCCCATTCTTCTAAATGAAGCATCATAAGAATGGAAAAACAAATACCACATGTACTTATCATGAAATTGGAACTAATCCATCAACACTTATAGCCAGACACGGGGGCTCACACCTGTAATCTTAGCACTCTGGGAGGCTGAGGCAGGTGGATCACCTAAGCTCAGGAGTTTGAGACCACCCTGAGCAAGAGTGAGACCCTTTCTCTACTAAAAAATAGAAAAAAACAACCAGGTGTTGTGGCAGGTACCTGTAGTACCAGCTACTTGGGAGGCTGAGGCAAGAAAACTGCTTGAACCCAAGAGTTTGAGGTTGCTCTGAGCTATGATGCCATGGTACTGTACCCAGAGCTACAGAGTGAGACTGTCTCAAAAAAAAATCAACACTTATGTGCACATAGGTAATAATACTCACCAAAAATCAAGCAGGTAGAAGAGGAGATGGAGAAATTCACACTTACATCATTGTCTGGGTAATGGGCACACTTAAAACTTTGACTCAAATAGTACAAAAGCAACTTATGTAACATTTGTACCCTGGTAATAATCTGAAATAATTTTTTTTAAACTTCACCATTAAATTAGTGTTTTATAATTCTGGCTTTTCCCCCTCAAAATGGAGATAATAGTGGAATACATACATTTAATAAATAAGGCAGGAGAACTACAAAAATATTTTTTCTAAAAAATATTATTTTACTTTTCAGATGAATGAAAATGGTGCAAATACAAAATATTGCAAACACTAGAAGGCACTATTTCTCTACAGAGGCAGAAAATGAATATAACACAAATTTCTTGTTATGCTAAACTTCTCTTGCTCAATTGCTATTCAAGACATGGAACAAAAACTGCTGTATGATAAATTAAAAAATACACATTTTTACAATATACTAAGCAGTGTAAAGAAAAAGGAAAAAGAGGATTAGTGAGATAAAGGAGATTGAAAAAATGTAAATCCAGTAAAAAGAAGACAAAAAAGCTACAAAAAATGATAAAGGAGAAAAAGAGAAAATGAGAAGAAAATGAGGTCAAAGCAAACTTTGTTTTTTTTTGTAGAGACAGAGTCTCACTGGTACCGCCCCTGGATAGAGTGCTATGGCGTCACACAGCTCACAGCAACCTCCAGCTCTTGAGCTTATGTGATTCTCTTGCTTCAGCCTCCCGAGCAGCTGGGACTACAGGCGCCCGCCACAACGCCCGGCTATTAAAGCAAACTTTTTCTATACATCATAATACATGGGAACTGTTTTCCATGTCATAGTGCTTTCGTCATTGCTCTGGGAGGCGGAGGCAGGTGGATTGCCTTAACTCAGGGGTTCAAGACCAGCCTGAGCAAGAGCAAGACCCCAACTCTACTAAAAATAGAAAAATCAGTTGGGTGTTGTGGTGGGTATCTGTAGTCCCAGCTACTCAGGAGGCTGAGGCAGGAGGATCGCTTGAATCCAGGAGTTTGAGGTTGTTGTATGATGCCATAGCACTAGCACTCTATCAAGGGCGACAAAGTGACACTCTTTCTAAAAAAGAAAAAAAAGAAAAAGAAAATGCTAAGTTATAATTAATCGGTGGTTTTTCTAGGTCTGCATTACGTTCCCTTCCCACTCATCTCTTTCATCCTATTCTCTGGACTGCACCTTACAGGGAGGATACTGGGTATAAATCAGGATCCATAATGAAGTAAGACAGGATGAGAGATTTAGAGTTACCATGGAAATGCAAAACCTGTTTTGATAGTATTGGCTGGTAGAAAGGAAAGTAGGAAACTGTCCTACTTATTCCCCCCTAAATGGCTGCATCCAAACACTTACTTGGGTGCGACTGGGAATTAAGAGAACTAGACTGCCCTGGGCTATTTAACTAGAGACTTTTTTTGGTAACTTATGGAATTTTAGATTTCACAATAGCTCATAGCTTATTTCCTATTTCTCTTTCTCCCTTATTCTCTGAAGGAATGTCTTCTGCTCTTTTTTTTTTTTTTTTGTAGAGACAGAGTCTCACTTTATTGCCCTCAGTAGAGTGCTGTAGCATCACAGCTCACAGCAAGCTCCAACTCCTGGGCTTAGGCAATTCTCTTGCCTCAGCCTCCTGAGTAGCTGGGACTAGAGGCGCCCGCCACAATGCCCGGCTATTTTTTTGTTGCAATTTGGCTGGGGCCGGGTTTGAACCCACCACCCTTGGTATATGGGGCCGGCGCCCTACACACTGAGCCACAGGTGCCGCCCCCTTCAGCCCTTTTTTTTTCTTTTCTTTTTTTTTTTTTTTTGACAGAGTCTCACACCCTTCTGTCTACCTGGGAGTGTAGTGGCATGATCACAACTCACTGCAGCCTCAAACTCTCAAACTCCTGGGTTCAAGTGACTCTTTCACCTCAGCATTCCCAGTAGCTGGGACTGCGGGTGCACACCACCACACATAGCTACCTTTTTTAATTTTTATTATTATTATTATTTTTTGTAGAGACAGAGTCTCACTGTACCGCCCTCGGGTAGAGTGCCGTGGCGTCACACGGCTCACAGCAACCTCTAACTTTTGGGTTTACGTGATTATCTTGCCTCAGCCTCCCGAGCAGCTGGAACTACAGGCGCCCGCCACAACGCCCAGCTATTTTTTTGTTGCAGTTTGGCCGGGGCTGGGTTTGAACCCGCCACCCTCGGCATATGGGGCCGGAGCACTACTCACTGAGCCACAGGCACCGCCTTAATTTTTATTATTTATTTGAGATGGAGTCTCACTCATTCTGCTGCCTAGGCAAGAGTATCTTGGCATTAGCCCAGCTCACAGCAACCTCCAACTCCTGGGTTCAACCTCCTGCCTCAACCTCCTGAGTATCTGGGACTATAAGCATGCACCACAACACCTGGTTAGTTTTCTCTATTTTTTGTAGAGATGGGGTCTCAGTCTTGCTCAGACTGGTCTCAAACTTGTGAGCTCCAGCAATCCACATGCTTTGCCCTCCCAGAGTGCTTGGTGTGAGCCACCTCGCCCTGCCTATTTTTTGTAGAGATGAAGTCTCACTATGTTGTTCAGGCTGGTCTCAAACTCTTCAGCTCAAGTGATCCTCCTGCCACAGCCTCCCAAAGTGCTGGAATTACAGGCATGAGCCAGCTGACCTGGCCCCTCTGTACATTTTCATTCTCGACAGTTAAAGGAAACCAAGGGCAGGTAGCAGAAAATTGGCTGCTCAGGATTTGATATAGGTTTAAAGAGGAATCCTGTGGTTGACTTGTATTAGTTCATCCTTATTGATCAACTTAGGAAAGAAAACAGAGTTAAAACCACAGTCCTGGCTCGGTGCCTATAGCTCAGCAGCTAGGGCACCAGCCACATACACCAGAACTGGAGGGTTCAAACCCGACCGGGCCTGCCAAACAACAATGACAACTACAATAAAAAAAATAGCTGGGTATTGTGACAGGCACCTATAGTCCCAGCTACTTGGGAGGCTGAGGCAAGTGAATCACCTAAGGCTAAGAGTTTGAGGTTGCTATGAGCTGTGATGCCATAGCACTCTACCGAGGGCAATAGTGAGACTCAGTTTCAAAAAAAAAAAAAAGAAAAGAAAAGAAAACCACAGTCCTGGCTGGGCACAGTGGCTCATGGTTGTAATCCTAGCACTCTTGGAGGCCAAGACAGGAGGATTGCTTGAGCTCAGGAGATTGAGACCAGCCTGGATAAGAGTAAGACCCTGTCTCTATCAAAAATAGAAAAAATTGGGTGGCACCTGTGGCTCAACGGAGTAGGGCGCTGGCCCCATATGCTGGACATGGCGGGTTCAAACCCATTCCCGGCCAAAAACTGCAAAAAAAGAAAAAAATAGCTGAGCGTTTTGTAGGCACCTGTAGTCCCAGTTATTCAGGAGGCTGAGGCAGGAGGATACCTTGCAACCAAGAGTTTGAGGTTGCTGTGAGCTGTGATGAGGCCACAGCACTCTACCCAAGGTGACAGAGACTCTATTTCAAAAACAAAAAAGAAAGAAAGAAAGAAAATCACAGACCTGTCCAAATCAAATATTTGTCTTGTAGCTGTATTTCAGAATACTGAGAATTCAAAGAGCCCAGGCAATCATGGTTTGAGACACTAAGGAAATTTTGCTAACTGTGGTTTGAGGGCAAGGAAGTCAAAGTGGCTCATGTCAGGAATTGAGCTTTAGATTGCAGGTTAAAACACTCAGCCGAGACAATGTCTCAATAATCTATCCTCTGTTTATCAAGCTATGACCCCTAAATCATATCTTACATTTCTTTTGTCTTATTCACTTTTATACTGACCATGTGTGGCATGTAGAAGATAATTAATAAATTGGAGTTGAATGAATGAACATGAAAACATTCTCCTTGAATTAGACATTCAGGCTATCAATAATTTTTTCTGATGTTTAGCCCTTGCGTTTGTCAAACCACATTCACAACCACTTTCTTACCTCTTATCACAAGTGTCTGAGCAGCAACATAAAATTGAAGCTTCTGCCAATCTCTGAGTTAGAAAGGAAACTTTAATAGTCAGCAATTTTGTGATGCCTTCAAGTTCCTTGAAGTAGTAAGAAATCATTGGGAATTTACTAACTCAGTGGGGTGTCTTGAATACAAAGAACATATTCTTTCTTCAGTATGAGTTTAGAGTACAGTATTGTCAAGAATCTATGTACAAATGACTTAATAAAAAAATAAATAAAAATAAAAAACATTAGTCCAGGCACAGAGGCTCACACATGTAATCCTAGCACTCTGGAAGGCCAAGGTGGGTGGATCATCTGAACTCAAGAGTTTGAGACCAGCCCAGACAAGAACAAGACCCTATCTCTACTAAAAATAGAAAAACTAGGCAGGCATTATGGCAGGTGCTTGTAGTCCCAGCTTCTAAGATAGGTGAGGCTGAGGACCTCTGAGCCCAACAGTTTGATGTTGCAGTGAGCTATCATGACACCACAGCACTCTAACCAGGGTGACAGAGTAAGACTCTGTCTCAAAAAAATAAAATAAAGGCTCTGCGCCTGTGGCTCAAGTGGCTAAGGCGCTAGCCACATACACCTGAGCTGGCGGGTTTGAATCCAGCCTGGACCTGCCAAACAACAATGATGGCTGCAACCAAAAGATAGCCGGGTATTGTGGCGGGCACCTGTAGTCCCAGCTACCTGGGAGGCAGAGGCAGGAGAATTGCTTGAGCCCAGGAGTTGGAGGTTGCTGTGGGCTGTGAAGTCACAGCACTCTACCCAGGGTGACAGCTTGAGGCTCTGTCTCAAAAAAAATAAAAAATAAATAAAATCAGGTTCCATAATTCAAAAGAGGAGGACATAGGGCATTCTGTGTGCAGCCTTTAAAAAAATTTTTTCACCTTGTTGCCCTTAGTAGAGTGCCATGATGTCATAGCTCACAGCAACCTCAGACTCTTGGGCTCAAGCTGTTCTCTTGCCTTAGCCTCCCAAGTAGCTGGGACTACACGCACCCTGCCACAACACCCAGCTATTTTTACAGACGAGGTCTTGCTCCAGCTCAGGCTAGTCTCGAACTCCTGAGCTAAGGCACTCCACCGGCCTTGGCCTCCCAAAGTGCCGGGATTATAGGAGTTAGCCACTGTGCCCAACCTCCTTTTAAAATTTTTTTGGTCCCCTTTTTACAATTTTTATTTATTTTTTATTTTTACTTTTTTTAGGCAGGGACCAAGGCTATGTCAGGGAAGGCAAGTCAGCGTCCTCCCTGGCCACTGTCCAGATGTCCCAGTCTGCTGCAAACGAAAGGCTGTCTTTTTGGTTTTTTTTGAAACAGAGTTTCAGAGACAAGAGTTTAAAGCCGTCTCCCCGGGTAGAGGGCTGTGGCACACAGCTCACAGCAACCTCAAACTCTTGGGCTTAAGCGATTCTCTTGGCTTTAGCCTCCCAAGTAGCTGGTACTATAGGCACCTTCCGCAAGGCCCAGCTATTTTTGTTGTTGTTGTTGTTGCAGTTCTCATTGTTGTTTAGCAGGCCTGGGCCAGGTTCTTACCCACTAGCCTTGGTGTATATAGCTGGCGTCCTACCCACTGAGTACAGGCACTGCCCTGTTTTTATTTTTAAAGACGAGTCTCACTCTATTGCCCTGCCTAGAGTACCATTGTGTCATAGCTCACAGCAACCTCAAACTCTTGGGCTTGAGCAACCCTCTTGCCTCAGCCTCTTGAGTAGCTGGAACTACAGGTGATGGCCACAATGCCTGGCTAGGTGTTTTTCTATTTATAGTAGAGACAGGGTCTTGATTATGTTCAAGTTGGTCTCGAACTCCTGAGCTCAAGGGGTCTTCCTGCCTCAGCCTCCCAGAGTGCTAAGATTACAAGTGTGAACCACTACACCAGCTGTCTGCAGCCTTTGTAAACTGGTTAATACTAGTCCATGGTCAGTGGCCTCTTATTAGAAAGGGATGCTTGGCTGGGTGAGGTGGCTTATGCCTATAATCCCAGAACTTGGGAGATAGAGGATAGTGGATTGCTTGAGCTCAGGAGTTCCTGACCAGCCTGAGCAAGAGCGAGACCCCGTCTCTAAAAAATAGCTAGGTATCGTGGTGGGCACCTGAAGTCCCAGCTACTTGGGAGGCTGAGGCAAGAGAATTGCTCAAACCCAAGAGTTTGAGGTTGCTGTGAGCTGTGATGCCAGTGCACTCTACCCAGGGCGACAAAGTGAAATTTTGTCTTAAAAAAAAAAGATCTGGCACATCAAAAAAGCTCAACTACTGCTGGCTACTAATGACTATTAAGTTTCACTTTAGCCTGTCCTTAATGATCTATCTACTCTGCTTGTAAGTACTTGGTGGACAGAGTCATCCATAATTTAAAGGCAGTTGTTGCTTTTGTGATTTCCAGTATTTGGGTGGAGAAATATTTATGAAACCCAAGTACTGTGTGTTCTATTCCTGTGTCATGTTTATTCAATCACTAAAAAACCACAGTGTCTGTCTTTGACCTTATATTACTCAGTAGTTCTATGATTTAATCGTTGAAAATGATATCTGGTCTTAAATTATGTTTCTAAGTAAAGTGCTTTCCAGTAGGAAAAGAGAACTCCACCCATATAGATCATTCCATTCAGAAACATTTGTCCTAGACTTTGTTCCCAGTTCAAATATAAATACTTAATTTAGGGGTTTTTTTGGGGACAGAGTCTCATACTATGTTGCCCTCGGTAGAGTTCCGTGGAGTCATAGCTCACAGCAACCTCAAACTCCTGGGCTTGAGCAATTCTCTTGCCTCAGCCTCCCAAGCAGCTGGAACTACAGGCGCCCACCAGCAATGCCTGGCTATTTTTTTGTCGCAGTTGTCACTGTTGTTTACCAGGCCCAACTGAGCTACAGTTGCCGCGCCTAAATACCTTATTTTCTATAATTTTAAGGTAAGACTGCTTTTACACTGTTCTTTTAAAATATTGCCAAATAGTGTCCCATTTTCATTCTTATTTGCTGGACCCAATTGATTTTATGCTTTCTGAAAACTTTTATCCTGACCCTAGTTAATTTATATTCAAAAACTGAAAATTCTTCCATGGGAGTTTTCTGTTTCCAACTTCTTCCCATTTCAATTCGTTAGATGCCACAAAATGCTTTACAAGACCTACCAATTATTCATGAACACCTCTCCTTAGATTTTCTCTCAATCTCATCTTAGTTATGAACCATAATGCCCTTAGCTGGGAGTTAGGGTGGATTCAAGATTATATGTTTAAAAATCATGAGATCATTTGTTGGAATCTGACCATACTTTTGGCTAACCACACCCTGATATCATAGCAACTAAAAGTTTAGCCAAATGTTTTTTTGTTTGTTTTTTTGTAGAGACAGAGTCTCAATCACCCTTAGTAGAGTACTGTGGTGTCACGCAGTTCACAGTAACCTCCAACTACTGGGCTTAGTTGATTCTCTTGCCTCAGCCTCCCGAGCAGCTGGGACTACAGGCGCCCACCATAACACACAGCTACTTTTTTTTTTTTGTGGTTTTTGGCTGGGGCTGGGTTTGAACCCGCCACCTTCGACATATGGGACCAGCGCCCTACTCCTTGAGCCACAGGCACCGCCCAACACACAGCTAATTTTTTTGTTGCAGTTTGGCCGGGGCTGGGTTTGAACCCACTGCCCTCGGCATATGGAGCCAGCACCCTACCCACTGAGCCACAGGTGCCACCCTAGCCAAGTGTTTTAATTTCAAATAAACTGCTACGTGTTAAGGATGGTTGTCATGGGGATTGGAGGAGTCAGTTTTGATTCCACTCTTTTTTTTTTTTTTTTTGTAGAGACAGAGTCTCACTTTATGGCCCTCGGTAGAGTGCCGTGGCCTCTCACACAGCTCACAGCAACCTCCAACTCCTGGGCTTAAGCGATTCTCTTGCCTCAGCCTCCCGAGTAGCTGGGATGATTTCACTCTTAAATAGTGGGATATAAAATATACTTATACTCTCAGTTTTTCCACTAAATTAGCTAAAATTATTTTTTTGCCATCTTTTGTTTCCTTTCTTATCTTTTATATTTATTTATTTATTGGGACAGAGTCTTGCTCTGTCAATCACCATGGTTAGAGTGCAGTGGTATCATCAAAGTTCACAGGAACTTCAAACTCCTGGGCTCACTGGGAGGCTGAGGCGGGTGGATTGCCTGAGCTCCCAGGTTCGAGACCAGCCTGAGCAAGAGGGAGACCTGGTCTCTAAAAATAATCGCGGGCACCTGTAGTCCCAACTACTTGGGAGGCTGAGACAAGAGAATCACTTGAGCCCAAGAGTTTGAGGTTGCTGTAAGCTACAATGCCATGGTGATCTATTGAGGGTGACAAAGTGAAACTCTGTCTCAAAGAAAACCCAAAAACCCAAAAAAACTCCTGGGCTCAAGTGATCCTTCTACCTCAGCCTCCCAAACAGCTGGGATTACAGGATTACACCACCAGGCCCAGCTAATTTTTCTTTTTATTTGAGACAGAGTCTCACTATGTTGCCCTCGGTGGAGTGCCGTGGTTATCACAGCTCACAGCAACCTCAAACTCCTGGGCTCAAGCAAATCTCTTGCCTCAGCCTCCCAAGTAGCTGGGACTACAGGCGTCTGCTACAACATCTGCTATTTATTTATTTATTTATTTATTTCTCTCTTTCTTTCTTTTTTTTTTTTTTGAGACAGAGCCTAAAGCTGTCACCTTGGGTAGAGTGCTGTGGCATTGTAGCTCACAGCAACCTCCAACTCCTGGGCTCAGGAGATTCTCCTTCCTCCGCCTCCCAAGTAGCTGGGACTACAGGTGCCCGCCACAATGCCAGGCTATTTTTTGGTTGCAGCCATCATTGTTGTTTGGCGGGCCTGGGCTGGATTCCAGCCTGCCAGCTCAGGTGTATGTGGCTGGCGCCTTAGCCGCTCGAGCCACAGGCGCCGAGCCCTTTTTTATTTTTATTATAGACGAGGTCTTGCTCTGGCTCAGGCTGGTCTCAAACTTGTGAGCTCAGACAATCCACCTGCCTCCTAGGGTGCTAGGATTACAGCCCCAGCTAAATTTTCTTGTCTTTTTTCTTTTTTTTTTTTTTGAGACAGAGTCTCACTTTGTCGCCCTGGGTAGAGTGCTGTAACGTCACAGCTCACAGCAACTTCCAACTCTGGGGCTTAAGCAATTCTCTTGCCTCAGCCTCCCGAGTAGCTGGGACTACAGGCACCCACCCACCACAATGTCTGGCTATTTTTTGTTGCAATTCTCATTGCTTTTTTAGCTGGCTGGGGCTGGGTTCCAACCTGCAACCCTTGTAATATGGGGCCAGCACCCTACCCACTGAGACACAGGTGCCACCCTAAATTTTCTATTTAAAAAAAAATTTTTTTTTCTATTATTGACAGCACCTGTTGTTCAGTGAGTAGGGCATCGCCCATGTACACTGAGGCTGGCGAGTTTGAATCCAGTCCAGGCCAGCTAAAATCAACAATGATAATGGCAACAAAAAAAATAGGTGGGCCTTGTGGTAGGCACCTGTAGTCCTGGCTACTTGGGAGGCTGAGGCAAGAGAGTCGCTTAAGCCCAAGAGTCTGAGGTTGCTGTGAGCTGTGACGCCACGTACTCTAGCAAGGGTGACATAGTGAGACTCAAAAAAAAATCTGTTATTATCAGATTTTATTTGTTTTGTTTTTCCTTTTTTTTTTTTTGTGGTTTTTGGCCGTGGCTGGGTTTGAACCTGCCACCTCCGGCATATGGGACCGGCACCCTACTCCTTGAGCCACAGGTGCCACCCTGTTTTGTTTTTCTTTTTTTTTTTTTTGTAGAGACAGGGTCTCACTTTTATGGCCCTCGGTAGAGTGCCGTGGCCTCACACAGCTCACAGCAACCTCCAACTCCTGGGCTTAAGCGATTCTCTTGCCTCAGCCTCCCGAGTAGCTGGGACTACAGGCGCCCGCCACAACGTCCGGCCATTTTTTGGTTGCAGTTTGGCCGGGGCCGGGTTTGAACCCGTCACCCTCGGTATATGGGGCTGGCGCTTACCGACTGAGCCATTTTTCTTGAAGACAGAGCCCCAAGCTGTTGCCCTGGGTAGAGTGCCGTAGCATCACAGCTCACAGAAACCTCAAACTCTTGGGCTAAAGCAATTATCCTGCATCTGCCTCCCAAGTAGCTGGGACTACAGGCATCCACCACAACGCTCAGCTATTTTTTTGGTTGCAGCCATCATTGTTGTTTGGCGGGCCTGGACTGGATTCGAACCCTCCAGCTCAGATATATGTGGCTGGCGCCTTAGCCACTTGAGCCACAAGCGCTGAGCCTGTTTTGTTTTACTTTGTTTTTGTAGTTTTTGGCCGGGGTGGGTTTGCACCTGCCACTTCTGTTATATGAGGCCGGCGCCCTACTCCTTTGAGCCATAGGCGCTGCCCTACTATCAGATTTTAGCTGGGACAAACCTCTGATATTTCTAGCTTTTGAATTTTTCTTTCTTTCTTTCTTTTTAACTAAAAGTACCCTCCCAGCTGGGCGAGATGGCTCACTCCTATAATCCTAACACTCTGGGAGGCCTAGGCAGGTAGACTGCCTGAACTCAGGCCTAGCTCAGGAGTTTGAGACCAGCCTGAACAAGAGCAAGACACCATCTCTACTACAAATAGAAAAACCTAGCCAGGCATGGTAGTGGGCACCTGTCCCAACTGCTAGGGAGGTTGAGGCAAGAGGATTGTTCAAGCCCTAGAGCTATGACACCACAACATTCTACCAAGGGTGACAAAGTGAGACTGTCTCAAAAAAAAAAAAACAAAGAAAGAAAAAAAGGAAATGTAGAGAGTTATATGTATCAAGATCCCATCAGCTTCATTTTTAATTTCATAGTTTTTTTGTTTTGTTTTTTTTCCGGGACAGAGTCTCACTTTGCTGCCCTTGGTAGAGTGCTGTAGCATCATAGCTCACGGCTCTTGGGCTCAAACTCTTGGGCTCAAGCAATTCTCTTTCCTCAGCCTCCCTAGTAGCTGGGACTACAGGTGCCCACTACAATGCCCGTTTTTTAGAGACAGGGTCTCGCTCTAGTTCAGGCTGGTCTTGAACTCATGAGCTTAGGTGATCCTCCCACTTTGACCTCCCAGAGTGCTGGGATTGCAGGTGTGAGCCATTGCACCCAGCCCCAATATGAGATACCTCTTTACAAAGGTATTTCCTTGGCTGAGCTCAGTGGCTCATGCCTATAATCCTACCACTCTAGGAGTCCAAGCCAAGTTGATCCCTTAAGCTCAGTAGTTTGAGATCAGTTTGAACAACAGTCAGACCTCTTCTCTATTTAAAATAAAAAAAAAGGTGGGCATTGTGGCAGGTGCTTGTAATCCCAGCCACTCAGGAGGCTAAGGCAAGAGGATCTCTTGAGCCCAAGAGTTTCAGGTTGCTGTAAGCTATGATGCCACAGTACTCTACCAAGGGCAACAAAGTGAGACTCTGTCTCAAAGAAAAAAAAAAAGAAAGAAAGAAGATGAAAAAACACAAATTAAAGCAGGGTTTATTTCTTGACTACTACTTTAAGGAAATTTTTTTTGTTTTTGTATTTGAGACAGAGTCTCACTTTGTCATCCTCAGTTACGGTGCTGTGGCATCATAACTCACAGGAACCTCAAACTCCTGGGCTCAAGGGATTCTCTTGCCTCAGCCTCCCAAGTAGCTGGGACTACAGGTGCCTGCCACAATGCCCAGCTATTTTTTAGAGAGGGTGTCTTTTTTTTTGTTTTTTTGTTTTCTTTGTAGAGACAGAGTCTCACTGTACCACCCTCGGGTAGGGTGCCGTGGCGTCACACGGCTCACAGCAACCTCTAACTCTTGGGCTTACGCGATTCTCTTGCCTCAGCCTCCCGAGTAGCTGGGACTACAGGCGCCTGCCACAACGCCCGGCTATTTTTTTGTTGCAGTTTAGCAGGGGCTGGGTTTGAACCTGCCACCCTCGGCATATGGGGCCGGCGCCCTACTCACTGAGCCACAGGCGCTGCCCTAGAGATGGGGTCTTGCTATTGTTCAGGCTGGTCTTGAACTTGTGAGTTCAAGCAATACACCTGTCTCAGCCTCCCAAGAGTTGGGATTATAGGTGTGAGCCACTGTGCCCGGCTAAGTTGTGTTTTTTGATTACTAATGAAATTGAAAGTTTTCAAATGTCAAACATTTGTGTTTCTTTTTTGTGTGTCAACCATCAGTTCATACTCTATAGCCACCTATAGATGTACTGCAGGCATTAATATCTTCCTTATTGAGATGTATGAATCCTTTGTATGTTATATTACTCCTTCATTAGTATTTGTTCCAAATATTTTCCTTTTTTTTTTTTTTTTTTTGAGACAGAGCCTCAAGTTGTCACCCTGGGTAGAGTGCTGTGGCATCACAGCTCACAGCAACCTCCAACTCTTGGGCTCAAGCGATTCTCCTGCCTCCACCTCCCAAGTAGCTGGGACTACAGGCACCCACTACAATGCCTGGCTGTTTTTTCCAAATATTTTCCAACTGTTTCTCTTAATTCTGTATCCATTCAACAAATATTTATTCAATGCCTAGTATATTCCAGGTTGTGTGGTAGGAATGCTATGGTTTTTCTTTTTCTTTTTTTTTTTGCAGTTTTTGGCTGGGGCCAGGTTTGAACCCGCCACCTCCGGTATATGGGGCCGGCACCCTACTTCTTGAGCCACAGGCGCCACCCAGGAATTCTACCTTATACATAAAACTACCTTACACATAAAATTAGACACACATACTTTTCAGTTCTTGTTAAAGTTTAAAGCTTGCACTTACAGATTAAGACAAAAAACATGTAAGATCCCATATCACAGTGTCTGTTGGTCAGAGCTAACCCTTTCTAGTTCTCATGCGATTGCAGTTAGATGTCAGGTATAGATGTAATCATTTGAATGCTTGATTAGGGTAACAGGATCAGTCAATGTAGTTTACTCACATGGCTGGCAAATTGGTGTTGGCTGTTGGTAGAGGCTTTTGTTTCTCTCCACCTAGGCCTCTTCAAAGGTCTGGGTAGAGTGGTATGGAGACAGGCTTTCCCTAGAAAGCCAAGAGAATGAGGTGGAAATTGGCAATCTGTGCCTTTATGACATAGCCTCAGAAGTTGTACACATTCAGCAGCGTTCTACTGGTCAAAGAGCCCTGGTGCCTTCAAAGGTGAGAATCATTGGGGGTCATCTTAGAAGGTCAACTACCAAGGATCCTAACATCCTTTTCCTCTTTGGTTTTTTTTTTTTGAGACGGAGACTCGCTCTGTTGCCCTGGACTAAAGTGCCAGCCTAGCTCACAGCAACCTCAAACTTCTGGATTCAAGCAATCCTCCTGCCTCTGCCTCCTGAATAGCTGGGACCACAGGCACCTGCCATAATGCCCAGCTAATTATTTTTCTATTTTAATAGAGACAGGGTGTCCATCTTGCTCAGGCTGATCTCAAATTCTTGAGTTCTAGTGATTGTCCCACCTTGGCCTCCCAGAGCACTAGGATTATGGGCATGAGCCACGGTGCCCAGTGGTTGGGCACTGTTTTGTTTTTTGGGGGAAAGGATCTCACTTTGATCCCCAAACTGGAGAGCACAGTGGCTTTTCGCATGCCAGATCATAAGTGCCATACAACCTCAAACTCCTGAACCGAAATGATTCTCAGGTCTCAGCCTTCCAAGTAGGTAGGATTGCAGGCATATATGTCTTAGTGACCAGTTAATCCTAACCCCTTGATTTGCCCATAATTTATAAAGCACATACTGAGAATTTTGCAACAAGCCATATAATTCTAGTTTTGCACCATACTCCTCTCAAACACAGCTGTGTTCTCAAAAAACACTTTTGTGCATAGGGGCACACCCCAAGCATAAAAGATACTTTGTTTAGAGTTTTACAAAGCCCTTCTACTACAGGCTTGGTAGTAGACTAAACTTCATTAGGGCACTAGATTCCACCTCAAACTCTCTGAATTTAAGTTCAAAATTGCAGATTAAGGGCCAAGAAGCTTGACTTCTTTATACCTATTTGTAATTTGTTAATTAAGTAGGGAACATTTTGAGTATTACCAGAAACCTTTAATTTTTGGGCGGCGCCTGTGGCTCAAAGGAGTAGGGCACCAGCCCCATGTACCTAAAGGTGGTGGGTTCAAACCCAGCCCCAGCTAAAAACTGCAAAAAAAAAAAAAAGAAACCTTTAATTTTCTAGAAACCTTTGCTTGTGTTCAACATCTACTTTAATTAAAAAGCTCTTGCTGATTGTATTAATTTGCTGAAAGTGACTCAGCTTATTGAGAAGTAATTAACCAATAGCTGAGGTAGACAGCAAGGTAAAGGTCAAGTCAGAATAAGGAAGACAGCTTCTTACAGCTTTCACTTTGCCTGCAGGAGGGGCAGGAGTATTCTTGTGAAATCTTTCTTTGGGACTCACACTTTTATTTTTACCACCAGTCTCACTTTAGTTAAAGGTTGTCAGTTCACTTAAGAAAACAACATAGGGCTCAGCGCCTGTGGCTCGGGCGGCTAAGGCGCCAGCCACATACACCTGAGCCGGCGGGTTCACATTGAGCCCAGGCCAGCCAAACAACAAAGACGGATAGCCGGGCACTGTGGCAGGCGCCTGTAGTCCCAGCTACTTGAGAGGCAGAGGCAAGAGACTCGCTTGAGCCCAGGAGTTGGAGGTTGCTGTGAGCTGTGAAGTCACGGCACTCTACCCAGGGTGACAGCTTGAGGCTCTGTCTCAAAAAAAAAAAAAAAAGAAAAAGAAAAAACGACATAGTTCTAAATTTTGCCAGGTTAGGAAATTTCCTGGGCCTCAAAGTTTTAGTGGGGAGATCAAAAGGCTAGGATGGAGATAGTAGAAAGCATCAACTTCATCTAAAAAAGAGTGAGGTTGTTCACCAACATCATTCAGGCTCCTAAGACCAAAGCAACAAAGGCTTGGCCTTGTTGCCTAACAACAGTGCTCTCCTTCCCCACTACCTCCTGACTAGCAAATCATCTGTGGTCACGTATTTCCCTCTAGTTACTTCTGCTGAACTTAATTTCGGCCAGCTTTCCAGGGCAAAAATGGATAATCAGTCATTGTCACGTTTGACATAATTTTGTAATCTCCGATCTCCACAATGGGCCGGGCGCCGTGGCTCACGCCTGTAATCCTAGCACTCTGGGAGGCCAAGGTGGTTAGACTGCCTGAGCTAGAAACCATCCAGAGCAAGAGCCAGACCCCGTCTCTAAAAATAGCCGGCCTTGTGGCGGGCGCCTATAATCCCAGCTACTCCGGAGGCTGAGGCAAGAGGACTGCTAGAGCCCAAGAGTTTGAGGTTGCTATGAGCTACGATGCCAAGGTACTCTACCCAGGGAGACAAATTGAGACTGTCTCAAAAAAATAACCCAAAAACTCTACAATTTTAGCCTGTTTGGGCAGGTATTTGTACCCACCTCTACTTCTACCCCTACACGGGCATTCTAAAGACTACAGAAAAGAGAGACTCATGTACGTTAGCGGGCACGGTTCACCAAAGAAGAAACAGACCCTGCGCGCGACAGGTCATCAGACACGAGTTCTCAGCCCCGCCCCTCCCAACCGGAACTACATCCCCCCGCTCCGCGCCCCCACGCACAGCGTGACGTGGGTGTCCGCAGGCACTCGCGCCCGCCCGCCTCCTCCGGACGCACAGGGCTGGCGCAGGGCGCGCGCATGCTCGGCAGGCAGGGCAGCTGGGGTCTCGAGGCGCTGCAATCTGTTGCGCCGCCGCCCACAAGAGCCGGCAGATCCGGGTCTCGTGGCTAAGAGTGACGTGGTCAATCGAATCAAAACAGAGGAGGGGGAAGGAAGCCGGCGGCCAGGAGCAGCGGCGGTAGCGGCGTCCGGAGCAGCCGCAGCGTTCCGGAAGCTCCAGGCGGTCTTTCTGCCGAGCCTTGGTCCCGGCCCCTACCCTCCCCGCCCCATCGGTGTTGTCTGGGCGGGTGAGTGTCTTCCCCCTCTCCCACCGGCGTCTGCTAGCCCACCTTCCCCTCGCCCCGGTTATTTCTGGGGGCTGCGGCAGAACGGGGCTGCTGCTCGGCCTCGGTGGTTCCTTAGCCGGGCTGGTGTTGCTGCACCGGGAGAAGCCTGCTGGTGCCGAGCCCGCGCCCCCCTCCCCCGTCGGGCGAAGAGTGAGGCTGAGAGCCTGCATTTTGGCTTTTTCTACAGGAAATCAGAGTTGGGGCTTGGCAGGAAGGTGGACGGTAGCCACGGTGGTTTTATTTTTAGCGCCAGATAGTCAACACGGGTGGAGGCGTGAAATGGAGTAAAAAGAAGAGAGTCGTAGCTGGAAAGAAGAACTCTCAAACCCTGAAATCCACACCATGTCGTTTACCCGTCTTCCTCAACCCTTTCTGGGTATGATGAAGTCACTAGGATGCGTCCTTTGTTGTGATAGATGAGACAGGAAAGCTGCCACCCTGAAAGCGAGAGCCTTTCAGCCCCTATTGTGTTGCGAATTTAAGGGATTCCCTCTTTCAGTTTGTTCAGTAGGTGGAACCGGGGCTGACAGTAAAGAGGTAACACCCTTTAAATAGTGTGCGACAGACTGGTTACCAGCAATACCTGAAGTCCAGTGTTGGTGTTTAAAGCCAAAGTTCTCCAGAGTGGCTGTTTATATATGCTATGATTTTAATGAAGACGATGTTTGTTAGTTGTAGAGAGTCGGTGGGATGTTTTCAGTCGCCCCTGTTGGTAAAATCGAGGATGTGACCCTAATAATAGTGTCTTAGTTTTGCATCAAGAGACTGGGATGAGCTTCACGCACAATACCTACATTTGTAGAAAAGACCTTCCAGTTATTGTGTTTTATTGTCAGAAACGGCCGTTATACATACAGTAATTTGGAAAGCGTAAGACCTTCCAGGTGTTTTAGTCTTAAGACTCTTAAGGGACGTTTTCTCTGCCCAGTGCTGTGGAGGTTGCAGAAAGCTTGTGTTCCCTTCCACTTGAGGGGACTGGACGTGTAGATAGATTCCTTTTGCCTGTTTGGCGCCTGCCACCCTGCGTGCCCTCCAGGGCTGAGACCAGAAAACCAAACCTTTTTTGTCCTGACTTGGTTTTCGAAAAAAACATTAACTCATTAATTGAAGTGTTTCTGTGGTTAGCAGCAAGAAAGAACAACAAAAGTATGTGATGATTAATTGCCACGTATCAAATCAAGGAAGAGTTCTTACGAATTTAGATTATTTCCTTGAAGTTATGTCCTTATTGTGGGGTAGCATGGATCTCTTGATCGGTCTTTTTCTCCTGTGTGTGCCATTGAGATCTTTTTTCTTACTACCACAGTGGGAATCCTGCTGATTTAGATGAAGGAAAGTTTTCTTGAAGTTCGTTTTTCGCTTTTTACCTTTTATGCTAACCTGTAACTAATATTTTTGTTTGAACTATTTTGTGATAATTGGAGAAAGTGTTGATAAAATCAGGTGAGCAAAAAAGAAGAAAATAATCATCAGTAATCCTGCCACCCAAAGATCTCCAAAATGTTAGCAGTAGTTTATAGCGTTCCTATACAAGTAGGCTACAAAAAAGCATATGTAATACATATGAGACGGAGTCTCACTATGTCTCCTACTTTTTCACTTATTAGTACTGTACTTTTTTTGGATCTTAACTTTTGGGGAATAGTCACTGTGTAGCAGTTCCCCCTTATCTATTATTTCACTTTTTGAGGTTTCCTGTGGTTAGCCTCAGTCTGAAAATAATAGTAAGGTATTTGGAGAGAAAGACATACATACCACATTCATGTAAGTTTTATAATAGTAGATTGTTACTATAATGGTTTCATTGTTGTTAGTCTCCTACTGTGTTCAAGTTATAAATTAAAAACTTTATCATAAGTATGCATAGGAAAAAATATACATGTGTACGATCTGGCCCTATCCACAGTTTAGGTCATCCACTAGGGGTCTTGGAACATATGTCCGGTAAATAAGGGGGGACTGTTACATGTTTGGCAAACCGTAGTTATTAAAACCATGGTTTTAAAATGTTCCCTCACAAGTCTTTATGGTAGTATATGTTTTTTAAAATTTTTATTTATTTATTTATTTATTTTTGAGACAGAGCCTCAAACTGTCACCCTGGGTAGAATGCTGTGGCATCACAGCTCACAGCAGCCTCCAACTCCTGGGCTGGAGCGATTCTCCTGCCTCCGCCTCCCAGGTAGCTGGGACTATAGGCGCCTGGCTATTTTTTGGTTGCAGCCGTCATTGTTGTTTTGGCGGCCAGGGCTGGATTCGAACCTGCCAGCTTAGGTGTATGTGGCTGGCGCCTTAGCCGCTTGAGCCGCAGACGCCGAGTTAATGAAATATATGTTAAAAAAATAGGCATTTTTTTGTGGCACCCGTAGCTTAGTGGATAGGGCACCAGCCACCTACACTCAGGCTGGCAGGTTCGAACCTGGCCCTGGCCAGCTAAACAACAATGACAACTCCCAACAACAAAAAAATAGCCGGGCATTGTGGCAGGCGCCTGTAGCCCCAGCTACTTGGGAGGCTGCAGCAAGAGAATTAATTGCTTAAGCTCGAGAGTTTGAAGTGGCTGTGAGCTTTGACGCCAAGGCACTTTGCTTAGGGCAACATAGTGAAACTCTGTCTCAAAAAAGAAATATATAGGTATTTCTGTGTGGCAAAGGAAGGCTTAGCTTATTTTAACTCTTAGGAAAACAAGCATAGCCTGACTTAACAATATGGAAATTGAAATAGTTTTTGCTAATGTAATCGTTTGATTCAGGTAAATATTTAGTTCTAACCCATAGTTATACTGTGTCCTAAAAGCTGATAAGATGTTTAAGTAGTAAGATACTAGAAGGTTTTACTTTACATATCACGATTAATACACTTTCTTGAGTCCTAGGTGGGTGCCATTTTAGTCCAGTACTTTATAGTGCCACCAAAAGAGCCTGCTGTGGGAGGAAATGTCCTCTTCACCTCAACTTCAAAGGAGAAGTACATACCAAGAAGTAGCCTAAATTTGCTAATACCCATTTTGAGTCCAGTTCTCTCAAACTTACCTAAAACCTTTAAATGCCAGATGCTTACTACTCATTATGTGACTTCTTTTTTTTTTTTTTTTTGATTTGGCTTAAATGACAGTGTTTAATATGTATTCTAGATTAGTCTATTTCTTCCCATCCTTTATGCCAGCACCACCTTAGGGGGACTGTCATTTCTATCTTTTTTTTTTTTAATTGAGACAGAATCTCACTTTGTTACCCTTGGTAGAGTGCCGTGGTCTCATAGCTCACAGCAACCTCAAACTCTTGGGCTCAAGGGATTCTCTTGTCTCATCCTCTGGAGTAGCTGGGATTTCAGGCATGAGCCACAACACCTAGGTTTTATTTATTTATTTATTTATTTTTTGGACAGTGTGTCATTTTGTCACCCTTGGTAGAGTGCCATGGTGTCATAACTCACAGTAACTGCAAACTCTTGGGCTCAAGTGATCCTTTTGCTTCAGTTTTTATTTTCTTTTCCTTTCTTTTTTTTTGAGACAGAGCCTTCACTTTGTCACTCCTGGTAGAGAGCTGTGGTGTCATAGCTCACAGCAACCTCAGACTCTTGGGCTTAAGTGATTCTCTTGTCTCAGCCTTCTGAGTAGCTGGGACTACAGATTATAGGCACCTGCCACAATGCCTGGCTATATTTATTTATTTATTTATTATTATTTTTTTTTTTGTAGAGACAAGAGTCTTACTCTATGGCCCTCGGTAGAGTGCCGTGGCCTCACACAGCTCACAGCAACCTCCAACTCCTGGGCTTAAGCGATTCTCTTGCCTCAGCCTCCCGAGTATCTGGGACTACAGGCGCCTGCCACAACGCCCGGCTATTTTTGGTTGCAGTTTGGCCGGGGCCGGGTTTGAACCCGCCACCCTTGGTATATGGGGCCGGCGCCCTACCAACTGAGCCACAGGCGCCGCCCTATATTTATTTATTTATTTTTAGAGACAGTCTCACTTTGTGTCACTTTTGTGACACTGGTAGAGTGCTGTGGTGTCACAGCTCACAGCAACCTCCAGTTCTTGGGTTTAGGCGATTTCTCTTGCCTCAGCCTCCTGAGTAGCTGGGACTATGGCGCCTGCCACACGCCTGGCTATTTTTTTGTTGCAGTTTGGCCGGGCTGGGTTCGAATCCACCACCCTCGGTGTATGGAGTCAGCGCCCTACTCGCTGAGCCATAGGCGCTGCCCAACCCTGGCTGTTTTTAGAGACAGGGTCTCACTCTGCTCAGGCTGGTCTTGAACACCTGAGTTTAAGCAGTCCACCTGCCTTGGCCTCCCAGAGTGCTAGGATTACAGGCGGGAACCACCACGCCCAGCTGCACTTTCACTTTTTATGATGCATTCTTGGCAGCCTAACAGTTCCTTTAAAATGTATAACAGATTGGCACCCCCTTGTTGAAAGTCTCTCATCCACATTCAGAATAAAATTCAAACTCTTTACATAGGTTTGCTAGGTGCTACCTGTTGGCACTGCTTCCTTTCCTTACCTTACCTATTTCACTCTACCTAGTTCAGAACCCTGAAGCCTGGCCACATGAATTTCTTCCTGGATTCCAGCCCCACTAGCATTGCCAAACCAGATCTAGCCATAGGGTAGTAGGTAGCTCATAGGTACCTCAAGCTATAGGGTAGTAGGTAGCTCATAGGTACCTCAAGCTATAGGGTAGTAGGTAGCTCATAGGTACCTCAAGCTATAGGGTAGTAGGTAGCTCATAGGTACCTCAAGCTATAGGGTAGTAGGTAGCTCATAGGTAGCTCAAGCTATAGGGTAGTAGGTAGCTCATAGGTAGCTCAAGCTATAGGGTAGTAGGTAGCTCATAGGTACCTCAAGCTATAGGGTAGTAGGTAGCTCATAGGCAGCTCAAGCTATAGGGTAGTAGGTAGCTCATAGGTACCTCAAGCTATAGGGTAGCAGGTAGCTCATAGGTAGCTCAAGCCATTGTACTTGCACCCTGTGTCTTCAGTATTCTTCTCCCAGTGGTTAATTCCATAATGTCATTCCCTTCTCAGTTCAGATGTTACCTTTTGAAGGACATTGTCCCATCACTCCATTCTAGGTTATTTTCTTCACACCATTTATCACTGTCTGTAATTCTCTTACTTTTTATTTTGTCTTCTCTGCAAATTAAGCTTTATGAGAATGGGGGCCTTGTCTGTCCTTTTCACTGCATAGGAGGTACTTAGTGTTGGTTGAATGTGTGAACTTAGTGAACACGTCTCTGTTCCTCTTAAACATACTATCTATTTGAGGCCAGTTCTTTTTGTAGAAAATCCCAAATTCAGTGCCTTTATTTTCTTTGGGCAAGAAAACACCCACATTTTACTTCAGACCTATGGAATTAATTCCTGAGAGAAATGGGTCCTTAGAATCTGCATTTTCAATAAAATCTTCAGGTGATTTTAGCTCATATTAAACTGTGAGAATCTCTCTTAATCTTTTAATGGCTTTTCCCTGAGAGATTGCTTCTTGCTTTATAGTAGTAATGATAGCTACCATTTTTTTGAACTTTCTTTGTATGTCAGATACTATGCTAAAAATTATTTTCCATACTTTTCATTTAATGTATAACAACCTAAATATAGATAGTCCTACCAATGAAGACAATAAGACATGTAAGTGACAACTTGGATTTGAACCCAAATCTATCTTTTTTTTTTTTTTTTGCAGTTTTTGGCCGGTGGCCGGGTTTGAACCCACCACCTCTGGTATATGGGGCCTGTGCCCTCCTCTGAGCCAAAGGTGCCACCCCCAAATCTATCTTTTTAATCACTTTACTGCCTCTGAGCTACAGACTTTAGAACTGTAGCAGTACTTTGGTTAAGATAGACCATGTTTTTATTTAAGGACAAGGTAGTGTTGTTTTATTTTTTTTAATTAAATCATAACTTTATACATTGATGCATTTAAAGGTAGTCTTTTCTGTCCCATTTCCAATACTGTCCTTAATGTAGTTCATTGTTTTCTTGGCCTTTTTGTTTGAATTTGCACAGCTTGAAGATTACCTTAAGAAACATACTGCAAAGACTCCTAGGTCTTGTTTTCTTGTGTGGATTACTGAGACCCTACCAGGCTTAAAGTAAATTCGGAGTGTTTTCTCATCCTTTGTGTGTTACTTCTCATTCCCCACACCAGAACCCATCTAGCACTTTCTGTTGATAGTCATTTGAATTCTTCCTGCATTTTCTCTATTGATGTGGGTGTTTTATTATTTGAATTGTCTTTGAATCATCATAAACTGCAGAGATTTCAGTAAGACTACTTTCCAAAAGAATTAAAAAAGTAGCATTTGATTCTTGCATTGATTGGGGGTATGGGCCAGAGCCTTCAATCTGGAGAAGTACTGATTTTTTTTTCCTAGTCTTTTGGTGGCTGTCCAGCCTGTTTGATTGGGAGGAGGCATGTAAAGTCAGGGAGGACCAGTTAGGTAATCAGTAGGCAATAGAGATGTTTTCCCCTCCCTATCAGAAAGGCAAACGTAGGATTATTTATGGGATAAATAAATGAAGAAAAGTGCCCACTTTAATTGGTACCTGTAAAGAACAATGTATTGCCAAAATGAATTTGTAATAATCTTTTTCCATATAATTTAATAAGGCTAAGAACAAAGAACTTTAATACCAGAAACAAAATTAAATTGTCTAAATTGATGGTAATAAACAGTAATGTGTTAGTATCTCAAATATTCTTTGTAATGTTGTGACTTAAATTAGGATTTTTTTTTTTTTTTTTTTTTTTTGGAGACAGTCTCACTATGTTGCCCTTGGTAGAGTGCTATGTTGTTACAGCTCACAGCAACCTCCAACTCTTGGTCTTAAGCAATTCTCTTGCTTCAGCTGACGGGGATCCTAAGTGGCTGGGACTATAGGCACCTGCCACAACGTACAGGCACCGAGCCTAAATTAGGATTTTTTTTTTCTTTGAGACAGAATCTCACTGTTCCTGGGGCTAGATTGCCATGCCATCAGCCTAGCTCACAGCAACCTCAAACTCCTGGGCTCAAGCGATTCTCCTGCCTCAGCCTCCCCAGTAGCTGTGACTATAGGTGTATACCACCATGTCTGCCTAATTTTTCTGGTTTTCTTAGAGATGGAGGTCTCATGTTTCTCAGATGGTCTTCAACTCCTGGCCTCAAGCAGTCCTTCTGCCTTGGCCTTCCAAAGTGCTGGGATTACATGCATAAACCACTGCATGTAATTAGGCCCAACTTTGGGGATTCACCATGATATTATTTACAGTGGTGAAAAACTGGAACTATGTTCATGCCTTAAATGAAAACTTCGAGTCAGTTTTTTTTGTTGTTTTTGAGGAACAGGAGCTAAAGTTTTATTTGTTCATTTCTTGCATTTGAAGTACTCTTCGATGACATCCTTGGCCTGAGATTCTTTGCCATAATCCTTGACTACACAGCTGCAGCCAACCACTTTACGGGGTTCCCCCTCTCTGTCAATTTTACAAAGGCCTACCCATTCCCCTAGTTTCTTGTTGTCATCAACCTTAATGAGGTTGATTTGGTGTTCAGCACAAAGGGCCTCCACCAACTTGACATACACGGGCTCATCACAGTTGGATGCAAGCACACAAAGATGGGCATGGCGCTTGTCTAAGGCTTTGGCAGCTTCGCGGATTCCACGTGCAAGGCCATCGTGGATGAGGGCGGTCTTCAGCACCTCTTGTAAAGCGTTGTTAACGTCCATTACACCTCCAGCAGCAATGCCTTCCTCAGCCATGGCTGTGAGTTACGGGTGAAGTTGAATCTTGACCTCACCTAGGCCTCGGCCTCTGTGCAATTCAGCGGCGGCAGGGAAAGAGCCAGTTTTTTTAATATATCTTACAATGCATAGCCAGTTAAAAATCATGTTCAGGCCAGGCGTGGTGGCTCACTCTGGTAATCCTAGCACTCTGGGAGGTCTACTCGGGAAGATTGCTTGAGCTCAGGAGTTCGATACCAGCCTGAGCAAGGGTAAGTTAGTAGGGTCTCTACTAAAAATAGAAAAACTAGTCAGGTGTTGTGGTGGGCACCTGTAGTCCCAGCTACTCGGGAGGCCGAGGCAGGATGGATCACCTGATCCCAGGAGTCTGAGGTTGCTGTGAGTTATGATGTTATGGCACTCAACCCCAGGGTGATAGAATGAGACTTTGTCTCAAAAAACCCCCCAAAACCAAATAGTTAATCCACACTCTGAATGATTAGAGCAACAAGTCTAATTATAAAAAGCCATATTAATAACTTTTTAATGGTTTGAAATGAAATGTTCTTGTCAATAAGAAGTATATTCAGCATATGTTACTTGCATGTACTTAGAAAATTTACATGAAAGTTTTTAATAGAAGCTACTTCTGAGGAAAGTACCTTTTACTTTTCTGGATTTTTTTGAACTTTTTTTTTAAATTTTTAACTATAAATGTATTTTTTAAAGAACTGTTTAGCAAAATGTATAATTTCCTTAACTGATTTTTAGGTAGATAGTAGGGGTTATATATGTTAAATAACATTTTAAACTTAATTGGTTTGTTTTGGAGAAAGTTAACCTTTTCGTTGCTTATTTTCATACTGAGTTTTCATTTCCCTTTTTAAAAAATTTAGATCAATGCGCAGATGTAAGTTTCAGCTTTGTAAAAATACAAAGTGAATGGTTTATGCTTGACTGCGCTCATTCACAAGTGTTACAAATGCAGAGCTTTCAAAATTTAACAGCTAGTAAAGGTGTTTCCAATCTAGTTAGGGCTGTAGTAAGGATCTTCATGGTGTCTGCACCAGAGTTAGAGGTCAGTGCTCTGGCTGCTGTCATATTTTATCTTACAACATAATTTGTGTGTGTATGTGTGTCATAAAATTCATTCATGTAAGCATTGAGATGTTTTTAGGTGGGAAAGATGATATGCAGATTCTACTACAAGGTACAACAAAAAATTAGAGAGGATGATAACATTTGGTGCAGACCAGCAGTGGCACAATTCCAAATAAATATTAGACCAAAGATAATAATGTAAAGCTTCATGAGGCAAGATATGCTCCCATTTAAAACTTAAGAAATAAAGGCTGGGATGGTGGCTCACATCTGTAATTCTATCACTCTGGAAGGCTGGGGTGGGTGAATTGCTTAAGTCAGGAGTTCAAGACCAGCCTGAGCAAGAGAGAGACCCTGTCTCTACTAAACACAAAAAAACTGTGGCAAAAGAATTGCTTGAGCCCAAGAGTTTGAGGTTGCTGTGAGCTATGATGCCAGAGCACTCTACCCAGGACAGCTAAAAAAAAAAAAAAAAGCTCTAAGAAATAGTACCATCAATAGAAAAGGAAATCAACTTTTTTTTTTTTTTGTAGAGACAGAGTTTCACTTTATTGCCCTCGGTAGAGTGCCGTGGCGTCACACAGCTCACAGCAACCTCCAACTCCTGGGCTTAAGCGATTCTCCTGCCTCAGCCTCCCGAGTAGCTGGGACTACAGGCGCCCGCCACAACGCCTGGCTATTAGGAAATCAACTTTTAAGTGCACCAAAAGGATGGAAGGGCAAATAAGAGGAAAATTTGCATTAGTTGAGGTACAAATATAAGCTGCAAAATAATTTTTTGAAGACGAGTTTATTTTTTGCTATAGTATGTTTTGTTGCTTTGTTACTCTTAGCAAAGGTAGTGTAGAAGAAACTGACTTGCTTGAAGTTTTGAACAGACTTTAAAAATCCATTACAGGTTTGGCGCCTGTAGCCCAAGTGGCTAAGGCGCCAGCCACATACACTAGAGCTGGTGGGTTCAAATCCAGCCTGGGCCTGCCAAACAACAATGACAACTACAACCAAAAAATAGCTGGGTTGTGGCGGGTGCCTGTAGTCTCAGCTACTTGGGAAGCTGAGACAAGAGAATCGCTTAAGCCCAGGAGTTGGAGGTTGCTGTGAGCTGTGATGTCACAGCACTGTACCCAGGGCGACAGCTTGAGGCTGTCTCAAAAAAAAAAATCTGTTTATAGATTTTATTAATTTATTGGAGTGGTTCCAAGTATTTTTCCTGACATGATGAATGACATTTATGTGCATCTTTGTGCACATATGTCATCTTGGCTGTCATGTAGATGATAGCGGATGTGAGTTTATGTGGGTTTGGAGAATAGTACCGATAACTTTGCTACTTTCTGCTCAGAAAAATAGAGACAAGCCAAGTGAATGGAGTGATACCTGGATGTGTTGATTCCACTCTAATTTATTTGGATAAGGCAGCTTATTCATAAAAACATTACTTGTGTTACGTTGATCATTGCGAAAGTTTTGAGATACATAAAAATCAGGCAGTGTTTTTAAAATCCACATGGACAGAAATATGTGAAGCCCTCTCAGCAATACTGAAGTGAGAAAGTTGAAGTGTGTGGGTGAATCAGAAAGGATAGCTGTATGTGGTGGCTCACACCTGTAATCCTAGCATTCTGGCAGGCCTAGGTGGGTGGATTGCTTGAGCTTAGGAGTTTGAGACCAGCCCGAGCCAGAGCAAGACCTCATTTCTAAAAAGAGCCAGACAGGGCTGGTGCTTGTAGTCCCCAGCTACTCAGGAAGCTGAGGCAAGAGAATCGCTTGAGCCCAAGAGTTTGAGGTTGCTGTGAGCTATGATCCTATGGCACTCTACCCAGGGTGACAAAGTGAGACACTCTCAAAAAATAGATAAATAAAAAGCACTCTTACAAGTTCTCATTTCCTCTTTGTACAACTCTTTAAAATGAATAGCTTCAGTTATCACTCTTGTTTTATTTTATTTTATTTTTTTTTTTAATTTTTATTACCCCAAAAGAAAAATCCACATCCATTGAGTAGTTATTTCTTCCCCATGCCAATCCCATTCTACAGCCCCTGACAATCTGTTTTCTGTCTATATGGACTTACGCATTTTGGATATTTTATATGAATGGAATCATACAATATATAATCTTTTGTATCTGGCTTCTTAGGATAATGTTTTGGGGTTCATCCATATTATAACATTATTCAGTACTTTTTTTTTTTTTTTTTTTTTATTGTTGGGGATTCATTGAGGGTACAATAAGCCAGTTACACTGATTGCAATTGTTAGGTAAAGTCCCTCTTGCAATCATGTCTTGCCCCCATAAAATGTGACACACACTAAGGCCCCACCCTCCTCCCTCCATCCCTCTTTCTGCTCCCCCCCCCCATAACCTTAATTGTCATTAATTGTCCTCATGTCAAGATTGAGTACATAGGATTCATGCTTCTCCATTTTTATCACTCTTGTTTTATAAAGTCACAGAGAAGCTAAGTTAATTGAATCATTTATCTTAGGACACATTCTTTCTGCTGTCTCATGATGTCTTAGCAAAAGTTGTCTAAAGTGATTCCTAGAATATGAATCAAATATAGGTAAAGAATAAAGGGGTCACTAACGAAAGAGAGGTTAATGTCTAAACCATAATGTCATGTTCTGAATGTTTCCCCCCAAGTTCATATTTGAAATCCTAACCCCCAGTGTATTAGGAGGTGGAACCTTTGGGAGGTGATGAGATCATGAGGGTGGAGCCCTCTAAGGTAGTGCTTTTACAAAAGAGGCCCCAGAGAGCCCCTTGCCCCCTTCTTTGATGTTAGGCTACAGTGAGAAGGCACCATCTATGAACCAGAAAGTAGGCCCTCTGAACACTGAATCTGCCAGCATCTTGATCTTGGACTTCCTGGCCTCCAGAAGTGTGAGAAGTAAATTTCTGTAGTTTATCTTTTTTTTTTTTTCTTTTTTTCTATGAGTACTAGTATACCAGGAATTTCTGTCCATAAACTATGCAGTTTATGATTTTTTTTTTTTAGCAGCCCTGTAAGGCACCTAAGAAAATAGGGTCACATTAAATGAGAATTTCTGTAAAAGTGGTGGCAACCTGAGGTGGACTTTTATTTTTTTTTTAATTTTTTTTATTTTTGCAGTTTTTGGCCAGGGCCAGGTTTGAACCTGCCACCTCCGGCATATGGGACCAGCACCTACTCGTTGAGCAACATATGGGGGGTGAGGGGGTGGACTTTTAATAGAATCTTATGTTACAGATAAATGGAAGAATTAAGGAGATAAGGAAATTCTTGATGACTTTGAAGAGTTAAGCCTGGTAGCAGTGGGATAGAAGGTTAAAGATCGCTCTCCTTTTCTTTTTAAGACAGAGTTTCACAGCTCTGCACCCATAGCTCAGTGGTTAGGGTGCTAGCAACATACACCAGGACTGGCGGGTTCAAATCCTGCCTCGGCCTGCTAAACAACAATGACGACGACAACAACAACAAATAGCCGGGTGTTGTGGCAGGCACCTGTAATCCCAGCTACTTGGGATGCTGAGGCAAGGGACTCACTTAAGCCCAAGAGTTTGAGGTTGCTGTGAGCTGTTAGGCCACAGCACTCTACCAAAGGTGACATAATGAGACTATCTCTAAAAAAAAAAAAAAAAAAAAAAGACAGTCTCACTTTGTCCTCCTTGATAGAGTGCTGTGGAATCATAGCTCACAGCAACCTCAAACTCTTGGGCACAAGCGATCCTCTTGCCTCAGCCACCCAAGTAGCTGGAACTACAGGCACCTGCCAGAACTCCCAGCTATTTTTTTTTAGAGACAGGGTCTCACTCTTGCTAAGACTAGTCTCAAACTCGTGAGTTCAGGCAATCCACCTGCCTTGGTTTTAGAGTGCTAGGATCCACCTGGCACTGTGGTCCACCATGCCTTGCTATTCTCCTTTTCTTGAATTTCAAGCTTTCTGCAGAGTGGTGATCATAGAAGTAATTTTTAATATTTATTTTGGCTGTTATATACTGGTATGTAATTATATTAAATAATTTAATAATTGATTGTAAGCCTTTGAAGGTAGAGGCTGCCTGTTTCTTCTGTATCCCCTTTGAACTCTTCTGCCAGTTACTTAGTCCCCTGAGGACTTGTTTGATACTGCCTTTTTAGGAAAACAGAAGTGAGAGAAGACAGGGTTTTGAATCCCACCACTGTGTGTGCTCTGTGACTTTGGGCAAGTTACTGAAGCTCTCAGAGTCTCAGTTCTTTCCTCTTTAAATTAATGTGTGAGAACTGGTGCATCTCCAAAGTTGTAATCATATAACTTGTGAAGTTGTGGTTTGTTGAATATGAATAAATGAAGACTTGGTATCTTCTTTTTTTTTTTTTTGTAGAGACAGAATCTCACTCCATGGCCCTCGGTAGAGTGCCGTGGCCTCACACAGCTCACAGCAACCTCCAACTCCTGGGCTTAAGCGATTCTCTTGCCTCAGCCTCCCAAGTAGCTGGGACTACAGGCGCCCACCACAACGCCCGGCTATTTTTTGGTTGCAGTTTGGCCGAGGCCGGGTTCGAACCCGCCACCCTCGGTATATGGGGCCGGCGCCCTACTGACTGAGCCACAGGCGCCGCCAAGACTTGGTATCTTCTGATCTATATCTGATCTGTACAGTGATGTCTTGTACAGGCCTCCTGTTCATGCTGACATTGTTGCATCTATAAACTCCTATTTTACTCTGTTGGAAATAAACTTCTCTTCTTTCCAGCCTAGTCTCTTCCATTTGAATGATATGACCTCTGAAAGGGTGTCTTTAAGCCTTTGTTTTCTTATAAAAATATAAGAATTTTAGAGGTAAATTTTTTGTGTGGGATGGTTATTTTTACTGTGATAAATAGCTACTTGTAGATAAACAAATATAGGGTCACTGTTATAAAAAATGTTGTTTCTGAAGTGATGGGCCTTGCTAAAAAAATTAATTGTATGCTTGGCACCCATAGCTCAGTGAGTAGGGTGCCGGCCACATACACCAAGGCTGATGGGTTTGAGCCCGGCCCTGGCCTGCTAAACAGCAGTGAAAATTACAACCGAAAAATAGCCAGGCATTATGGCGGGTGCCTATAGCCCCAGTTACATGGGAGGCTAAGGCAAGAGAATTGCTTAAGCCCAAGAGTTTGAGGTTGCTGTGAGCTATGATGTTACATCACTCTACAGAGGGTGACATAATGAAACTCTGTCTCAAAAAAAAATTAACTATAATGGGTTGGATATTAATTTGGATTTAAAAAATTTATTGTAATAAAAATTAAAAATTTGCGGGCAGCGCCTGTGGCTCAGTGAGTAGGGCGCCGGCCCCATATGCCGAGGGTGGCGGGTTCGGACCCAGCCCCGGCCAAACTGCAACAAAAAATAGCCGGGCGTTGTGGCGGGCGCCTGTAGTCCCAGCTGCTCGGGAGGCTGAGGCAAGAGAATCGCGTAAGCCCAAGAGTTAGAGGTTGCTGTGAGCCGTGTGACGCCACGGCACTCTACCCAAGGGCGGTACAGTGAGACTCTGTCTCTACAAAAAAAAAAAAAAAAAAATTAAAAATTTGTGATAGGATTCATGAATTTTTAATCTTGTGAGTTTTGATACCAGAGAATTGTGATATTTTAGACATATTATACATAATGGAGTTGATTTTAAACATTTAATATTTAAAAATACCTTTAACTTCATTTTAATTTTTTTTTTTTTTTTTGAGACAGTCTCAAGCTGTCGCCCTGCATAGAGTGCCATGGTGTCATCATAGCTCACAGCAACTCGAACTCTTGGGCTCCAGTGATCCTCTTGTCTCAGCCTCCTAGGGTGCTAGGATTACAGGCATGAGCTACCTTGCTTGGCCTGAATGTCTTGAAATTCTTCAGGTATAGTGTTAGCACAATTTTTAATACATAGCAATTGACTGATTTGAACTTAATTTTGCATTTTTCCCTTGTCTATTTCTCATCAGAGGTACAAATGTAGTTTAAAAGTATGTCAGTATGGGGTGGCGCCTGTGGCTCAGTGGGTAGGGTGCTGGCCCCATATACTGAGGGTGGCAGGTTCAAACCCAGGCCCCAGCCAAACTGCAATACCCTGTGGCTCAGTGAGTAGGGCGCCAGCCCCATATGCCGAGGGTGGTGGGTTCAAACCCAGCCCCGGCCAAACTGCAACCAAAAAATAGCCGGGTGTTGTGGCGGGCGCCTGTAGTCCCAGCTGCTCGGGAGGCTGAGGCAAGAGAATCGCGTAAGCCCAAGAGTTAAGAGGTTGCTGTGAGCTGTGTGACGCCTCGGCACTCTACCCGAGGGCGGTACAATGAGACTCGGTCTCTACAAAAAAAAAAAAAAATAGTTGGGTGTTGTGGCAGGCGCCTGTGCTCACAGCTGCTCAGGAGGCTAAGGCAGGAGAATCACCTAAGGCCAAGAGTTGGAGGTTGCTGTGAGCTGTGATTCCATGGCACTCTGCCAAGGGCAATAGAGGCTCTGTCTCTAAAAAAAAAAAAAGTATGTCAGTATTAAGAAGTAAATAGAAGGGCGGCGCCTGTGGCTCAGTCGGTAAGGCGCCGGCCCCATATACCGAGGGTGGCGGGTTCAAACACAGCCCCGGCCAAACTGCAACAAAGAAATAGCCGGACGTTGTGGCGGGCGCCTGTAGTCCCAGCTACTCGGGAGGCTGAGGCAAGAGAATCGCTTAAGCCCAGGAGTTGGAGGTTGCTGTGAGCTGTGTGAGGCCACGGCACTCTACCGAGGGCCATAAAGTGAGACCCTGTCTCTACAAAAGAAAAAAAAAAAAAAGAAGTAAATAGGAGGGTGCTGCCTGTGGCTCAGTGAGTAGGGCGCCGGCCCCATATGCTGAGGGTGGCGGGTTCAAACCCAGCCCCGGCCAAACTGCAACAAAGAAATAGCCGGGCGTTGTGGCGGGCGCCTGTAGTCCCAGCTACTCGGGAGGCTGAGGCAAGAGAATCGCTTAAGCCCAGGAGTTGGAGGTTGCTGTGAGCCGTGTGACACCACGGCACTCTACCCGAGGGCAGTACAGTGAGACTCTATCTCTACAAAAAAAAAAAAAAAAGAAGAAGTAATAGGAAGTCAATTGGTAGTTATCTAATTTCTGTACTTTTCTGGAGTTGTCTTTGTAAAAGTGAAACAAATGTAACATGATTGGTTATATCTGGCAGATGCGGAATGAGTCCTGGTTAGGAATTTACAATGTGACTTCTTGTGCAAGCTCTGTCAAATATTAAACCTGTGATCATGGTCAAATTACTAGCTTATCTGGACCTATTTTCTTCATTTTGGGATTAATTTTCCTGCCTTGACTTTGTCAGAAGGGCTGTTGAAATCTGAAAGTTGTAAGAAAAGCTATTACTAGGTATGGTTGTAATTTGGTTGAGACCCATTTCTTCTAAAAGCAATCAGTTTTGAATATTTTGCAAAAAGTATTACATATGAGTAGGTTTGAATATCATTTTTTTTGTTTGTTTGAGACAGTCTCACTGTTGCCCCAGGCTAAAGTAGTGCAGTGTCATAGCTAACAGTAACCTCAAACTCCTGCATCAAGTGATCCTCTTGCCTCAGCCTCCTGAGTAACTGGGACTAGAGGCACCCACCCCAAAGCCTGGTTAATTTTTCTATTTTTAGTAGAGATGGAGTCTCTTGCTCAGGTTGGTCTCAAATTCTTGAGCTCTAGTCATACACCTGCCTTAGCCTCTCAGAGTGCTGAGATTACAGGTGTGAGCCACCACGTCCAGTCCTGAATGTCCTATTACGTTGTGACTTTGGGCAATCTGATAAAAGTTATCCCAACCAGTTATGATGCTTTTTAGGATAAAAATGCATAGAATGCTTCTTAATTCCCATTTTATGGACCAGCATCAATATTTTGTCTTATAAACGTTAATTGCCTATGTTCTAAGTTGTTTCTGTGCGTTTTCCTCGTGTTGTGGGTATTTTTAAAACTGAAAGAATTGTGAGACTGGGCAGGGTGGCTCACCCCTATTCTGGGAGGCCAAGGAGGGAGGATCCCTTGAGCTCTGGAGGTCGACTAGCCTGAGCAAGAGGGAGATAACCTCTCAACTAAAAATAGAAAAATTAGCTGGGCATTGTGGCAGGCATCTGTAGTCCAGGTATTTAGGAGGCTGAGGTAGGAAGAGTGCTTAAAACTAGGAATTTGAGGTTACTGTGAGTTGCTAGGCTGAGGACATGGCAGTCTAGCCTGAGGCAGTGAAAGAAAGAAAGGATTAATTTTGAATCTGCCACCTCTGGAATATGGGGCTGACGCCCTACTCCGTTGAGCCACAAGGGTCACCTGAAAGAATTAATTTTGATATCATTCATTCTTCACTGTAAAGATGTGGCTATTTGAAGAAGTGATTGTTTTTTTTTTTTTTAGACAAAGTCTCAAGCTGTTGCCCTGGATAGAGTGCTGTGGCATCACAGCTCACAGCAACCTCAAACTCTTGGACTTAAGCGATTCTCTTGCCTCAGCTTCCCAAGTAGCTGGGACTACAGGCGGCCACCACAGCGTCTGGCCGTTTTTTTTTTGAGGGGGTCGGGGGGTTTGCAGTTGTTGTTTGGCAGGCCTGGGCTGGATTTGAACCCACCAGCTCCAGTGTACGTGGCTGGCACCCTAGCTGCTGAGCTACAGGCGCTGAGCCTGAAGTGATTTTTATCATAAATCATACTCTTTTTTTTTTTTTTTTTTTTTGAGACAGAGTCTCACTATGTCACCCTTAGTAGAGTGCCATGGCATCACAGCTCACAGCAACCTCAAACTCTTGGGCTTAAGCAATTCTCTTGCCTCAGCCTCCCAAGTAGTTGGGACTACAGGCACCAGCCACCATGCCTGGCTATTTTTTTGTTGTAGTTGTCATTGTATAGCAGGCCTGGGCCAGGTGTATGTGGCTGGCACCCTAACTACTGCAGGTGTATGTGGCTGGCACCCTAACCACTGAGCTACAGGCACCAAACCCATAAATCATATTCTTAAAATCACAATAGAGTTTTTATCTTATGGCCTGGAGTTAGCAATTATTATCTTTGCCTTCTCAGGAAGAGGCTTTTGTTTGCATGGGGTGGGGGAAAAAGGGGAATTTTTGTTTTTCTATTAAAGACATTTTTATGTGGTTTGAAATTTTTAGTACTAAAAGGTAGACTGGTATAGTGAATCCAAATGTACCTATTACCTGCCTTCAACAATTATTTAACTCATGGTTGTTTTGTTTCATCTATACTCCCTTATTTTGCAGAATTATTTTTACTAGATCCTAGGCATTGTATCGCTTTAACTGAAAAATGCTAGGTGAGATTTCTTGGGAGATAAGAACTCTTTCTATTAGTAGTACTTTTTTTGGGATAAGGTTTTTCCCTTTTACCTACACTAGAGTGGTGTAGTGTTGTTATAGCGCACAGCAACTTCAGACTCCCCTGGGCTCAAGTGATGCTCCTGCCTCAGCCTCCTGAGTAGCTGGTACTAGAAGTGTGCATCACCATGCCTGGCTAATTTTTCTATTTTTTATAGATGCTCTTGCTCAGGCTGGTCTCAAACTCCTGAGCTCAAGGGATCCCCCTACCTCAACCTTTCAGAAAGCTAGGATTATGGGATTGAGCGGCCCTGCCTACTGAAGTTATTTGGTCTTACACATTTAACACGGGGGCATCAGTACTAAGTCTCTACTTCCCACATAAAAGTGGTTTGTTATAGAAATAGTAAAGTATGGGGCGGCGCCTGTGGTTCAAGGAGTAGGGCGCCGGTCCCATATGCCGGAGGTGGTGGGTTCAAACCCAGCCCCGGCCAAAAAAAAAAAAAAAAGAAATAGTAAAGTATGATTATTCATTATGCTTGTGTAGTCCAAAGCAGTTCTCAGGTCATTTTTGTATTCAGTTTATGCTAAAGACAGGCACTTGTGCAGTATAAAGGATCATAGTGAGGATAGGTGAATATGTGTTGTATATGCATCTCTGCTGCTATTTCATACCCAAATCTCTGTCCTATAATGTTGTTTCCCACTGAGTCTCTTCACCACTTATATTTCTTCTCAACAGGAGGCTTAGTAGCCCCCTTATCTGACATGCATGTAGCAAAAAGTATGCAATCCCTTCCTATAAATTACAGTACATAAAAATATGAAAGCTATTATTAAATCATGCTTTCTGCTCGGGAAGTATAATCAAGTGAGAATGGGTAGAAGAGAATGAGGTTGAGTGAGTTTTATTACTCTGGGGCTTTTTAGGTCGAGCTGAGGTTGTCTTGAGGGTAGTGATTACGCACATTATAGTTTCCACCATACCTTTCACAACATTCAGTACCAAGGTGCTCAAATGAGTTTGGCCTAATAGAATGAATTTTCCTTGTCCTTGACAGTGTTGATTTCCTCAGCAGCCCCTGATGACCATTCTTCCTTCCTGGATGTCTCAGAGTCCTTCTCTGCTTTAGCCAAGGCTAAATACTGTGGCTTGAATAGTCATGAATTTGGTGTCGCTGATATTTTAAAGTTACTATTCTTGCTCCGCTTATTTCTGAAGAGATGAGCTTGCTTTGGCAGGAATAATATTCTCTCTTATCCCTCTCCTCCCCCCACCTCTCCTCCTCTTTCTCCCAGCTTGCCATCCTGGCTATGGTAAGCATTCAAATGATATCTTTTTTTTTTTTTTTTTTTGAGACAGAGTCTCACTGTATGGCCCTCGGGCAGAGTGCCGTGGCGTCACACGGCTCACAGCAACCTCTAACTCTTGGGCTTACGCGATTCTCCTGCCTCAGCCTCCCAAGCAGCTGGGACTACAGGCACCCGCCACAACGCCCGGCTATTTCTTGTTGCAGTTTGGCCGGGGCTGGGCCCGAACCCGCCACCCTCGGCATATGGGGCCGGCGCCCCACCGACTGAGCCGCAGGCGCCACCCTATTTTTAATTTTCATATTTTTAGGCATAGGATTTCACTGTGTTACTCAGGCTGGAGTGCAGTGATGTCATTACAGCTCACTGTGGCATGGAATCTGGAACTCAAAGAACCTCCTGCCTCAGCCTCCTGAGTGGCATATGCCCCTCCAGCTAAAAAGGCTGAAGTTAGAAGTATCATTGTGGGGTCTGTTTGTATACTTTGTAATTTCTTTATTGATGATGTGATTTGGTTCATTTTGTAACATACTTACTTAGAATTAAAATCTCTCATTGTATATTAACTCTAACCAACAAATTCCATAATAATAGAGAATCAGAGTTTAGACAATTTAGCATGCTCAGTTCAAGAGAAAATTGAGATATAATTCTAAAAAGTTAAAGCCTGGTGTCTTGGTATATTTATAATTCCAGCTACTCAGGATGCCGAGGCAAGCCCAGGAGTTCAGGACCAGCTTGAGTAATACAGTGAGATCCTGTTTAAAAAAAGAAAAAATGTTTTTGAATAGTGAAAATATTCACATGGTGTAAATTCAGAAGACACAAAGCTCTACAGTAAAAAGTCTCACTTCTTCAGTCTTTAGGCCACTTAGGTCCCCTTTTCCAGAGGCAACCAACTCTAAAAATATTTTAAAATACTAAATTCTTAAGGATTAGGACTATTTGCAAACATCTAAACATAGATAATTATTTACCCTAAAGTTATTAATGTCATGGAAATTTTGGCATCAGCATTCAATTTTTTTCTTTTTTTGCCAGGGCTGGGTTTGAACCCACCACCTTCGGCATATGGGGCCAGTGCCCTACTCCTTTGAGCCACAGGTGCCACCTGGTATCACCATTCAATTTTTATTTTCAGCAGTATCTTATTTACATATTTATGTAATTTTTTTTTTTGAGACAGAGTCTCACTATGTTGCCCTAGGTAGAGTGCCGTGGTGTCACAGCTCACGGCAACCTCAAACTCTTGGGCTTAGGCAATTGTCTTGCCTCAGCCTCCCAAGTAGCTGGGACTACAGGTGCCCACCACAGCGCCCAGATATTTTTTTGTTGCAGTTGTCATTGTTGTTTAGGAGGCCTGGGCTGGGTTCGAACCTACCAGCCCCAGTGTATGTGGCTGGCGCTCTAGCCACTAAGTTATAGGCACCAAGCCATATTTATGTAAATCTGTAAATATATATTTATAAACATTTACATACTCATTAAGTACATAATTTGGTTCAAAAAAGTAATATTATAGAAAAGTGGAAAAACAAGGAAAAAACATTATCTGATCACCTTACTGGTATAATAATTTTAATGTAAAATAATCCTCCCGCAAATTCATATGCTGGATATGTAGTAATTCTGCATACTTTCAAAAACCTTAATCACAAGAATTTCACACAGAGCAAACTGGAATTCTGACTCAGTAGGCAGGAAATGAATCTGTTAGTAGTGTTGGTCTTGGAAGAAGGAACAGGGAACTAGGTTGAACAAAGGAAACTAGGAATTGGAAAAAGAATAAGGAGGTTAAATAAGAGTACGTATTTTTATGTGTATGACAGTCTTTTTTTTTTTTTTGCAGTTTTTGGCCGGGGCTGGGTTTGAACCCGCCACCTCTGGCATATGGGGCCAGCACCCTACTCCTTTGAGCCACAGGCGCCACCGACAGTCTTTTTATGTATAATAGACTTGAGAAAAATAAAGCAAAAATCTAAGTCATGATAATTCTGGGTTTTTAGAACTCTGTGTGTGTGTGCGCACGTGCGCACATATATTAAATGAATCTAAGTTGAGTGGAAGATAAACTGACAGATTACATTAAGTTAGGGTTTTGTTTGTTTTTTTTTGAGACAGTCTCACTATGTCGCCCTTGGTAGAGTGCTGTAGCATCACAGCTCACAGCAACTTCCAGCTCTTGGGTTTAAGTGATTCTCTTGCCTCAGCCTCCCAAGTAGCTGGGGCTACAGGTGCCCACCACAACGCCTGGCTATTTTTTATTACCGTTGTCATTGTTTAGCTGGCCAAGGCTGGGTTCGAACCCGCCGGCCTTAGTGTATGTGGCTAGTGCCGTAACCACTGTGCTATTGGCCCAGAGTCAAACATTAATTTATGTTTTGATGTGGGTACCAAGTAGAATTTATTTAAAAAGGAAAAGCAAAGAATTTTCCAAATCATGCATTCAGTTTATAGTGGCATTTGAGCAGCAGGAGTCAAAAACTCCTAGCTATAAAAAAATGCATGAAGGAATTGATTCCTTGGATAAAAAAAACAAAAATACCTGTCTACAGTACTCTACCTCAAATCCAAATTAATTTGTAATTGATTGGAGGTAAAACATGAAAGAAAAAATTAACTGTAAGCCTCTTGGTAAAGGATGATTCCAAAAAAATTTCTAGAGGTTGTGCGCAGTAGCTCATGCCTATAATCCTAGCACTCTGGGAGGCTGAGGTGGGTGGATCACCTGAGCTCAGGAGTTCAAGACCATCCTGGACAAGAGTGAGACCCCCATCTCTGCTAAAAACTAGAAAAAACTAGCTGGGTGTAGTGGCACACAACTGTAATCCCAGCTACTCAAGAGGCTGAGGCAAGAGAATTGCTTAAGACCAGGAGTTTGAGGTTGCTGTAAACTATGATCATTTCCCCAGCACTCTACCCATGGTGACAGAGTGAGACTCTTAGCTCAAAAAAAAAAAAAAAAATTCTTGAATGAACAATGGATGCTTTGGAATCACATTACTTATTGTTACTAATTTAAGATAAGTAAAATGTAGATAAGAATCTGTTTCTTGGGTGGCGCCTGTGGCTCAGTGAGTAGGGCGCCGGCCCCATATACCAAGGGTGGTGGGTTCAAACCCGGCCCTGGCTGAACTGAAACAAAAAAATAGCCAGGCGTCGTGGCAGGCACCTGTAGTCCCAGCTGCTCGGGAGGCTGAGGCAGGAGAATCGCGGAAGCCCAAGAGCTGGAGGTTGCTGTGAGTCCTGTGACGTCATGGCACTCTATGAGGGCGGTAAAGTGAGACTCTGTCTCTACAACAACAACAAAAAAAAAATCTGTTTCTTGGCTTGGCGCCTATAGCACAGTGGTTACGGCGCCCGGGTGTTGGCCACACACACCGAGAGTGGTGGGTATGAACCTGGCCCGGGCCAGCTAAACAACAATGACAATTTCAAGAAAAAAATAGCCGAGTGTTGTGGTGGGTACCTGTATTCCCAGCTACTTGGGAGGCTGAGTCAAGAAAATCACTTAAGCCCAGGAGTTTGAGGTTGCTGTGAGCTGTGACGCCATAGCACTCTACTGAGGGCAACATAGTGAAACTCTGTCTCGGAAAAAAAAAAAAAAGAATCTGTTTCTTTTCATCTAGGTAATCTTTCAGGACTTCTGTAGGATTACCTAGAACTAGTGTTTATTTATTTATTTTGTGGTTTTTGGCCAGGGCTGGGTTTGAACCTGCCACCTCCAGCATATGGGACCGGCTCCCTACTCCTTGAGCCACAGGCGCCACCCTAGAACTAGTATTTTAACCCTACTTTCCTAAACATTTTTCAGTTCCTCAATGCAGCTTCCTACCATGCTAGTTTTCATGAGCATAATTAAGCTGTTAATAGTTCTTTACAGCCTCTTTTTTTAATACTACTTTTTCAAATTTAATTGCAACATAGGTGCCATTTTGCAGTCTGCTTTAGTATGCTTTTATCACTTAACACTAGCTTTTTTTTTTGTTTTTTTACTACAATAAGCATTTCATTCTAAATGTCATATACTTCATGCTGAAAAGACAAGACACAGGGTGTAATAGCTAATAGTCCCTTTTTATGGTCACAGAAACAATTAACTTTAAGATGTCCTTGTAATTATAGATAATTAACTATTTGTAGTGTGGGACAGATGTTGATCATTAGAAAATTAGTGTATGCTTCAATTACATAAAATTTTTCTTTCTTTTTTTTTTTTTTTTGAGACAGTCTCAAGCTGTCACCCTGGGTAGAATGCTGTGGCGTCACAGCTCACAGCAACCTCAAACTCTTGGTCTTAAGTGATTCTCTTGCCTCAGCCTTCCAAGTAGCTGAAACTACAGGTACCTGCCACAATGCCCAGCTATTTTTTTTTTTTGGTTATAGTTGTCATTGTTGTTTGGCAAGCCCAGGCTGGATTCGAACCTGCCAGCTCTGGTGTATGTGGCTTGCACCCTAACTGCTTGAGCTACAGGCACTGAGCCTATATATGAAAATTTTTATTCCAAGGTCTAGCCAGGAGCAGGACATATTTAATGTTCTGTGCTGAATTATGCTTCATAGTCCTCTGTTCATCTTCTTGCCTAGTTTTTGGTTTTTGTAAGTGAATGGTTCACAATTTGTGATTGTAGGGGGACTATTTGGGTGATGGGCACACTTACAGGCATGACTCAAGCATTACAAAAGTGATCCCTGGCCAGGTGTGGTGGCTCATGACTATAATCCTAGCACGCTGCGAGGTTGAGATGGGTCTATCGCTCCCCCTCCTTTTTTGGCGACAGAGTCTCATATGGTTGCCCTTGATAGAGTGCTGTGGCATCATGGCTCACAGCAACCTCAAACTCTTGGGCTCAAATGATCTGTTTGCCTCAGTTTCGCAAGTAGCTGGGACTACAGGTGCTTGTTATAATGCCTGGCTATTTTTGCATATGGGATCTCGATTTTGCTCAGGCTGGTCTAGAACTCCTGAGCTCAAGTAATCTACCGCCTTTGCCTCCACCTCCCAGCCACAGCACCTGGCCTTAGATTGGTGGATCTCTGGAGCTCAGGAGTTGGAGCTACTAAAAATAGAAAAAACTATGGGTGGCGCCTGTGGCTCAGTCGGTAAGGCGCCGGCCACATATACCTGAGGGTGGCGGGTTCAAACCCGGCCCCGGCCAAACTGCAACCAAAAAATAGCCGGGCGCTGTGGCGGGCACCTGTAGTCCCAGCTACTCGGGAGGCTGAGGCAAGAGAATCGCTTAAGCCCAGGAGTTGGAGGTTGCTGTGAGCTGTGTGAGGCCACGGCACTCTACCGAGGGCCATGGAGTGAGACTCTGTCTCTACAAAAAAAAAAAAAATAGAAAAAACTAGCTAGGTATTGTTGTGGGCACCTGTGTAGTCCCACTCTCATGTAGGAGTGGATGGGTTTGAGAGCTTTAGATGTATGAACTTATTTTGTCCTTAGTGCTGCCTAAAAAGTCACCCACGAACTGTATTGCTTAATGTATTCTTGGAGTCAGATTGCTGTCACAAATATTAGAAAAATGCTAACATAAGGGCGGCGCCTGTGGCTCTGTCGGTAGGACACTGGCCCCATATGCCGAGGGTGGCAGGTTTAAACCCAGCCCTGGCCAAACTGCAACAAAAAATAGCCGGGTGTTGTGGCCTGGGAATTGGAGGTTGCTGTGAGCTGTGACGCCATGGCACTCTACTGAGAGCAATAAAGTGAGACTCTGTCTCAAAAAAAGAAAGAAAAATGCTAACATATAAATTGTTTATTATGGAAAATTTCAAAAAATAATAGTGGGAGGGAATGAAGCATAAATACTTACAAGGCACCGTGAACACTGTTCTGGTGATGGGTATATAAATAGCCCCTAGTTAAGTCTAACATGATGTATCCATGTAATAAAAGCCTTTGTACCTCCTTCATGGTGGCCATGAAGTTCGCATACAGTTTAAAATAGTGTGCAATTTATGGGCAGCACCTGTGGCTCAGTGAGTAGGCCGCCAGCCCCATATGCCAAGGGTGATGGGTTCAAACCCAACCCTGGCCAAACTGCAACAAAAAATAGCCAGGTGTTGTGGCAGGTGGCTGTAGTCCCAGCTGCTTGGGAGGCTGAGGCAAGAGAATTGCCTAAGCCCAAGAGCTGGAGGTTGCTGTGAGCTGTGATGCCAGCGCACTCTACGGAGGGCGAAAAAGTGAGACTCTGTCTCTAAAAATAAATAAAATAAAAGAATGTGCAGTTTAAAATTGCACACAAACTTGATGGCCACCATGTATTTTGAAATAAAAACAAATATTGGTATAAACAGTTAAAAAAAAAGGTAGTATAGGAATCCCTGGTCATTACCACCCAACTTCAATAGTTATCAACTCATCTCATGGTCAGTTTTATTTCATCTATGCCTGTATCTACTCTCACTACCCCTAGATTATTTTGAATTTTAGTGCACTGTTCATGTCTTCATGGCTTAGGCCTTTTGTGACCTATTGCATATTTTTGAGAAGCAAGTAACAAAGCTGGTTGTCCTCAAGGATCAAGCCCTTGACTTTGATATTAGCATTGTTCTCTAACATTAGGGATGTATGTTAAGGAGGTGAACAACCCTATGAAACATGAAAGGTGAAAGTATTGTTTTGAATTACTTTCTATCACAGGCATCTTTGTGGCAGATTTACCAAAATTCTAATTCAGTAACCTCCTTAAGTCTTGCCCAGGAGAGAACATTAGCTTCTTAACGTCTCTGGAGACCAAGGAATTTACAGGTGGGGTGGGATTGGTTAAGGTTTTTTGCTCCAGTGCTCAGCTGCTGGTTTGTACTGACGTTTGTTCTTAGGTCCTGACCAAAAAAGAACTGTGTCCATTCTCAAAAAAACTGTGGTGATTTTAAAATGGAAACTATTAACTGAAAACTGAATAGTTCTTAAAACAGCTCAAGTTTACGTGGAGAAAGTTCCACAGAGGCATAGCAAGCACTATTGAAGAAGGTCCTAGTTATAAATACATTTTCTCATTTTACTGGAGGCTAATTAGGACTGAAGCATAATTTAAAATTCTATTTCCTGGTATATATAGCCACAGAGAAAGTAAACATTGTCAAGAATTCAGTAAATATTTATTCAGTGAGTGCTGTGGCTGAAGCAGTGGGAAGGTGTTTGGAGACAGTGATGACTAAGATAGCTTCCTGCCCTCAAGATGCTGTGTTTTTTTGGGATGAGTGGTAAAGTCTTATTTTGTTACTGGATTCAAAAGAGTCAAGTTTTACAATTTTTTGATAGGTACTATAGTAATAAGAACAAGTCTTCCTTTCTTTATAAAAGTCATTGTGTTCGACTAGATACAGTGGCTCACACTTATAATCCTAGCAGTCTGGGAGGCCAAGGAAGGAGGATCACTTGAGCTTGAAGGTTGAAACCAATATGAGTGAGAACAAGACCTATCTCTACTAAAGATTAAAAATTGTCACCAGGTGCAGTGGCTCACACCTGTAATCCTAGCACTCTGGGAGGCCAAGGTGGGTGAATCCCTTGAGCTCAGGAGTTTGAGACCAGTCTGATCAAGAGCAAGACGCCATCTCTAAAAGCAGCCGGGTGTTGTGGCAGGCACCTATAGCCCCAGCTACTTGGGAGGCTGAAGGCAGAGAATCTCTTGAACCAAGGAGTTTGAGGTTGTTGTGAGCTATGCTACCATAGCTCTAAAAAAAATTCTCTTTTTGTTTCTATTTTTCAGTTCTTTAGAAATAAGCCAGTCATGGGCGGCACCTGTGGCTCAGTCGGTAAGGCGCCGGCCCCATATACTGAGGGTGGCGGGTTCAAACCCGGCCCCGGCCAAACTGCAACCAAAAAATAGCCGGGCGCCTGTAGTCCCAGCTACTCGGGAGGCTGAGGCAAGAGAATCGCTTGAGCCCAGGAGTTGGAGGTTGCTGTGAGCTGTGTAATGCCATGGCACTCTACCGAGGGCCATAAAGTAAGACTCTGTCTCTAAAAAAAAAAAAAAAGAGATAAGCCAGTCATTGTGGCAGGCAATTGTACTCCCAACTACATGGGAGGCTGAGGCAAGGAGGATGGCTTGAACCCAAGAGTTTGAGGTTGCTGTGAACAAGGCTGACACCATGGCACTCTAGCCTGGGCAACAGAGTGAGACTCTGTCTCTGAAAAAAAAAAAGGAAAGAAGAAAGTTACTGTGCTAATGCTTTCTTAAATTTCCATTTTTCAGAGACTATAGAACTGGATAAGTATTGGGCATTTTGATACTTAAATTTCTTTTTTAAATGTCTTTGTGATTTTTTTTTTTTTTTTTTGAGACAGTTCTCTGTATCCTGGGTAGAATACAGTGGTATCACAGCTCACAGCAACCTCAAATTCCTGGGCTCACGCAATCCTCTTACTTCAGCCTCCCAAGTAGCTAGGACTATAGGCAGACACCACAATGCCTGGCTAGTTTTTCTGATTTTACTAGAGATTTTTTTTTTTGAGACAGTGTCACACTTTGTCACCCTTGGTAGAGGGCCATGGTGTCATAGCTCGCTCACAGCAACCTCAAAATCTTGGGTTCAAGTAATTCTCTTGCCTCAGCAACCCCAATAGTTGGGACTACTGGTGCCTGCCACAATGCCCAGCTATTATAAGATGTGGAGTCTCATTTTTTTTTGCAGTTTCTGGCTGGGACTAGGTTTGAATCCGCCACCTCCAGCATATGGGGCCGGTGCCCTACCCCATTGAGCCACAGGTGCCGCCCATGGAGTCTCAGTCTTTTGTTTTTTTTTTTTTTTTGTAGAGACAGAGTCTCACTGTACCGCCCTCGGGTATGCCGTGGCCTCACACGGCTCACAACAACCTCTAACTCTTGAGCTTACGCGATTCTCCTGCCTCAGCCTCCCGAGCAGCTGGGACTACAGGCGCCCGCCACAACGCCCAGCTATTTTTTTTTGTTGTTGCAGTTTGGCCGGGGCTGGGTTTGAACCCGCCACCTTCGGCATATGGGGCTGGCGCCCTGCTCACTGAGCCACAGGCGCCGCCCGGAGTCTCAATCTTATTCAAGCTCATGAGCCCTCGGTAGAGTGCCACAGCATTACAGCCTAGCTCACAGCAACCTCAAACTCTTAGGCTCAAGTAATCAATCCTCCTCCCACAGCCTCCCAAGTAGCTGGGACTTTAGGTTCCTGGCATGAAGCCTGGCTAGCTTTTTCTGTTTTTAGTAGAGGCAGAGTTTCACTCCTGCTCTGGCTAATCTTGAACTCCTGAGTTCAAGCAGTCCTCCAGCCTGGGCTTCCCAAAGTTCTAGGATTACAGGAGCACTGTAATCCTGTGCCCAGCCTTTTATTATGCTTATAATGTCTGTTTAGTCATCTTTTGCAATGTCTAATATGCTGTCAAATCCGTCTAGTATATTTTTCATCTCAAGCATTATAGTTTTCCTCTCTACGAGCCCAATTGAATGCTTTAAATATCTTTCATGTCCCTGCTTAATATAATCATTCTTCTAGTTGCTTCTCCCCAACTCAGGATACCACTGGGCTTTTCTCTAGGTTTTCCCCTTGTTGCATTTCAGCTTAAAAGCTCCTCTAAGCAGTAAACTGGTCAGTGATAGTGTTCATCTCATTTGTTTCCCATCTCTCAGGGATCTCTTTTCCTTGTTACCTGGTGTCTAATGTCTTGAAAATGATTGTTTCAGCTCAGCGCCTGTAGCTCAGCACCTAGGGCACCAGCCACATGCACTGGAGATGGTGGGTTTGAATTCAGCCTGGGCCTGCCAAACAGCAATGACAACTACAACCAAAATATAGCTGGGTGTTGTGGTGGGTGCCTATAGTCCTAGCTACTTGGGAAGCTGAGGCAAGAGAATTGCTTAAGCCTAAGAGTTTGAGGTTGCTGTGAGCTGTGACTTCATGGCACTCTACCCAGGGCAACAGCTTGAGACCCTGTCTCAAAAAGAAGAAAGAAAATGATTGTTTCATGTATTGTACATACAGAAGGGTAAATCTGATTAGCAGTACTCCATTTTGGCCTCTTTCTTGTTTCTCTTTATTTTTCAGTACCTACCCAGCTATTTCCTAGCTATTATTAATTTCCCCACATAAACCGCAGTATCATTTTATTCATTTATTTACTTATTTTTTTTTTTTGAGACAGAGTTTTACTTTGTCACCCTCGGTAGAGTGCTGTGGCATCACAGCTCACAGCAACCTCAAACTCTTGGGCTTACGCGATTCTCTTGCCTCAGCCTACCAAGTAGCTGGTACTACAGGTGCCTGTCACAATGCCTGGCTATTTTTTTGCTGCAGTTGTCATTGTTTTAGCTGGGCCAGGCTGGGTTTCAACCCACCAGCCTTGGTGTATGTTGCCGGTGCCCTACTCACTGAGCTACGGGTGCTGCCCATTATTATTATTATTTTTTTTTTTTTTTTTAAACAGAGTCTCACTTTGTCTCCCCTGGTAGAATGCCATGGTGTCAGAGCTCAGAGCATCCTTGGACTCTTAGCCTCAAGTGATTCTCTTGCCTCAGCCTCCTGAGTAGCTGGGATTATAGGCGCCCACCACAATGCCTGGCTATTTTTAGAGACAGGGTCTCACTCTTGCTCAGGCTGGTCTCAAACTCATGAGCTCAGGTGATCTACCCGCCTTGGCCTCCCAGAGTGCTGGGATTATGGGCATAAGCCACTAGGCCCAGCCCTCAGCATCATTTTAAATTCTTCATTTTTTCTTTTCAGGAGGCTTTCTTTTTTTTTTTTTGTAGAGACAGAGTCTCACCTTATCGCACTCGGTAGAGTGCCGTGGCGTCACACAGCTCACAGCAACCTCCAAATCCTTGGGCTTAGGTGATTCTCTTGACTCAGCCTCCCAAGTAGCTGGGACTACAGGCGCCCGCCACAATGCCCAGCTATTTTTTTGTTGCAGTTTGGCCAGGGCTGGGCTTGAACCCGCCACCCTCGGCATATGGGGCCGACGCCTTACCCACTGAGCCACAGGCGCCACCCCAGGAGGCTTTCTTGGTGGGGTTAAGGGTGCTTTAAATGTTTGTGAGCTTAAAAAATTAAGCAGAGTATGTTCTAGCATCATCCCCATCAATCATAGGTGGGGTTAGTTTAGAGCCTCTGAAGACATCTGCCTTTATAGGATATTGGTCTGATGGCAGAAAGGATAGCCAGTCACGTGTATAGATTCATAACTCATAATAAATGTATAATTCATATAGGATTAGTAATACATTTATAAATACAGGACTCGGCGTCCATAGCTCAGCGGTTAGGGCTCTGGCCACATACACTGAGGCTGACTGGTTCAAACCCAGCCTGGGCCTGCCAAACAACAATGACAACTACAAAAAAAAAAAAAATAGCCTGGCGTTGTGGTGAGCGCCTGTGGTTCCAGCTACTTGGGAAGCTGAGGTAAGAGAATTGCTTAAGCCCAAGAGTTTGAGGTTGCAGTGAGCTGTGACACCACAGTACTCTACCGAGGGTGACATAGTGAGACTCTGTCTCAAAAAAAGAAATTATAGATACGGGTTATTAATAAATATGAACTATGTATTTTTCAAGAAACTACTATATTGTCTATATAATATTTAAATTATACCTCTGAATAGCAGTCTTACGGTTTTTTTTTCTTCCGCCTAGATTTAAACAGTCAAGTAAAATCAAGCCGGGTAATCATGGCAGAAGGTGGATTCGATCCCTGTGAATGTGTTTGCTCTCATGAACATGCAATGAGAAGGCTGATCAATCTGGTGAGATGAATAGGGCAATTCTATTCAGAAGTGATCTGTACCCCTTCTATCTTGTTTTTTATGAGAATATTGGTTATTAGGGGATTTTAGCTGATTGTCACTAACAAGTATGTCATAATTGAAATTCCACAGTGGTTTAAGTCATAATGATTAAAATGTTTGCCAGCAATTCTTTTGTTAGAGATGAAAACATCACTGTTTGTTTTTTTGAGAGACAGTCTCGCTCTGTTTTTAGCTGTGTGGAACTTGTGCCTGCTAAGGTGCTATTAAGTTACAGTTATTGTTATAATATAGTTCAAATGCTACTCCAACATAATGGTTTAACAGTAAAAAATCTCTATGTAAAGTATTTTCAAATCCAGATAATTACTTGACAGAAGTAGATTCCGGGACAACAGGGTTTGGATAGTGTCACTGAATCAACTTCCATGAGATTTGAATTAGAGGGTTTTAAAGACTATCCTGGTCTACAGATTTAGATACAGAAGCTGTTTATATTATACTTTATACTTTTTATGCACAAAATGAGATATTTGACCATAATTAAAAGTGAAGTATGGGGTGGCGCCTATGGTTTAAAGGAGTAGGGCGCTGGCCCCATATGCCAGAGGTGGCGGGTTCAAACCCAGCCCCAGCCAAAAACTGCAAAAAAAAAAAAAGAAAGAAAGGCTCAGCGCCTGTGGCTCAAGTGGCTAAGGCACCAGCCACATATACCTGAGTGGGCAGGTTCGAATTCAGCCCTGGCCCACCAAACGACAATGACGGCTGCAACCAAAAAAATAGCTGGGCGTTGTGGCGGGCATCTGTAGTCTCAGCTACTTGGGAGGCGGAGGCAGGAGAATCTCTTGAGCCCAGGAATTAGAGGTTGCTGTGAGCTGTGATGCCACGGCACTCTACCCAGGGTGACAGCTTGAGGTTCTGTCTCAAAAAAAAAAAAAAAAAGTGAAGTATATTTTTACTATATTAATATAGGTTGAATATCCCTTATCCAAAATGCTTGGGACTGAGAAGTCTTGCAGATTTCATACTTTTTTTGGATTTTGGAATGTTTGCATTATACTTATGGGTTCAGCAGCCCTAATTTAAAAATTCCAAAATCTAAAATGTTCCAAAGAGCATTTTATTTGAGCATGATGCTAGTCCCCCAAAAGTTAAAGATACTGGAGTATTTTGAATTAGAGGTATTTAACCTTTAACCACATTTTGTTGTTGTTTTAAAATTCTCTGCATGAAGTTATATTCTCTTGGGTTAGTTAATAAAGGCATTTAGAAACATTTGTTCAAATATTTGAATTGTTAGTAGTTAACAATTAACCTGTTAATAAACATGTTTTCTGCCAACTTAGTGTCTTTACCTGTAGTGGTCAGAGTTGTGTTTCTTGTGAATAATATCTTTTTAAAACCAGCATATACTAGGACTTAATGATCCTTAAGAAAAGAACTAGAATAAGAATTATAAATTAAATCAGATACTTGAGGGTATAGAAATTTAATGATAATGTCATATCGCTGATAACTTGACTTAAAAACAGATGAGTCTGAAGACATATTTATTTATTAATTTATTTTTGAGACAGGGTCTCACTCTGTTGCCCAGGCTAGAATGCCATGGTGTCAGACTTGCTCACAGGGACCTCAAACTCCTGGGTTCAAACAATCCTCCTGCCTCAGTCTTTGCAGTAGCTGGGTCTACAGGCTCCAGCCACAAGGCCTAGTTAATTTTTCTCTTTTTAGTAGAGATGAGCTCTTGTGCTTGCTCAAGCTGGTCTCAAAGTACTAAGCTCAAGCAGCTCCTGCCTTGGCTTCTCAGAATGCTAGGACTATAGGTGTGCATGGCTCAGGATATTTTTTTTTTTTTTTTGTAGAGACAGAGTCTCACTGTACTGCCCTCAGGTAGAGTGCCGTGGCGTCACACGGCCCACAGCCACGATTCTCTTGCCTCAGCCTTCCGAGCAGCTGGGACTACAGGCGCCCGCCACAACACCCGACTATTTTTCTGTTGCAGTTTGGCCGGGGCTGGGTTTGAACCCATCACCCTCGCATATGGGGCCGGCGCCCTACTCACTGAGCCATAGGCGCCGCCCTGGCTCAGGATATTTTAAAAAATATTTTCTGCTTAGCCGGGTGTTGTGGCGGGCGCCTGTAGTCCCAGCTGCTCGGGAGGCTGAGGCAAGAGAATCGCTTAAGCCCAGGAGTTGGAGGCTGCTGTGAGCTGTGTGAGGCCACGGCACTCTACCGAGGGCAATAAAGTGAAACTCTGTCTCTACAAAAAAAAAATATATATATTTTCTGCTGTTTATTTATGAATGAATAGCTGATAGTTTTTAAATCTAAATTTACTCAAACGTAAGGCAAACATTGTTTCAAATCACTGTGCTATTAGAAGCAAAAAATCGGGCTCAGTGCCTGTGGCTCAAGTGGCTAAGGCGCCAGCCACATACACCTGATCTGGCGGGTTCGAATCCAGCCCCGGCCCGCCAAACGACGACGGCTGCAACCAAAAAATAGCTGGGCATTGTGGCGGGCGCCTGTAGTCCCAGCTACTTGGGAGGTGGAGGCAGGAGAATTGCTTGAGCCCAGGAGTTGGAGGTTGCTGTGAGCTGTGATGCCACATCACTCTACCCAGGGAGACAGCTTGAGACCCTGTCTCAAAAAAAAAGCAAAAAATCGCCTTCAGATTTAACTGTGATAAATTTTACCACAGGATTACTTTTTAATTGGGTTACTACCTCCTTTTATTTCTTAGTAGTATTTTTATTTTTAATGTCATGCTTTTTTGCTTAATAGCTCTTGCCGCTTTTTAGAAATGGTTAAAACTAACCCCTACTTTTTGTGATCCCCTGTATGTTTCTAAGATTCTGCCCTACATTTTGGGATCCCCATGTATGTTTTTAAGATTTTGCCCTACTGTTTGCAATCCCCTGTACATTTGTAAGGTTCTGTTTCTTTTAATAATAGACTGTCAGGAAAGCCATATTTAGCTTTGTTTTTGTAGGCACAGCAATTTAAATCAATTCATGCTTGATAAAGACATTGTTTTTGGCAATTGAAGTACTTTGTCGTTATGTGAAAATAGGTTTTAGTTTTTACAAATCCTTTAAAAGTTCACATATTTTAGTCTATGCTTAATATTTTCACATAAAATAAACTACTGATAGGTGACCATCTCATGTATAACGTGCTGATAGCAGTATTGAAGATACCAGGAAAAAAGAAGAAACTCTGGCCCGGCGCCTATATAGCTTAGTGGCTAGGATGCCAGCCACCTACACCAGAGATGGTGGGTTCAGATCCAGTTTGGGCCTACCAAACAACAATGAAAACAACAGAAAATAGCCAGGCATTGTGACGGACGTTGTAGTCCCAGCTACTAGGAAGGCTAAGGCTAGAGAATCGCTTAAGCTCAAGAGTTGGAGGTTGCTGTGAGCTGTGACGCCACAGCACTCTACCCAAGGTGATAGCTTGAGACTCTGTCTCAAAAAAAAAAGGAGAGACTCATTTATCATTTGATTCATTAAGGAAACTTGCTGATTAGGTTTGATGAACTTTTTTTTTTAATTGAATTTTGCTTATAATTTTTATTTCATGCATATTTTTTCTTTTATTTAAATTGAAAATCAAGGGCGGTGCCTGTGGCTCAAAGGAGTAGGGCGCCGACTCCATATACAGAGGTGGTGGGTTCAAACCCAGCCCCGGCCAAAAAACTGCAAAAAGAAAATTAATGAAGGACCAAAAAATAACTATGTTAGAATAACTGGCTATTTAGAAGAGATGACACCACCCCCTTCCTTCCTACAATACACTTAGATAAATACAAAAAAGTTAAAGCTTAGTAAAAACTAAAAGAATAAAAAAAAAAATAAAAAAATAATAAATTGAAAATCAAGTGGTATTATTATTATTATTATTTTTTTTTTTTTAGAGACAGAGTCTCACTGTACAACCCTCGGGTAGAGTGCCGTGACTTCACACGGCTCACAGCAACCTCTAACTCTTGGGCTTACACGATTCTCTTGCCTCAGCCTCCCAAGTAGCTGGGACTACAGGCGCCTGCCACAATGCCCAGCTATTTTTTTGTTGCAGTTTGGCCGGGGCTGGGTTTGAACCCGCCACCCTTGGTGTATGGGGCCGGCGCCCTACTGAGCTACAGGCACCGCCCTCAAGTGATATTATTGAGCCATATTATACTTGTTGGTATTTAAGTGCTTTCTAAACAAGGTCTCTTAAGTTCAGAAATTCAAAGATTTATGTATATTAGTGTTTACGTTAGAATTATTTATAGTAGTGAAAAGTTATAGATAACTTACGTGCCTACTGGTAGGTCATGCATGATTATATAATGGCACATTTATATAATGGAATCTTAAACAGATGATTTTTAAAAATAATGCCTTTGAGGCCAGGCTTGGTGACTCAAGCCTGTAATCCTAGCACTCTGGGAGGCCACGGTGGGTAGATTGCTTGAGCTCAGGAGTTTGAGATCAGCCTGAGGGAGAGCAAGACTCTGCCTCTACTAAAAATAGAAAATCTAGCCAGGCCTCATGGTAGGTGCCCATAATCACAGCTACTCAGGAGACTGAACCAGGAGGGTTGCTGGAACCTAAAAGTTTGAGGTTGCTGTGAGCTATGATGACACCATGGCACACTACTCAGGGCAACCGAGTGAGAGTCTGTCGCAAAAAAAAAAAAAAAAAAAAGAAAAAATTTTTAAAAAATGCCTTTGAAGAATACTTAATAATGGGGAAAACAGTTAACGTGAAATGAAGAACAAAATATAAAAATGGCGTTTAGTGTGGTCTTGCTTTGGTTTATACACACAGAATCGTATATGTATATATAAAAACAGGTCACATACTAAGAATTAAGAATATATATATGCATATGCACATGCATAGAAAAAAAGACGAGAAGTAAATATACCAAAATGTTAATAGTAGTTATCTCTGGATGGTAGAATTTGGGGTGAGAATTCTTTATGCTGTGATTGTATAATCTCATAATCAGGAAAAGGTTATTTAGCACAAACTATCAGTTTTTTCATTTAACATCGTCAGTATTTTTTTTTTTTTTTTTTTGAGACAGAGCCTCAAGCTGTCGCCCCGGGTAGAGTGCTGTGGCATCACAGCTCACAGCAACCTCCAACTCCTGGGTTCAAGTGATTGTCCTGCCTCCGCCTCCCAAGTAGCTAGGACTACAGGCACTTGCCCCAACACCCGGCTTTTTTTGGTTGCAGCCGTCATTGTTGTTTGGCAGGCCAGGGCTGGATTCGAACCCGCCAGCTCAGGTGTATGTGGCTGGTGCCTTAGCTGCTTGAGCCACAGGCACCGAGCCACATCATCAGTATTTATAATATACTAGGCTTTTCTTCGTCTCATGCATCTATCATGTTCTACTTTTATACTTCAGAGCACTTTTTTTCTTAGTACCTGTTACCTGACAACTTTATGGAACTCTGAGGGTATAGTTTTTCTCTATTAGTTATAACAACCAGAATTTAAACCCCTGTGTGCTCAGGAAACTCATAGGTTTAATAGTGATATGTTATAGTATGGTGACAGAGCAGAGATATAGTCTCGTTTTTCTAAAAATAGACATTTAATTCATCCTTAGAGTAATACCTCATTAATTTCAAATATTAAGCTGGCATTTTTATTATTTTTGACTGCATGTGATAAAATTGAGGGTTTTTTGGAGGTCAGAGTATCATCAATTTCAAAGGATTTATTTAATTTTTGAGACAGAGTCTCACTTTATGCCCCTCAGTAGAATGTCGTGGCATCATAGCTCACAATAACCAAACCCTTGGGCTCAAGTGATCCTCTTGCCTCAGCCTCCTGAGTAGCTAGGACTATAGGGGCCTGCCACAATGGTTGGCTATTTTTAGAGACAGAATCTCACTCTTGTTCAGGCTCATCTCGAACTCTTGAGCTCAGCAATACACCTGCCTCAACTTCCCAGTGCGCTAGGATTACAGGCATGAGCCACCCTGCCTGGACAATTTCAAAGGATTTAAAGTGCTAATAGCAAGTAGAAACCTGGAGAAACTTGAAAATTTTAATATTTATGTGTTACCTTATTGTACACTAAGCTGTGGGTTGGTTTTAGTCTAAATAGTCTAAAGACTATTTCTAGTCTTTAGAAATAGATGGACTTTGCTAAGGGATATATACAATTTAGGAGTATTGTATCCTGAGTTTCTTTTCATAAATAAAATATACTATATACTACTATAAATAACGCTAAAGTAAAAACTGCTATACATAAATTCTTATGAGTTTTTTTTGTTTGTTTTTTTGAGATAGTTTCACTGTGTCACCCTTGGTAGAGTGCCGTGGGGTCACAGCTCACAGCAACTTTCAACTCCTGGGCTTAAGCGATTCTCTTGAATCGGCCTTATCAATCACCTCAGCCTCCCAGGTAGCTGAGACTACAGGTGCCCATTTCAACACCTGGCTATTTTTTGTTGTAGTTGTCATTGTTGTTTAGCTGGCCTGGGCCAGGTTCGAATCCGCCAGCATCAGTGTATGTGGCTGGCGCCCTACCCACTGAGCTATAGGTGCCACCTTTTTATGTTACTTTTCATAAAGTTTTATTCATTCACAATTAAAACTTTAATTTTTGCTGGGTATGGTGGCTCACACTTGTTTGTAATCCTAGTGATTCAGAAGATAGAAGTGGAAGGGTTGCTAGAGGCTGGGTGTTTTGAGATGAGCCTGGGCAACAGAACAAGATGCCATCTCTAAAAGATAAAAAGAAAAAAAATTAAGGCTGGATATGGTGACACATGCCTGTAGTCCTAGATACTTAGGAGACTGAGGCAGGAGGATCGCTTGAGGTCAGTATTTTAAGGATACAGTGAACTACAATTGTACCACTGCACTCTAGCCTGGGAAAATCACTCAATCAATCATACTTTTCCTTATTTAGTAATTACATCAGTTATGGTCCTTTATTATATGTAATAGACATTCTGGCTGATTGATGGCTTATTAAAAGTATTATTTGGTGGCTCATATTGAAAAACTGGGCATGAAAAATGAATAGGATGAAAGGGAGGTTTAGTGGTCAAAACAAGAGCCAAAGTCATGCTCCAGTGCTAGCTGGGCCAAAGTACTGCTGCTTCTGCATTCCAGACTTCTATATATCCAACTGTTGATTCATCATCTCTATTTGGATAACTAATAGGCATTTTAAATTTGACATGTTAGTAACCAAACTTATCTTGTTGTCAAGCTTACACTTCTCTTAGTCTTCTCTGTTTCATTAGTCTGGTTGCTCAGGTGACAACTTTGAGTCTTTAACCCTGTTCTTCCAACCTACTTCTGATGCAGAGACAAATCCTTTTGGATTTGTCTTAAAAATACATCCAGAACCTTAAAAATACATCCAGAATCCAGCCATTTTTCACCTCTAATGTAACATCCTGGTCTAATCTACAATCATCTCTTGCCTGGAAAACCACTGAGTTTTGCCACTGCATGGATCTCCTTGCTTCTTTTTGCCTGCCATGCCTCACCTCCTACAAGTTTAGTCTCACCACAACAGCTGAAGTGATCCGTTTTCTATAAGGCAGATAAATGTTCCTCCTTTGCTCAAAATCCTATATTAGCTCCTATGAGACTCAGAGTGAAAGAAACAAAATTTACATGGTCCTAAATAATCTGTCCCCTTTTACTCCACTCTTCTCCTTTGCTCACTTTATTCTAACAATTCTGGATGCCTTGCTATTCCTAAAAAACAGGTCACATCTTAAGGATAGAGAATATGAATGGCTTTAGACTTCTCAACAGCAAAATTATAAACCAGAAGGTATTGACATAATGACTTCAAAATTTTGAAGGGAGGTGTGGGACACAGTGGCTCATGCCTGTAATCCCAGCACTGTGGGTGGCCGAAGTGGGTGGGTTGCCTGAGCTCACAGAGCAGCCTGAGCAAGAGCAAGACCCCCCTCTCTAAAAATAGCTGGATGTTGTGGCAGGCAACTATAGTGCCATCTGCTTGGGATGCTGAGATAAGAAAATCACTTGAGCCCAAGAGTTTGAGGTTGCTGTAACTTATGATGCCATGGCACTCTATCCAGGGTGACAAAGTGAGACTATGGGTTTTTTTTTTGAAGGGAAATTTTACCAGTCCAGCATTCTTTTCTTTTTTTTTTTGAGACAGAGTCTCACTTTGTCACCCTTGGTAAAGTGCCATGGCATCATAACTCACAGCAATCTCAAACTCTTGGGCTCAAGTGATCCTCTTGTCTCAGTTTTTCATTTTTGGTAGAGATGGGGTCTCATTTTTGCCTAGGCTGGTCTCAAAATCCTGAGCTCAAGCAGTCCACTTGCCATGGCCTGCCAGAGTGCTAGGATTATAGGCGTGAGCCACCTTCTGGCTTCAGTCGCACATTCTGTATCTAAGCATACTATCAATTAAAAGGGGGGAATTCTTCAAAAATTTTATAAGTACTCTTTAATAAGAAGTCACTAGAAGATGGACTGGTTTTCACCAAAATGATGGCATAAACCAAAAAAGAAGGCTAAAAATTGAAATGTAGAAAGGAAGAGATCCAGCACATGAAAGAAGCAAAATGCCTTCTGGGATAATGGTGAAGGGACATCCCAGGGTTGTACTTGTGCACCAGGACTACAGGGTAGCTGGTTTAGTTTGAAAGGGGACCCATGGCTCTGGGAAAGACTTTCTTTCAGAAAGATGAATTGATAGAATACCTCATGACTTTATAGATAACAGAAAACAAGTTATAGAAAACCAAGTAAATTTAAAGAAGATCTTTACTTTAAAGAAACACAGAAAATAGAACAGAAAAGAAATAGAGTACAGCTTATTGTGTGGCTCAACGTTGAAGACCATTTACATAGTCATAATATGATAATTTAGTATTTAACTAAACAACATTATGATACAAGCATTATTAGGACAAAAGAAGGTTGTACATCTCTGAAGTGGGGTCAGGGAAGGAGAACTAGATACTCCAGTCTGTACTGATACATCTGAACATGTTGCATCATGCTAAAATATCATGAAGTATAATAAAGCATATTTATATATAAAAGATATGGAGCTAAATATTAAAAGAATCAGCTCAAAGTTAAAAATGGTTGCCTCTGAAGAGGGAAATTAGTAGGCAGGATGAGGAATTGCTGTTTTTCAGAATAAACCTTGTTAATTGTATATGTAAATAAGACAATTAAAACTATCAAAACAAAAAGCAAAACCTTCCAAGTTCAGTGAGTCCAAAGAGATGATATGGGTCTATTGAATAGCTGGATCTGTTGCATCTTTTTCCTTTTTGTGGAATATAAAGTGACTGGCTTAGGCCTTTACTTCCAGGCTAAAACCATGAGAACTACTTTATTAAAAAAGTGGAAGGGGGTATTTGCGAAACTTGGTAAATGTAGAATATAAATGTTTTGGCACAGTAACTGAGATAACGCCGGAAAGGCTATGTTAACCACTGGGATAAAAATGTGTCAAATGGGTTATGAAGTGAGTGTATGATGCCCCATAATCATATCATTGTATACACTTATGATTTAATAAAAAAATTAAAAAAAAAATAAATAAATAAAAAAAAATAAAAAAAAAAAAGTGGAAGATAGGGCGGCGCCTGTGGCTCATTCGGTAGGGCGCCGGCCCCATATACCGAGGGTGGTGGGTTCAAACCCAGCCCCGGCCAAACTGCAACAAAAAAATAGCCGGGCGTTGTGGCAGGCGCCTGTAGTCCCAGCTACTCGGGAGGCTGAGGCAAGAGAATCATGTAAGCCCAAGAGCTGGAGGTTGCTGTGAGCCGTGTGACGCCATGGCACTCTACCGAGGGCGGTAAAGTGAGACTCTGTCTCTACAAAAAAAAAGTGGAAGACAGGCAGCATCTGTGGCTCAGTGGGTAGGGGAGCAGTCCCATATACCAAGGGTGGTGGGTTCAAATCCAACACTGGCCAAACTGCAAACAAAAAATAGCTGGCTGTTATGGTGGGCGTCTGTAGTCCCAGCTACTTGGGAGGCCGAGGCAAGAGAATTGCCTAAACTCAAGAGCTGGAGGTTGCTGTGAGCTGTGATGCCATGACACTCTACCAAGGGCGACAAAATGAGACTCTGTCTCTAAAAAAAAAAAAAAGTGGAAGATAGGTGTGGCACCTGTAGCTCAGTGGCTAGGATGCTGTCCTCATACACTGGGGCTAGTAGGTTCGAACCCAGCCTGGGCCTGCTAAAAAAGAAAAAGTGGAAGATAACTCATTGGGAGGGCTCCTAGTTGGATGTTAAGGACTGAAAGAAAAGCAAAGGTAACCCCAAACTTCTGCTTTTACAACATTGATTGTAAAGTGAGAGGAAGAGAATACTTGGTTCAGGAATGAAATGTACTATAAAGCCTGGGAATGAAGCCTTCCCTACTTTGAGAGGTAAGAGGCTCTCTGGCTTGCCTGCATGCTTCCTTGATTAGGGAAGCGTTTTTATACCGTAACTGTTCTCTGACCTAGTCTTTCATTAATAAATATGAGCAGAGGCTCCGTGCCCGTGCTCAGTGGTTAGGGCACTGGCCGCATATACTAGGGCTGGCAGGTTTGAACCTGGGCCGGACCTGCTAAACAAAAAAAAAATACTAATAATAGCTGGGTGTTGTGGTGGGCACCTGTAGTCCCAGCTACTTGGGAGGCTGAGGCAAGAGAATCACTTAAGCCCAAGAGTTTGAGGTTGCTGTGAGCTGTGATGCCACAGCACTCTACCAAGGGCAAGATAGACTCTGTCTCAAAAAAAAAAAAAGTAAGTAAATAAATAAATATGAGCAGAAAACCAATTGAAGAAAATAAAAGAAGACCATGATGTACATAGGCAAAGCTACATTGGAAGATAAGGCAAATAGTTACTTTTGATATGTATATGAAAAATCAAGAATGTACAGTTATATACAAAAATTAGTAATTATAGTTTACATATTTTGTATTTACCTGAATGGATTTGAAGCACATTCTTCTTAGTGAAGTATCATAAGAATGGAAAAGCAAGCATCCAAGGTACTTGATACTAATATGAAACCAATAGAAAGACACTTGCATGCCCACCCCAGAGAAAAACACAAGTGTATTCAAGTGGGTGGGAGAGGAGAGGAGGGAAGGAGATTGGTAAGCTCACACCTAATGTATACATTGTAAGGGTGTACGGCACACCTCCTGGATGAAGGGCTCAATTACAACTTGAACTTTAGAAATGCAAACCATCTAACCTAATAATTTGTACTCATATTAATCTGAAATTAAAGAAAAGTTAGTAATTATAGATGACTCCTTTTCATCAAAGAAAATTTTAAGTGCCACTATACTAATAAGATTTGAAAAAAATGGTTTTCAGTTCTAATAAGACTTTTCTTTTACTTTTTTTGATTTATAGAAAAAATTGGTGAAACTTGTTCTCATCAGAATGTAAAAAAAAAAAAAAATCTGTAAAAATAGAAAGAAACTTCCCTTTCCTAAGGGTTTATGGACACAAACAGCAGTTCAAACTCCTCTTTACTAAACTGCCTTATCAGGGCTTTTTCTTTTTTTTTTTTTTTTGTAGAGACAGAGTCTCACTGTACCGCCCTCGGGTAGAGTGCCGTGGCGTCACAGGGCTCACAGCAACCTCTAACTCTTGGGCTTATGCGATTCTCTTGCCTCAGCCTCCCGAGCAGCTGGGACTACAGGCGCCCACCACAACGCCCAGCTATCTTTTGGTTGCAGTTTGGCCGGGGCTGGGTTTGAACCCGCCACCCTCGGCATATGGGGCCGGTGCCCTACTCATGAGCCACAGGCGCCGCCCCTATCAGGGCTTTTTCAGTACAAAGAATATAAAGCTGATTTTTGTTCATTTGATTGTTTATTTGCAATATGGAATGTAAACCAAATGACTATCTCTGACTACATTATTATAGGTTTTTAAAAAATTACAAATTATAAACTAACTTCAAGGCTGATATGACTGCAGTACAAACAGTGCCCATTTTGGGGTGCTCATGACAAAGCTTTACTTTCTCTTGGCATATGTGCTTCCTATTAATTACATCATTGAGTTACATGAATGTTAGACTATTCTTAATGCAGTTGTATTTTGCCAAGTGCTGCTTATTTATTTATTTATTTTTTTGAAATGGAGTCTCACTCCCTTGCCTAGGCTAAGGTGCCATGGCTTAGCCTAGCCTCAAACTCCTGGGCTCAAGCGATCTTCCTGCCTTACCTCCATAGTAGTTGGGACTACAGGCACCCACTGCAACACCATTGATTTTTGTAATTTTAGTAGAGATGGGGGTCTTGCTCTTCCTCAGGCTGATCTCGAACTCCTGAGCTCAAGTGATCTACCCACTCCAGCCCCAGCCTCCCGGAATGGTAGTTTGTTTGGTTTTTGTTTGTTTGTTTTTTAAGACAGAGTCTCACTTTGTCGCCCTGGGTAGAGTACCGTGGCATCATAGCTCACAGTAACCTCCAACTCTCCAACTCTTGGGCTCAAGCAATCCTCTTGCCTCAGTTTTTCATTTTTAGGTGAAATGGCGGGGAGGTCTCACTCTTATTCAAGCTGGTGTTGAACTCCTAAGCTCAAGCAATCCACCTGCCTTGGCTTTCCAGAGCGGTAGGGTTACAGGCATGAGCCACCAAGTCCAGCCTAACTTTTTATTTTATTTAATAAATTAATTAACTTATTTATTATATATTGTTTGAGACATTCTCATTTTGTTGACCTCAGTAGAGTGCTGTGGCATCATAGCTCACAGAAACCTCAAACTCTTTTTTTTTTTTTTAATAAGAGAAAGGGCTTTATTCACCAGCCAGGAGCTTAGAAGATTTCCAAATAGCTAGGCTCCCCGACTGGCTTGGTCTCCCCCCCGCCTTTTTTTTTTGTTAAATCATAGCTGTGTACATTAGTACAATCAAGGGGTACAATGTGCTGGTTTCATATACAATCTGAAATATTCTCATCAAACTGTTCAACGTAGCCTTCATGTCATTTTCTTAGTTATTGTATGTAGACATTTGTATTCAGCCTTTAGTAAGTTTCACCTGTACCCATTCTAAGATGCACCGTAGGTGTGGCCTTACCCATTACCCTCCCTCCACCCTGACCTCCCCCCTCCCTTACCTTCCCTTGGCCCTTTCCTCATAGTCTTGTGCTATAGTTGGGTTATAGTCTTCATGTGAAAGCTATAATTTAGCTTCATAGTAGGGCTGAGTACATTGGATACTTTTTCTTCCATTCCTGAGATACTTTGCTAAGAAGAATATGTTCCAGCTCCATCCATGTAAACATGAAAGAAGAAACCTCAAACTCTTGAGCTCAAGCAATCCTCTTGCCTTAGTCTCCCCAGTAGCTGGGACTAGAGATGCCCATCGCAACAGCTGGCTATTTTTTAGAGATGGTGTCTCACTCTTTCTCAGGCTGGTCTTGAATTTCTGACCTCAAGCAGTCCACCTGCCTTGGCCACTAACTTATTATATTTTGTAGAGACTGGGTCTTAGCTTTTGTTCAGCCTAGTCTCAAACTCCTGACCTCAAGCAATCTGCAATTCCCTCCACTCCCAAGCCTCCCAAAGTGCTAGGATTACAGGTGTGAGCCACTGCACCTAGTCTTGACCCTCTTTCAGTTAAAATCAGATTTTTATTATGTCACATATAATTCTGTGTGTTATTTAATTGAACATACCCAGTGGTAAATATGGACTTTCAGGGATGTAGCAATAGGGTGCTACTACACATAGAAAGATGCCAGCACAAAACCTCAGTCTAATCACAAATCTATTATTTTAAGTTGTCTAGTATTCTTTTTTAAAAAGAAAAATCAGGTATTTCCTCATAATTAATTTAGTAATTTTTTAAAACTGCAATGCAAATGATAGCTTTAGTTTTCTTTGTTTGTTTTTGTTTTGTTTTTGTGGTTTTTGGCCGGGGCTAGGTTTGAACCGCCACCTCTGGCATATGGGACCGGCGCCCTACTCCTTGAGCCACAGGCGCCGCCCGAGCTTTAGTTTTCTTTAAATAAAAAAATTTCTTTTTTTTTTTTTTTTTTTTTAAGAGACAGAGTCTTACTTTATGGCCCTCGGTAGAGTGCCGTGGCCTCACACAGCTCACAGCAACCTCCAACTCCTGGGCTTAAGCGATTCTCCTGCCTCAGCCTCCCGAGCAGCTGGGACTACAGGCGCCCGCCACAACGCCGGCTATTTTTTTTTTTTTTTGGTTGCAGTTCAGCCGGGGCCGAGTTTGAACCCGCCACCCTCGGTATATGGGGCCGGCGCCTTACCGACTGAGCCACAGGCGCTGCCCATAAAAAAATTTCTTATTTCCTTACAACCAAGTATTCTTTTTTTTTTTTTGTAGAGACAGAGTTTCACTTTATGGCCCTAGGTAGAGTGCCATGGCATCACACAGCTTACAGCAACCTCCAACTCCTGGGCTTAAGCGATTCTCTTGCCTCAGCCTCCCAAGTAGCTGGGACTACAGGCGCCCGCCACAATACCCGGCTATTTTTTTGTTGCAGTTTGGCCGGGGCCGGGTTTGAACCTGCCACCCTCGGTATATGGGGTTGGCACCTTACCAGCTGAGCCACAGGTGCTGCCCACAACCAAGTATTCTTTAAATAAAAAAATTTCTTATTTCCTTACAACCACGACTTTTTCTTCCATTGAACTCATTTGTAAAATTCTGATTTCACGCTTTTATCCCTTTCTACCTACTTTTTATTCCTATTGTTCTTTTTGACTGGCTTTCTCTTAGTATATTGTTCCTTCTATTAATAATAGGAGTTCCAGAAAGAAAGAACAGATGGATTTAGAAATATGAACTTGGATTATACTGTTGTTTTCTCCTGTTCTCTGTTGTAACCTTAGACTTGGAATGCAGATAATCCTCTTTTTTTTTTTTTTTTTTTTTTAATTTTTGAGCTTTATATATTTCAGCTCTTAATCTCAACAGCATAAGTAAAACTTCTATTTCTTTAATTTACAGAAATTTGTTTCTATATTAAAGTACTATAAGCATGTGTGATGAAGCAAACCTTTACTTTGATGAGATTCCTGTTTAGAAGCCTGAAGGCCCTATAAATTGTAATGTCTACTGTACTTAATTAGTTTATGATTTGTTGAACTTTTCTTGCTAGAAGACAATGGCTTTTGTTTTTGGGGGGGGTGGTGGTGGTGGTGTATTTTTGTTTTTGAGACAGACTCTGCCGTCCTGGGTGCAGTACTGTGGCATCATTGTAGCTCACAGCAACCTCAAATTCTTGGTTGGGCCTGCCAAACAACAATGACAACTACAACCAAAAAATAGCCAGGTGTGGCGGGCGCCTGTTTTGTGGCTCAGTGAGTGAGGCGCCAACCCCATATACCGAGGGTGGCAGGTTCAAACCTGGCCCCTGGCCAAACTGCAACAAAAAAATAGCCGGGCATTATGGTGGGCGCCTATAGTTTCAGTTACTTGGGAGGCTGGGGAAGAGAATTGCCTAAGCCCAAGAGCTAGAGGTTGCTGTGAGCTATGACACCATGACCCTCTACCAAGGGCAACAAAGTGAGACTGTATCTCAATAAAAAAACAAAAAACAATAATAAGCCTAAACTCCTTCTCACTGCTCCATACCTGGCTTATTCCCTACTTCCCCAGAGGAATTTGATATATATTTTCCCAGATCTATCTAACAAATATGTTTTTGGATAGTATGATATATTTCCCCTCATTTAATATATTTTAGTCAATAAAATAATTTTAGTGTCCTTCTTCCTTTTAAATATTAATGCTTGGCCGGGCGTGGTGGCTCATGCCTGTAGTCCCAGTGCTATGGGAGGCTGAGGCAGGTGGATTGTCTGAGCTCAGAGGTTCAAGACCAGTATGAGCAGCAGTGAGCCAGAGTAAGACCCCGTCTCTACTAACAACATCAAAAATAGCCAGCACTGGGCAGCGCCTGTGGCTCAGTTGGTAAGGCGCCGGCCCCATATACCGAGGGTGGTGGGTTCAAACCCGGCCCCGGCCGAACTGCAACCAAAAAATAGCCGGGCGTTGTGGCGGGCGCCTGTAGTCCCAGCTGCTCGGGAGGCTGAGGCAAGAGAATCGCTGGAGCCCAGGAGTTGGAGGTTGCTGTGAGCTGTGTGATGCCACGGCACTCTACCGAGGGCTATAAAGTGAGACTCTGTCTCTACAAAAAAAAAAAAAAAAAAAGGAGTACTTCAAACGAAGAATGAACAAGCAAACTGAAATTAAAAATAAAAAAATAAATAAATAAAAATATTAATGCTTTTTGTAAATATCCAGGCACTGGAAGACTAGATAGTCTATATAGTTAGTGATACAGTGGTTTTACCAATTTTGAACTGTGTCTTTAGGAAGAAAGGATATGCTGGGGTTTTTTGTTTGTTTTATTTTTTGAGATACAGTCTCAAGTTGTTGCCCTGGGTAGAGTGCTGTGACATCACAGTTCACAGCAACTTCAAACTCTTGGGCTTAAGCAATTCTCTTGCCTCAGCCTCCTAAATAGCTGGGACTACAGGCGCCTGCCACAATGCCCAGCTATTTTTTTTTTTTATTGTTGTTGCAGTTGTCATTGTTGTTTTAGCTGGCCCAGGCAAGGTTTGACCCTATCACCCTCAGTGTATGTGGCCAGTGCCCTACCCACTGAGCTATAGGCACCACCCTTAAGGAATGTTTTATTTAAAAGGTGAATAACTATTTCCTCATGGCACAAAATGCAAGCAATACTAAGTATAGAAAGGGAAAAGTAAAATCTCCCTGTTTTTCCCTACCCTTCGTTGCCATTTGACGGAATACAACTGTTAATAGTTTCTTGTATATTGTTCTAATTATTATAGGTATATAAAAAGTTAGACTAAACTTGTGGCATAAAACACTTTTTTTTTTTTTTTTTTGTAGAGACAGAGTCTCACTTTATGGCCCTTGGTAGAGTGCCATGGCATCACACAGCTCACAGCAACCTCCAACTCCTGGGCTTAAGCAATTCTCTTGCCTTAGCCTCCCGAGTAGCTGGGACTACAGGTGCCCGCCACAACGCCCGGCTATTTTTTGGTTGCAGTTCAGCCGGGGCTGGGTTTGAACCCGCCACCCTCGGTATATGGGGCCGGTGCCTTACCGACTGAGCCATAGGCGCCGCCCTTTTTTTTTTTTTGAGACAGTCTCATCCTATTGCCCTCAGTAAAGTGCCATGGCATCATAGCTCACATAATCTCAAACTCTTGGGCTCAAGTAATCCTCCTGTCTCAGCCTCACAAATAGCTGAGACTACAGGTGCCTGCCATGACACCCGGCTATTTTTTAGAGGTGAGGTTTCGCTCTTGCTCAGGCCGGTCTCCAAACTGAACTCAGGCAATCCACCAGCTTCTGCCTCCCAGAATACTAGGATTACAGGCATGAACAACTGCTCTTGGCCTAAAACACCATTTACTAAGCTGACAAACTGCATCACACAGCTTACCTGATGTTCACTGTCTGTGTTCTTAGCTGGACGACTCAGAGGCTGAGTGCAGGAAGCATCTCGAAGCTTGCTCACACACTCTCTGATAGTCGATGCTGGTGGGTGACTGAAACCCTAGTTTAATCCTGTCATTAAAATACCTACATATGGCTTCTTCAAGTGGCTGCTTGGCTTCCTCACAACTTGGTGTCAAGGGCAAGTATCCATCCCAAGAGGAAATGAAGGGGAGAGAACCTAACCTTAAAAGTCGTATATGACACTTTTACACATGACGAGCACATGTGCTATGACTAGCACAACCGAGAGTATAGTAAGTGTCACCAAGAGGAGGGCAAATAGATTGCAACTCTTGATAGGGAGTGGCAAGATTGTAGAAAAGCATGCATGACTTAGAAATAATGCTATGGTGAGTTTTGGAAAATATGGTCTGGCCTGGGCCAGCTAAACAACAACGACAATAGCCTGGCGTTGGGGCAGGCACCTATAGTCCCAGTTACTTGGGAGGCTGAGGCAGGAGAATCAATTAAGCCAGAGAGTTTGAAGTTGCTGTGAGCTGGGACAGTACAGCACTCTATTGAGGGCAACATAGTGAGACTCTGTCTCAAAAAAAAAAAAGTGCTGGTATTTGAAGGTGGAGCCTTTCGGAAGTAATTAGGTCTCATGAGTAGAGCTCTTGTGATAGGATCAGTACCCTTAGAAGGAGATAAATGAGAGTCATAATCTTTCTCTCTACTGTGTGAGTGAGTACACAGAAGATGCCTATCTGCAAACCAGGAAGGGAACCCTTACCAGGAGCCAGATTAGCCAGGATCTTGATCTTGTACTTCCCAGCCTCCAGAACAGGAAGAAACAAATGTTTGTTATTTAAGCTACCCAGTCTTATGGTGTTTGTTATTGCAGAACTGACCAAGATAACTGCTACTGAAAAGTGGGGTGCTGCTGTAACAAATACCTAAGAATGGGAAAGCAGCTTTGGAACTATGTAATGGAAATAGACGGGAAGAGTTTTTAGGCACATGCTGATATTGCTGATTTGTCTGCAAGGCTCCAGACAAACTTCTAAGAGTTTGGTGGCCCATATTACAACACGATTGTTCCATTTAATAAAGTTAATTTAACTCAAATTCAGGAGGTATTTTGTAGGTTTGGGGAAAGTATATGAGAAATCAGGAGTATTTATGTGGCTGAACTGTGTAATGGAAATAGACTGGAAGAGTTTTTAGGTGCATTCTGATTTAGAACAGGCTGATATTGCTATGAGGAACTGTTGGTAGAAAGTGGACTTAATGAGAGGGCTCGGAAAGAAAAACTGAGAAAACCTCCATCGTATAGAATATATAGTCATGTACAGAATTTTGGTAATAATATGAGCAGTAAAGACCATTTCTTTTTTTTTTTGAGACAGAGCCTCAGCTGTCGTCCTGGGTAGAGTGCCATGGCTTCACAGCTCACAGCAACCTCCAACTCTTGGGCTCAAGCGGTTCTCCTGCCTCCGCCTCCCAAGTAGCTGGGACTACAGGCACCCGCCACAACGCCCGTCTGTTTTTTGGTTGCAGCCGTCATTGTTGTTTGGCGGGCCCGGGCTGGATTCAAACCCGCCAGCTCAGGTGTATGTGGCTGGCGCCTTAGCCACTTGAGCCACAGGCGCCGAGCCGTAAAGACCATTTCTGATCTGGTCTTACACAGAAATGAGGCACATTGGACAATGGAGAAAAGGCGATCTTTGTTACAAATTGGCAAAGAACTTGGCTGAATTGTGTTTGTGTTCTGGCGTTTTGTAGATGGAAGGTAGAATTTGTGAGTGATGAAATTGAATATTTAGTTGAAGAGATTTCTAAGCAAAATTCAGGAGTGATTTTGAATTTATAGTAAAATTCAAATGAGAGAAATAAATTAAAGGTGGTATGAAGCAAAAAGGAGCCAAAATATAAAGATCTGGAACATTCTTGGCCTGTTCATATCACAAAAAATGAGAAAACATGTTCAGAAGGGAACACTAACCACAGACCCAGTGAGCAACCCTACTAGGAAACTGTCAATTTGAACTAAAGGAGAAGGAGATTAGAGGGAAGGAAGAAGGTTGTGGGATTTCTTCAATTTTATGGGACAGGACCGCAGAGCTATATGGCTTCAAGTGTGCATTATTCTTCAAGACAAGGGAAGAATGATCCTGTCATTGGTTCTGGGATTTTCAGGGTTGCCTCTTTACTTTCAAAACAGGGGTGGGACCATGGCTTTCACATCAATTGGCCAGATAACTTTTGTTTAAAGCCTTTGGGTCACCAAACCCTTACAGGTTTGTCTGGAGCCTTGTAGAACTTGGGGGCAGCTCTGACCGTCTAAGACAATACATTTCTACAACTTAACTTTTTTCCACTTCATATATATTTTCATATTAGCAAGTCAAAGTCAGCCTCATTTTAGTAGTGTCATGATATTGGAATTAACAATACAAGTGATGTTGTGATTATCTAGATTATGAAAGCTTAAAATGTAGAAATATGGAGCAAGATGTTATTTCTCCCTTTTTATTGCCTCTCATAGCTCATCCTCCCTCATGGCCACTATTGCTTGTTTTGCCAGAGGTCACAGTAAGCTTATGGACCTTCAAGTCACATTTTTGTGCGCTTTTTAATATATACTTCAAATATAATTAAAATAGACTTTACCATAAGGGTGTAGCTATAAATTATAATGTTGGCTGGGCAAAGTGACTCACGCCTGTAATCCTAGTAATCTGGGAGGCCGAGGTGGGTGGATTGCTTGAGCTCAGGAGTTAGAGACCAGCCTGAGCAAGACCCTGCCTCTACTACAAATAGAAAAACTGAGGCAAAAGGATAGCTTGAGCCCAAGAGTTGGAAGTTGCTATAAGCTGTGACACCACTGCACTTTACCCAGGGCGATAGCTTGAGACTCTGTCTCAAAAAAAAAAAAAAATAATAAAATTGTAATGTTATCTCCTTAGTAGCAGGAAATTACATCAGGATTGTTTCATTTAATAAAGTAATTTAACAAATAATTCAGAATGTGTTTTGTAGGGTTGGGGAAAGTATATGAGAAATCAAGAGTGTTCTATTATTTAGGCAAGTAGTGGGTGGATTGCCTGAGCTCACAGATTTGAGGCAATTGTGGAGACAGTGTTAGACATTTTGAAAATATTTAGACTTCCCTTTACCCTCATTATTTGTAGTTTTGAGGCTTAAATGTACATGGATTATTGTGGTCCTTCAAAATTATATTGGTTGGCAGGGTGCAGACGCTCACACCTGTAATCCTAGCACTCTTGGGAGGCTGATGCGGAAGAATTGTTTGACCTCAGAGGTTAGGACAGCCTGAGAAAGAGCAAGACCCCGTCTCTGAAAATAGATGGGTGTTGTGGCGGGCACCAGTAGTCCCAACTACTAGGGAGGCTGAGGTGAGCTGTGACGCCATGGCACTCCCCTAGGGCAAGAAAGTGAGACACTATCTCAAAAAAAAAAAAAAAAAAAAAAACAAATTCCCCTCCTGTTGTTTGGCAGGGCATATCAGAGCTTAAAGTATGCATATCTTTAGTCAATGGATTCTTTTCTAAGGAGATTAATCAAGTAAGTAAGAATGTATTTATAGGACCATTTACCACAGCATTGTTTTATTATTTTTTTTTTATTTTTTATTTTTTTTGGAGACAGAGTCTCACTTTATCTCCCTGCAGTTTAGTGCCTTGGAGTCACAGCTCACAGCAACCTCAAACTCTTGGGCCCAAGAGATCCTGTTGCCTTAGCCTCCCAAGTAACTGAGACTACAGACACCCACCACAATGCCTGTTTTTTTGTTTTTTTTTTTTTCTTAGAGACAGAGTCTCATTTTGTTGCCCTTGGTAGAGTGCCATGGTGTCACAGCTCACAGCAACCCCCAGCTCTTGGGCTAGGCCGATTCTCTTGCCTCAGCCTCCCAAGTTGCTGGGACTTCAGGCGCCCGCCACAACGCCCGGCTATTTTTGTTGTAGTTGCCACTGCTGTTTTAGTTGGCCAGGGCCAGGTTTGAACCCACCACCCTTGGTATATGGGGCTGGTGCCCTATTCACTGAGCCACAGGCACTGCCCACCAATACTCTTTCTTTCTTTTTTTTTTTTTTTCGAGACAGAGCCTCAAGCTGTCACCCTGGATAGAGTGCTGTGTCATCACAGCTCACAGCAAACTCCAACTCCTAGGCTCAAACGATTCTCCTGCCTCCACCTCCCAAGTAGCTGGGACTACAGGCGCCTGCCACAATGCCTGGCTATTTTTTGGTTGCAGCCAGCATTGTTGTTTGGCAGGCCTGGGCTGGATTCGAACCCGCTAGCTTAGGTGTATGTGGCTGCTGCTTTAGCTGCTTGAGCCACAGGTGCCGAGCCCCAAGACTTTTTCTTAAAGCACACTGTATTAGCTATGATATTGTGATGATTGAAGCATTATACTATGAGCCATGACCTGAATTCTTTATGTACAATATACATATATATATTAATTATGTTATATAATCCTCACAGTGACCTTAAGGTTCATAATAGGTTGTATTTAACTTTTTCATAGTTTGAAACTCTTCCCTCATAGAGAAACAAGAAACAGGATTTGAACTGAGATCTTCTGATTTTAAAGCCTCTTTTTTCTTTTTTTGTAGAGACAGAGTTTCACTTTATGGCCCTCGGTAGAGTGCCATGGCATCACACAGCTCACAGCAACCTCCAACTCCTGGGCTTAAGCGATTCTCTTGCCTCAGCCTCCCGAGTAGCTGGGACTACAGGCGCCCGCCACAACGCCCGTCTATTTTTTTGTTGCAGTTTGGCCGGGGCCGGGTTTGAACCCGCCACCCTCAGTATATGGGCCCGCGCCTTACCGACTGAGCCACAGGCGCCGCCCTAAAACCTCTTTTTTTTAAACCACAGTTCTGGTTTGTCAGTCCAGTGGCAGCTCCTATGAATGAGAAAGAAGGGTCCCTCTAATGTATATGAGGTTCTTAGCACACATAGAAGAACAGTCAATAAATTCTTGGTTAAATATGTTTTGATAACTCTACAGAGGAAATTTTTTTTTTTTTTTGAGACAGAGTTTCACTTTGTCACCCTTGTAGAGTGCTATGGCATCACAGCTCACAGCAACCTGAAATTCTTGGGTTTAAGTGATTCTCTTGCCTCAGCCTCCCAGGTAGCTGGAACTACAGGTGCCCACTACAACGCCTGGCTATTTTTTTTTTTTTTTGTAGAGACAGAGTTTCACTTTATTGCCCTCGGTAGAGTGCCGTGGCGTCACACAGCTCACAGCAACCTCCAACTCCTGGGCTTAGACGATTCTCCTGCCCCAGCCTCCCGAGTAGCTGGGACTACAGGCGCCCGCCACAATGCCCGGCTAACGCCTGGCTATTTTTAAGAGATGAGGTCTTGCTCTGGTTCAGGCTGGTCTCGAACCTGTGAGCTCAGGGAATCCACCCACCTCAGCCCCCCAGGTGCTGGGATTAGAGGCTTGAGCCACTGTGCCCAACCAAAAGAGGGAATTTTTGTTCTTTGTAATCTTTTTCAAAGAATTTCCCCAAGGTAAAATTACTTATAGATCTTGGTGAGACCTGGTGGATCACACCAATCATGCCTGTAATCTACCACTCTGGGCTTCTGAGGCATGTGTATTGCCTGAACTCAGGAGTTCAAGACTAGCCTGAGTGAAGCGAGGCCCTGTCTCTATTAAAAAATAGAAAAGCTAGCTGGGTGTTGTGGCGATCACCTGTAGTCCTGGTTATTTGGAAGGCTGAGATAAGAGGATGTCTTGAGCCCAAGTGTGACTGAATGAGACTCTTGTCTTAAAAAAAGATTCCTTATGGAAGCTCCATCTGTCTTCTTTTTGTCATTAGAACCTTCTCTTTGATCTGTATTTCCTCCATAAGCCTATGACTGCCAGTGTTTTCTGTTAGGTTTCTTGATATCTTATTAGATCATTTTAGGTTCTGTATTTAGTTTTCCCTAACATTAATCTTTGTGCCTAGTTTCTTCCATTCTTTAATCTCTTTTTATGCTTCTTGCCACAATGAAAAATTATATTTCTTCTACTCATGTTATGCTGTCGCTGCTAATTTGAAGCTAACTCACCTCAAGAACTTTTCATGGCTTGGAGCCTGTTACTCAGTGGTTAGGGCACCAGGCACATGCACGGAGGCTGGTGGGTTCGAACTCGGCCAGGGCCTGCAAAAATAGCAGCAATGATAACAGCAACAAAAATAGCCAGGTGTTCTGGCAGGCTCCTGTAGTCCCAGCTACTTGGGAGGCTAAGGCAAGAGAATCATTTAAGCCCATGAGTTTAAGGTTGCTGTGAGCTATGACACCATGGCACTCTTACCAAGGGTGACATAGTCAAACTATCTCAAAAAAAAAAAAAAAAAAGAAAGAAAACAACTTTTCATGACCATCCATCCTTGTTTAGCTGGGGAGATGTAACTCTACTTTGACTTCTTTCCTGGGATCAGGGTTAACTTGAAAGCTTACCTGGACAGCACCTGTTGTGTGTAGATAGTCTGAATGTGGTGTCCCCAGCCCCACCAGAACACAGACTATATTTGAAGTCTGTGGTTTCATCCTATAGACACTGCCATGTCTGTTCATTCACTTCGCCGTGCATATTATCCTTGGTTTTCCTCCTATTGTTTGTTCCTGTAAACTGTTTCCTTTTAGAGTAGCCAAAATCAGCCATAGTACCATTGTATTACCCAAATAAGTCAAAAGAAAACTGAGATACATTGTGATTTAGGTCTCTCTGCTTAAGTTTCATCAAAACTGAGATTCTCCTGTTTTACTAAATAGTTTTTGAATTCTTTAAAGGACTATAATTTATCCATCATAGGTGTTTGAATCCAACACATTGAATATACATTCTAGCATACTCTGCTTTGGAAAAAATAATGTGACTCTTAGACTTGGTCACGCTACTCGGGCACTTCATTTTTCAGAGCCTCCTACAGCAAAGCCTGATTATAAACAGGAAGAATGTGGCCAGGAACCCACAGCAGAGCAGTATCTAACACCAGCTCTTGTCAAGATGTTCTAAAGACTGGCTATAGCTTGGTCTAAGATGAAGTTGCTTCATTTAGCCAGGCTCCCAATGAGTAATTTATTTTTTTCTTGGTTGTGTGTATGTGTATAGGCATTCATGTTTCATTTTCTTTTTTTTTTTTTTTTTTTTTTGTAGAGACAGAGTCTCACTTTATGGCCCTCGGTAGAGTGCTGTGGCCTCACACAGCTCACAGCAACCTCCAACTCCTGGGCTTAAGCGATTCTCTTGCCTCAGCCTCCCGAGTAGCTGGGACTACAGGCGCCCGCCACAACGCCCGTCTATTTTTTGGTTGCAGTTTGGCCGGGGCCGGGTTTGAACCCGCCACCCGGTATATGGGGCCGGCGCCTTACCGACTGAGCCACAGGCGCCGCCCCATGTTTCATTTTCTGAAAGCTGAAAGTGTTCCTTCCCACCTAGTAGTGAACTAAAAGCTATATATATCCCACTCCTGCTGAAAGTCATAATTTGACTCCCGCTTTTCTGTCTCCCCTTACTAGGAAAAATCACTTATGAATCAACACAGCTTCCACATGAAACTGACATAATTTCTCTATTAGCCAATTGTGTATGAGTTAATTGGTTTGGGTTTTTTTGTTTGTTTTGTTTTTGAGACAGAGTCTCAAGCTGTCGCTCTCAGTAGAGTGCTGTAGTATCACAGCTCACAGCAACCTCCGACGCTTGGGCTTAAACGATTCTCTTGCCTCAGCCTCCCAAGTAGCTAGGACTATGGGCGCCTGCCACAATGCCTGGCTATTTTTTTTCTTGTTGCAATCGTCACTGTTTTAGCTGGCCCAGGCTGGGTTTGAACCCACTAGCCTTGGTGTATGGGCTGGCACCCTACCCACTGAGCTACGAGCACCACCAGATCCTTCTAATAATGGTTGTCCACGTATGGTTAAATCCAACAGCTAACTTTCCTTTCTTCTTATTCATTGTAGTTGCGGCAGTCCCAGTCCTACTGCACAGACACAGAATGTCTTCAGGAATGTAAGTGCTAATGGAACAGGAAGATGGTTGGCAATGGGGGCAGATAAGAGGCCAGATGATTGTGAATATTTGTCAGAAATTATTTTTACAGTTTGTTCCTTTTTTTTTGCAGTTTTTGGCCAGGGCCAGGTTTGAGCCCGCCACTGCTGGCCTATGGGGCCGGCGCCCTACTCCTTGAGCCACAGGCGCCACCCTACAGTTTGCTCTTTAAGAAAGTGGTTTTCAACAATGTTTTTGGTACTTAAATATTTTGTATTTTAACTTCACAAATTGGGTTTTTTCCCTACCTTAAAAACAAATCCTGGGCAGTGCCTGTGGCTCAGTGGGTAGGGTGGCGGGTTTGAACCCAGCCTTGGACAAACTGCAACAAAAAACTAGCTGGGCGTTGTGGCAGGCACCTGTAGTCCCAGCTACTCGGGAGGCTGAGACAAGAGAATCACCTAAGCCCAGGAGTTGGAGGTTGCTGTGAGCTGTGACACCACGGCACTCTACTGAGGGCGATAAAGTGAAACTCTGTCTCTTAGAAAAAAAAAAGGCCTGTCCATTAAAGAAGATTATAAAGTCACAGATAAGAAACAAAAAAAAAAAAAGGAAAAACTTGCAGAATACTTAAAGATACACTGTTGACAAATTTGTATATATCCTTCCAGACCTTTTTTTCATGGCAAATAGGTATGTAACAGAGCACTTTGTGCTGGTGTAACTAGAAACCACTTATCCTTTCCTTAGCATCTGTTTGCATGTATTGACAGGCTTGGGAACTTCTGAGGGAGAGGAATCTGGGGAGGCCATTCTTTCCCATGTTTTGGTGCCTGTGGAGTTCATTCCTTTGGCTCTGATGTTAGCATGTCCATCAAAGAATGGACAGTGAGGAAGTGGTGAGCGTACAGTGAGAAAGCAGGAAGATGGATCCTACATGATAAATGTAGTTGACAGACTTGATGTCTTTATTTGACACATCTGTTTTCAAGATACTCAGAAATTACTTATGGCTACTTTGAAGGGAACCAAAAAAACTAATCCAGTCTTGTGCCATAAAACTGTAAGAAGGAAAGTATGACATTCACAGAATAGCGAAGCCTGGCCCCATTAGATTTTACATACTTACAGAGATGGGCTCACTTTGTGTTGTTTTTTACTACTGTATCATGAATATATCAGTATATATTTATCTTAAAATTTATTGATTTAACAGTAATCCATTGTGGCAATATACCAGTGTTTATTTATTTATTTATTTTTTTGGAGACAGTCTCAAGCTGTCACCCTGAATAGAGAGTCGTGGCATCACAGCTCACAGCCACCTCAAACTCCTGGGCATAAGCAATTCTCTTGCCTCAGCCTCCCAAGTAACTGGGACTACAGGTGCCTACCACAATGCCCGGCTATTTTGTTGTTGTTGTTGTTACAGTTGTCATTGTTGTTTTAGCTGGCTCAGGCCGGGTTCGGACCTGCCAGCCTTGCCACTAGCCTCAGTGTATGTGGTCAGCGCCCTGCCTACTGAGCTATGGGTGCTGCCCTATACTAGTGTTTAAATGATTTCCTTTTGTTCGAATCTTAGGTTGCTGATGTATTTTTTGCTATTATAAACAATATTTACACATTCTTTGTATGTACTTGTTAAGGAGGAAAAATAATTTTTCCTTAATAACCCTTTAGAGTTTTTAGTTAGGACCTCTATAACAAAAGACATATTAACAATAGAAAAATATGGCTCAACACCTGTGGCTCAAGCAGCTAAGGCGTCAGCCACATACACCTTAGCTGATAGGTTCAAATCCTGCCAGGCCTGCCAAACAGCAATGACGGCTGCAACCAAAAAAAAAAAAAAAAAATAGCTGGGCGTTGTGGTGGGTGCCTGTAGTCCCAGCTACTTGGGAGGCGGAGGCAGGAGAACCGCTTGAGCCCAGGAGTTGGAAGTTGCCGTGAGCTGTGACGCCATGGCACTCTACCCAGGGCGACAGCTTGAGGCTCTGTCTCAAAAAAAGAAAAACAATAGAAAAATAAGTTTTTAAACATAATATAGCACACATCAAGTGGGAGAAACCTCAATGAAAAGTAATTAAAAGCAGTGGCTTAGAACTCTGGCTTATATGGCATCTTCAACAAAGGAATACATTTGTGGGAAAATGGCAGGACTAAGGAAAGAGGTTTTAAGTTTCTAAGGATGGAAAACCGTGGGAAGGCAAATGTATGGGAGGAAACCAATGGAATACAGTTTGTTTACAGATTCCTCCTATGTTGTCTCTGGACTGATAATGAGGCTACGGAGTTGTCTCCAGTAAAGGAGAATGTATTTCCTCCTTTCGAAGAAAAGAGGGAGATAAAGAGAGATTTTCTTCTGTTCACTACTTTTAGTTGCCTTCAGCTCAACAATAATTTTTATGTCAAAGAGGCACATTTTAGCGTGACATGCTCTGGTTTCCTTCACACATGTTAAGGCTTTTTATGTATTGCCAAATTGCATTTTTTTGTTTTTATTTTTATTTTTTTTGAGACAGACTATGTCGCCCTAGGTAGAGTGCTGTGGCGTCACAACAATGTCAAACTCTTGGGCTTACGTGATTTTCTTGCCTCAGTCTCCCAAGTAACTGGGACTACAGGCACCCACCACAACGCCCGGCTATTTTTTTTGCAGTTGTCATTGTTTAGCTGGCCCAGGCTGGGTTGAAACCCGCCAGCCTCGGTGTATGGGGCTGGCACCCTAAACACTGTGCTACAGGCACCTAGTCAACACTTCAGATTTCTTTATGTTGCTTCTCCAGTAGCCCTCACTAATCCTCAGTGTGCTATTCAAATATGTAGTGTTTTCCCTAGCAGGTAAAGCTAAAACCTGCTTTTCTAGTTGCAAATAATTTTATTGAACGTCCTATGGGAAAGTAAATGTTTATTAGATGGGTGGTATTTATGACTCTTGAGTCAGCCCCACCTGTAAGGCAAATACACTCTTATTCCTGTGAATGAAGTGTACTTCTTAACTCTAAATAGAAAAGTAAGACTTTAGAGCTTGAATATTCATTCACTTAACCAGTTTGACAAGTTGGTTTTTTACCTCTCATTCTTTAGTATTTGGGGAAAATCCTTCCTGAAAGTCATGCTTTTAAATGCTTTAAACAGTAGTTTTCTCTGGGTGATAGAATTACTTTTCTTATATTCTAAATATTTTCCAGTGACCTTAAACTTTTTTCTTAAAATAATAAACTGTTTTATAGCTCTATATTTAGATACATGTATTGTTATATTACTATTCAAATAGAAAATTTTGTTTTTGTTTTTTGAGACAGAGCCTCAAGCTGAGTCCCGTGGCGTCCAGCTCACAGCAACCTCCAACTCCTGGGCTTAAGCGATTCTCTTGCCTCAGCCTCCCAAGTAGCTGGGACCACAGGCACCCACCACAACACCAGGCTATTTTTTGGTTGTAGTTGTCATTGTTGTTTGGCAGGCCCGGGCTGGATTCGAATCCACCAGCTCTGGTGTATGTGGCTGGCGCCTTAGCTGCTTGAGCTACAGGTGCTGAGCCTGTTTTTGTTTTTTTGAGACAGAGTCTCCCTGTGTTGCCTAGGCTAGAGCACCATGGGATCAGCCTAACTCACAGCAACCTTAACTTCCTGGGTTCATTGGATCCTCATACCTCAGTCTTCCAGGTAGCTAGGACTGCAGGCACCTGCCACAACGCACAGCTAATTTTTCTATTTTAGTAGAGACAGACTCTTGTTCTTGCTCAGTTTGGTCTTGAAAGGTCTGAGTCAAGTGATCCACCCACCTTAGCCTTCAGAATTCTGGGATTACAGGTGTAAGCCACAAGGCCCAGTCTATCCTTGATATTTTTAATACTTAGCAGTTTTTAGCAGTTTTTAACTTTCTGCTTTTTTTCTGATAAAATTTACAATCTGAGAAATTATCTATTCTCAACTTTTAATAACTTAGTCTTGTCAACACTTCCCAAATCTATATCAATCCCTTATTTTTCCTTCTTTACCAGTTCCAGCTTGCTTCCCCCCCCCCCCAATTGAAACAGAGTGTCACTCTGTTGCCCTGGCTAGAATGCTGTGGTGGCATCATAGCTCACAACAACCTCAAACTCTTGGGTTCAAGAGATCCTCTGGTGTCAGCCTCCCAAGTAGCTGAGATTACAGGGCACCCTCCATGACAGCCAGCTCATTTTTTTGCCTTATATTTTAGTAGAGACAGTGTCTCACTCTTGCTCAGGCTGGTCTCAGACTCCACCTCCCTCAGCGTCCCTGAGAACTAGGATTATAATCATGAGCCACCACATCCTGCCATCCAGTCTTGCTTTCTGTCTTCTTTCCAGGGCCTGAGCTCTCTGATCTCTCACCTCTTAACCTTGGAATGCTCTATCAGCCCTTGGACTTCTTCCCTTTCTGCTTTCACTCCATTGGTGATCTCATCCGGTCTTACAGCTCATTATGTGTGTACTGATGACTGTCTGCTGGGTATTTCACAGGCATCTCAGACTGACATTTTTAGAATTCCTGCTCCCCTTGCGGTCTTTCTTTTAACAGTTCATGGCAACTCTGAGAGTCATCCTTGACTTCTCTATTTTTCTTTTTTTTTTTTTTTTTTTGTAGAAACAGAGTCTCACCTTACCGCCTTCAGTAGAGTGCCATGATGTACACAGGACTCACAGCAACCTCTAGCTCTTGGGCTTCCGCGATTCTCCTGCCTCAGCCTCCCGAGCAGCTGGGATTACATGCGCCCGCCACAACGCCCGGCTATTTTTTGGTTGCAGTTCAGCCGGGGCCGGGTTTGAACCCGCCACCCTCGGTATATGGGGCTGGCGCCTCACTCAGTGAGCCACAGGCACCACCCGACTTCTCTATTTTGCATACTCTGCAGCCATCCATTAGCAAGCACTTCCTTCAAGTTGTATCCAAGATTCTACCACTTCTCACTGTACCCCCACTGCTTCCTCCCTGTTCTACGTCATCTTCTGATATAGATTATTGCAGAAGGTTTTTACATCTCTCCTCATTTCTTCTTTTTCAAAACAGGATAGAGTGGTCCTGTCAAAAGAGGATGGGCATGATGGTTCATGCCTGTAATCTGAGCAGAATATGAGGCAGGAGGATTGTTTGAGACTAGCCTGGGCAACATAGAGAGACCCCATCTCTACAAAATTAAAAACTCAGCTAGGAATGGTGACACATTTTTGTGGTTAGTTCCACCTACTTGATAGGCTGAGGTGGGAGAATTGTTTGAGCCCAGGAGTTCAAGACTACAATGAGTTATGGTTGCACTGCTGTACTCCAGCCGAGGTCACAAAGACCCTGTCTCTAAAAAAAAAAAAAAAAAAAATCATTGTCTTTTATCCATTCTGTTTTATTTGCTGCAACAGAATACTTGAGACTGGGTAATTTATAATAGAGAGAAATGTATTTGACTCTTGGTTCTGGAGGCTGGGAACTCAAGATTGCACAGCCACATCTGCTGAGGGCCTCCGTGCTGCATCATGACATAGTGAAAGGCATTGTATGTTAAGAGAGAGCAAGAGAGGGTTGGACTTCCTGCTATAGCAAACCCCCTCCTACAATGTTAATGACATTAACCCATTTATGAAAGCAGAGAACTCATGATGTAATTTTATTTTATTTTTTTTTAGACAGAGTCTCACTATGTTGCCCTCAGTACAGTGCTGTGGTGTCACAGCTCACAGTAACCTCAAACTCTTGGGCTTAATCATTTCTCTTGCCTCAGCCTCCTGAGTAGCTGGGACTACAGGCGCCCACTACAACACCCAGCTATTTTTGGGTTATAGCTGTTATTGTTTAGCAGGCCTGGCCCAGGCTTGAACCCCCAGCCTCTGTGTATGTGGCCAGCACCTTAGTCACTGAGGTACGGGTGCTGAGCCTCATGACCTAATTTCCTCTTAAAGGTCCATATCTCAACAATGTAGCATTGGAGAAGAAGCTTCCAACGTTTCAGGGACACATTTAAACTATAGGATTTCCTATACCCCTTTCCTCTTGGTTTTTTCCTGTTAACACTTACCTCTGTTCACCACATATTTTACTTAATTATCTTATTGATTTATTTTACTTTAATCAACCCCCACTGTAAGACCCTTAAAGGCAAAGGTATGTGGAGGTAGGTGGATGTTCCCTTTAATTATCTTCTCTATCCCTAGCACTAAGGCAGTAATTTCCCTGTCTTCCTATTTCTGTTAGTAGTTTCCAGTTCTTCAAGTCCAAACCTTTCCATCATCTTTTAGTGTCTCCTTCCTTCATCACCTATGTTTTTTTTTGTTTCCCCCACCTCATGCCCTCCCTCCTTCTGCCATACGTCCTCCCCCCTCCCACTTCCCTCTACCCCCAAACTACACTATAATAGTGTTCAGTTGTTCTTAGGAACATGTGATTGTTTATATATTGATTTCATGTTAGTATGGAGTACACTGGATATTTATCTTTCCATTCATCTCCTGTATCTTATTGTCACCACATTTTGTTATGTTTTCTCATTGTAGAAACTAGCCATCTGAAAAACATTTCTGTGCCTTTCACAATGAAGAATTACCTTTAAAGACATAGTTCATTTTGTCCTGTCTGAGTTTCACATTAATGTTATTGCAGCATTGTTTGTAATGCAGAGAAAATTGGCTTCACAGCCTGTAGCTAAAGCTCTTTATTTTATTTTATTATTATTATTTTTTATTACGATTTTTTTCTGGGAGACAGGGTCTGGCTGTGTTCAGCCCAGGCTGGATTTGAACTCCTAGGATCAAGTAATCCTCCTGCCTTAGCTTCTCAAGTAGCTGTGATTATAGGCATGTGCCATCATGCCTACCTGTAATTAGAGCTCAATTTCTGTAAGTTTAGAAATTCTACTAATATTTCCCCTCTTTTAAAAAGGTAAGTATTAAAACAAATAGATCATTACTAATTGAGAGTATCTTATTTGGTAAATAGCACATAAACTTCAACCATACAGATCTTTGTGATAGTGTAAATATGTTCTACACAGTTAGGGTTTCATAGAATCTTAAAGTTGGAAGAGACTTTGGTGATACTTTCTTTTTTTTTCTCTTCTAACAGAACCTTTAAAAGGATGTTCTTCATTTAGCCTGTCTTTTCCTAAAAAGCACTAAACTGGCTCGGTGCCCATAGCACAGTGGTTACGGTGCCAGCCACATACACTGAGGCTGGCGGGTTTGAACCCGGCCCCAGCCAGCTAAACAATAATGACAACTGTAACAAAAAATAGCCGGGTGTTGTGGCGGGCGCCTGTAGTCCCAGCTACTTCGGAGGCTGAGGCAAGAGAATCGCTTAAGCCCAAGAGTTTGAGCTTGGGCTTGGTGTGAGCTGTGATGCCACAACACTCTACCAAGGGCAACATAGTGAGACTGTGTCTCAAAAAAAAAAAAAAGCGCTAAACTGTGGTACCCTCACAGAATACAGTTTGAAAGTATAGTTTGAGGACAGCACCTGTGGCTCAGTGGGTAGGGCACTGGTCCCATATACCAAGGGAGGGTGGCGAGTTTGAACCTGGCCCTGACCAGCTGAAACAGCAACAACAAAAAAACTGGGCCTGTTGGCGGGTGCCTGTAGTCCCAGCTACTGGGGAGGCTGAGGCAGGAGAATCACTTAAGCCCAAGAGTTGGAGGTTGCTGTGAGCTGTGACACCACGGCACTCTGCCAAGGGCGACAAAGTGAGACTTATTTTGTCTCAAAAAAAAAACAAAACAGGTTGAAAATTCCTTGTTGGAAATGCTTAGGACCAGAGTGTTTCAGATTTCAGAATTTTTCAGATTTACTTACCAGTCATTCCAGTGAGCATTTCCTTTGAGTGTCACATTGGTGCTCAAAGGTTCAGATTTTGGAGCAATTTTGATTTTGATTTGATTTGATTTTTTTTTTTTTTTACAATTTTTTTTTTTTTTTTTTTTTAATTTGGCCGGGGCTGGGTTTGAACCCACCACCTCCGGCATATGGGACCGGCGCCCTACCCGCTGAGCCACAGGCACCGCCCTTGATTTGATTTTTTGAGAAAGAGGCTCACTCTTGCTCCAGGCTAGGGTGTAGTGGCAACATCAACCTAGTTCACAGCAACCTCAGACTCTTGGGTTCAAGTGATCCTCCTGCCTCAGCCTCCTAAGTAATTGGGACTATAGGTGCCTACCACAATGCCTGGCTAATATTTTCTATTTTTAGTAAAGATGGGATCTCACTCTTGCTCAGGCTGGTCTCAAACTCCTGAGCTCAATCGATTCTCCCATCTCAGTCTCCCAGAGTGCTAGGATTATAGCTATAAACCACTGTAACGGCCTGGATTTTGAATTTTTGGATTAAGGATACTCATCCTGTCATAGAATAGCAGATTTACATTACAAAACTCTGGAGGTCACCCTTGACCTCAACCACATTCCTCAAATTATTTTGATTTTACATTTTTTTTTTTTTTTTTGTAGAGACAGAGTCTCACTGTACCGCCCTCGGTAGAGTGCAGTGGCGTCACACAGCTCACAGCAACCTCTAACTCTTGGGCTTACGCGATTCTCTTGCCTCAGCCTCCCGAGCAGCTGGGACTACAGGCGCCCGCCACAACGCCCGGCTATTTTTTTGTTGCAGTTTGGCCGGGGCTGGGTTTGAACCCGCCACCCTCGGCATATGGGGCCGGCACCCTACTCACTGAGCCACAGGCGCCGCCCTTGATTTTACATTTTTATTTTTATTTTATTTTTTTGAGACAGAGTCTCACTATGTCACCCTCAGTAGAGTGCTGTGGCATCATAGCTTACAGCAACCTCAACTTCTTGGGCTTGAGCAATCCTCTTCCTCAGCCTCCTGAGCATCTGGGACTATAGGCATACCACCTATGCTCAGCTAGTTTTTCTATATTTAGTAGAGATGGGGTTCTCACTGTGGCTCAGGGTGTGTGTGTCAAACTTCTGAGCTCAAGCATTCCACCCTCCTCCTCCTTCCAGAGTGCTAAGATGACAGGTGTGAGCCACTGTACCCGGCCTGATTTTATATTTTTAATATGGATTGTATCATTCCCTTCTTCTCTTGTCTCTGCTAGTAATGCTTTATGTCTACATCTTTGTTATTTTAGCTATGCCCATAGCCTGGCTCCTAGCTCCCAAATTCACTTTTCTATAATGGCACTATAATTAGCTTTTAAAAATTGAGGCCAGCATTTCCCACATTATAATAAATTAGTGTCACTTCTTCCTCACGACCTGTATAAGCAGTTCTAACTTGATATTTAAGACCTTTCACAGTCTAGCCTCATCGCTACCACTTCTCACATCTACCCTGTGTGCTCGTAACATTCCCAGTACACACCGTGCTTCTATACCTTTGCTCGTATTTTTTCTTTTTTTTTTTTTTTTTTGTGGTTTTTGGCCGGGGGTGGGTTTGAACCCGCCACCTCCAGCATATGGGACCGGCGCCCTACTCCTTGAGCCACAGGTGCCTCCCTTTTGCTCGTATTTTTTCATCACCTCCCCAACCTATTACCACCAATCTGTTTTGACTAATGAATGCCTAATCATCCTTCAAGCCCCCCTCAGATTGTGTTACAGTAATTTGTGATTACTGCCTTTCAGACATTACCCTGGTTTTGGTTTGTTTGTTTTTGTCTAGACAGAGTCCACCCTGTGCTCTGAGCAGAGTGCAGTGGCGTCATAGCTCACTGCAACCTGAGATTCCCGAAGCTACTGGGATTACAGGCACTTGTGTTGGTGCCCAGCTGGGTTTTCCTTTTTATTTTATTTTATTTATTTATTTTTATTTATTTATTTATTTTTTTGGCCAGGTCTAGGTTTGAACCCACCACCTCCGGCATATGGGACCGGCGCCGTACTACTTGAGCCACAGGCGCCGCCCTCCTTTTTATTTTTTTTAATGAATCAGAGTCTCTCTCTTGCTCAGACAAGTCTCGAACTCCTGAGCTCAAGCAATCCTCCCACAGTGCTGGGATTATAGGCGTAAGCCACCACGCCTGACCAGACGTTGAACTTGTTCAAGGCAAGAACTCACTTGAATTTATCTTTATACCCTTTCTGCCTGTCGTGGTATGAGATGACTTGACTGAATATGGAATTAATTATAGCATGTGGTAGCAGTTCTGTTAGCAGATATTAATTGTCACATGATTCTTTATATTGAGTTAAATTCCACCTTATTGTGATGACGACCCACAGTTTTGCTCTCTGGAGCAGTATAGGAAAAGTTCACTTTTTTGAAAGACTGCATTTCATTTAAAGTGTCATATGGAAACTAGCTCCATGGTAAACTTCATTTTAGAGTAAATCAGCTTGAAAACTGGTAGCCGTACAGAGGATAAATATAATTACTACGTGAGCCCAAAAGTTACAGCGTTAAAGCACTGTCCATTTTCATAGCTGTTCTGTTTCTACTTTTCCCACTGGAAACATAAATAAGTTTATAGAAATAAATCTTTGGGGTCCACCAGCTCTTAGAGCCCCTTTTTCTACACATTGGTCTTCCTCTTGTCCAGCTAAGTTAAAAGCTTCATTATAAATATTCCATTTGGCATTTCCATTTATAGTATCTCTGACCATCGACTCTACTCATGTTTGCGTGTAACCAAAGACTTAATAATGCTTAAGCAAAGCAGGGCATGCTGTGTTTTGGTGTACAGAGTCCTACATTTTTATGATTTGATATCTTTTCAGAGTGTAGACTGAAGAGTGTTTAACTTCTCAAGATAAATAATAATAATATAGGGAGTACCTAGTGAGAGGATAGAATTTACATCTGTCACATGATTGTGCTAAAAAGTTACCACATTACAAACCATAGTGGCCAGGTCATTTAAAGCTCTTTTTCCCCCTTCATACTGACTTTAAAGTAGCTGCTCCTTATGTTTGTATTTATTAGCTGTATGTGGTATTGAGTAGGCCAGTCTAACTCTGATTTTCTGCGGTTTTGAGACTTCGTGAAGAAGTGAGTCTTATCATAAGGGAATAATCACAGAAAGCCTACAGTGACCCCTTTATTCCCTGTTTCTAAATATTTCAGAGAGTCTAAGTCAGTTCATATACCCAATGTCTTCAACACCAGGATTCTTTAGGCTACATTTTTTTGTTTAATTCCAATTAACTTCTTTTTTACTATGGTTCAAAAATCAAGAAGTTAATCTCAGTAAATAATGAAAAGCTGTCTTTCTACTCATATTCTCCCATCAATCCAGGTTCTTTCTCCAGGTATTACTAGCCTTCTGTGTACCTTGCCAGAGTTTCTTTGTGCATGTATAAGTAAATACAAGTATAAATGGTTTGCTCCCCCTTTGCTTACTTCTTCACCTGTTTTTTTTTCTATCAACATCTTTCATAGACACCAATTTTTTTTACAGCTTTATAGTATTCCATTGTATATATGTACCACAATTTATTAATCAGGCACTCTCAGCAGACATTTAGGTTTGTTTCCAATATTTTGTTAATGATATTAAATACTGGCTTGGTGCCCGTAGCACAGTGGTTCTGGCACCAGTCACATACACATACACCAGTTTGAAGTTGGCAGGTTCAAACTCGACCTGGTCCAGCTAATCAACAATGACAACTGCAACAAAAAACAGCCAGGCATTGTGGCGGGTGCCTGAAGTCCCAGTTACTTCACTGGAGCCCAGAAGTTTGCGGTTGCTGTGAGCTGTGACGCCATTGCACTCTACTGAGGGTGACATAGTGAGACTCTGTTTAAAAAAAAAAAAAAAAAGTAATATTAAATACCGTACTATATAAAGGAATACCTGGGGCGGCGCCTGTGGCTCAGTGAGTAGGGCACGGCCCCATATGCCGAGGGTGGTGGGTTCAAACCCAGGCCCGGCCAAACTGCAACAAAAAAATAGCCAGGCATTGTGGTGGGTGCCTGTGGTCCCAGCTGCTCGGGAGGCCAAGGCAAGAGAATCGCGTAAGCCCAGAAGTTGGAGGTTGCTGTGAGCCGTGTGACCTTATGGTACTGTACCTGAGGGCGGTACAGTCAGACTCTGTCTTTACAAAAAAATAAGTAAATAAATAAAGGAATACCTGAAGCTAGGTAATTTATAAAGAAAAATACTTATTTGCTCCCAGTTCTGCAGACTGTACAAGCATGGCACAAGCTTCTGCTTCTTGTGAGGGCGTCAGAAAGCTTCTAGTCAAGGTGGAAGGTGAAGGAGGAGCAGGCATGTCACATGGTAACAGAAGAGGTGAGAGAAAGGAGGAGTGGTGCCAGGCTCTTTTAAACACCCAGGTCATAAGGGAACTAATAAAATGAGAACTCACTCATTATGAGGGGAAGGCACCAAGCCATTCATGAGGGATCTGTCCCTGTGGACCCAAACACCTCCCACCAGGTGCCACCTCCAACACTGGGGATCAGATTTCAACATGATAGCTGGAGGGGCCAAACATCCAAACAATATCATATACTGTGTCCATTCTATAGCCAATCTTAATTTTGTGGGACCACCATCAGCAGAAGAACATTGACTGTGGTCAAGAGTTTCTACTTTAATTGGTTCAGTTGTTATCCTTTATTCTGAGATGGGCCTTGAGTTTTTTTGTTTGTTTGTTTGTTTGTTTTATTAAATCATAGCTGTGTTCAGTAATGCAATCGTGGGGTACAATGTGCTGGTTTTATATGTTTTTTAAATGATCTTATCAAACCTTGGAAGTCAGGAAAACTTGTGTCTCTTTAGCCTTTTAAGTAGAGAAATTCTATTCTTCAGAAAAAAAAATTTTTTTTTTTTTTTTTTTTTTTTTGAGACGAAGTCTGTCTTTGTCATTTATTCCTGGTGGAGTGCCCTGGCATCATAGTTCACAGCAACCTCTAACTGTTGGGCTGAAGCGATTCTCTTGCCTTAGCCTCCCGAGTAGCTGGGACTAAAGGCGCCAGCCACAATGCCCAGCTCTCTTTAGAGATGGGTGTCTCACTGTAACTCAGGCTGGTCTCAAACCTGTGCGCTTAGGTGATCCGCCCACCTTGGCCTCCCAAATTGCTGGGATTACAGGAGTGAACCACCACTCCCGGCCTTCCTTCAGAAATCTTAACATCATTTTTCTTTCTTCTTTTGTCACTAGTCCACTTAGTTGCCAAGTGTTAGGCTTCCTTCCATCCTATTATGAGTTGTGTTTGTGCCTTTTCTATTCCCACTTCACCATCTCACCCAGCCTCCTTATTCACACCTAATACTGGTGATGGATAATGTTTTATTGAATACCTGCTGTGTACTCAGCACTATGATAACTGCTTTTCATGTGTTGACCATTTTGATACTCATAACTGCTCTATGAGATGATGGTAATGTTTTCCTTTCACAAGTGAAAAAAAAAATGAGACCTAGAAAATTTTTTTTTTTCCCAGACAGAGTCTCACTCTGTTGCCCAGGCTGGAGTGCAATGGTGTGATCATCATTGTCTGTAGCCTCTAACTCCTGTGCTCATGTGATCCTCCTGCTTCGGCCTTCCAAGTAGCTGGGACTACAGACGCCTGTCACCATGCCCAGCTGAGACACAGAGATGATATAGCTAAGAAGTAATAGAACTAAACAGCTATGAGAGTCTCAGTTCTTTAAAAGTTTGTGACATAATTGAGAGAGAGAAGAAACTGTTCCCTCACACTAGAAATGCTACGTTATTCCAGAGAAGGTGGAGGGAATAGAGATTTTTATAGGCCAGAGAGGCATGTAGTGTGTAGATGAGTAAATGGAGAATATACTAGATGAGGAAATAATGAGTCTGTAAGAGCATGCTACATGGGGAAATAATGAGGAACCCAGAGGGAATAAATTTGCATAGTTGGCAAATGTTGTCAGCTGAACTAGCAATGAACTATTTCATCAGATTGACTTGGAAAGCTTTATTTTATTTTTATTTTTTGAGACAGAGTCTCACTATATCACCCTCAGTAGAGCGCCATGGCATCATAGCTCACAGCAACCTCAAACTCTTGGGCTTAAGCAATTCTCTTCCCTCAGCCTCCCGAGTAGCTGGGACTACAGGTGCCCACCACAATGCCTGGCTATTTTTTGTTGCAGTTGTCATTGTTGTTTAGCTGGCCTCTTGTTAGCTTTAACCTGCCAGCCTTTGTGTATGTGGCTGGTGCTATAACCACTGTGCTACAGGTGCCGAGCCTCACTTGGAAAGCTTTTAAAAAATATTGTTGGTTTTTGATCCCACCTCTAAGCCCCTCCCTGAATCAGATGGTCTGAGGTGAGGCCTTAGCATTCGTGCCATTGATATTCTTACAGGCTGTTCTGATGCACAGCCAGGCTAGGGATTGGTATGGGGGTAGCTGGAACAGGGGATACATTTCATGAGAAGTGGTAAGAGGTAAAAATTGGATGAGGAAGGCCAAATCGTATCGTGAGACGCCAGGCTAAAGAGTTCAGGGAGGAAGCAGAGGGCAGTGGAGAGGGAGTCACTAGGTTGATCAGTAGAGATGTGTTAAAAGCAGTGTTTTAAGCCCAGTCTTCTGGTAGCAAAATACAATAAAGAAATGCTGCAATAGGAATCAAGATAGGAGATAATGATAGAGAATTAAGAGTCATATTATCACTATGAGAGTCTTTTTTTTTTTTTTTTGTAGAGACAGGGTCTCACTTCATGGCCCTCGGTAGAGTGCCGTGGCCTCACACAGCTCACAGTAACCTCCAACTCCTGGGCTTAAGCGATTCTCTTGCCTCAGCCTCCCGAGTAGCTGGGACTACAGGCGCCCGCCACAACGCCCGGCTATTTTTTGGTTGCAGTTTGGCCGGGGCCGGGTTTGAACTCATCACCCTCGGTATATGGGGCCGGCGCCCTACCGACTGAGCCACAGGCGCCGCCCAACTATGAGAGTCTTAAAATGGAGTGGGCATTTTTTTGCAGAGATGCTTTGTTTGGAGATATGAATTAGTAAGGTAGAAATCTTAAGTTTTAACTCTCTGAAGCTTCAGAATCTTTTTTTTTTTTTTTTAATTGAGATATAGTCTCACTCTGTTGGCCAGGCTATAGTGCTGTGGTGTCAGCCTAGCTTACTGCAGCCTCACTTTGTTGCCCTTGGTAGAGTGCCCTGGCATCACAGCTCACAGCAACCTTCAACTCTTGGGCTTAAGCCTCCCAATAGCTGGGACAACAGGTGCCCGCCACAACGCCTGGTTATTTTGTTGTTGAATTTGTATTTTCTGCCCACAGTACTAACAATTTTCAGGAATGTATCTTACTATGATACTGTCAGAGATTATGACACAGCAAAGAGTTTGAAAGGCTCTGCAATGAGACTACCTGGATATAAACCTCAGTTTTGCCATTTACCAGCCATATGACATTGGGAAATCCCCCTCCTCCCAGTTTTCTCATCTATGAAATGAGGACATGATAGTATCTACCATACAGTAAGATTATTAAAAGGATCAAGAAAGGCAATGTCTGGTTCAAAGTAACCACTCGAGGCCAGGCTCAGTGGCTCACACCTGTAATCCTAGCACTCTGGGAGGCTGAGGGAGATGGATCGCCTGAGATCACAGGTTCGAGACCAGCCTGAGCCAGAGCAAGACCCTGTCTCTAAAAGTAGCCGGGTGTTGTGGTGGGCACCTGTAGTCCTAGCTACTTGGGAAGCTGAGGCAAGAGAATCCCTTAAGCCCAAGAGTGAGGTTGCTGTGAGCTATGATACCGTGGCACTCTACTAAGGGCGACAAAGTGAGACTTTCTCAAAAAAAAACTATTGATGTGACCCGGGCATGGGGCTCACGCCTGTAAACCAGCCTGAGCAAGAGTGAGACCCCCATCTCTAAAAACAACAGAGCATTGTGGCAGGCCGCTGTAGTCATTCAGGAGGCTGAGACAAGAGAATTGCTTGAGCCCAAGAGTTTGAGGATGCTGTGAGCTATGATGCCATAGCGCTCTACTGAAGGTGACAACATGAGATTCTATCTTAAAAAAAAAATTATTGATGTGAAGAAAAAAATAGAGAATTATTGATGTAGGTAGATAGACATGTGGGTCTGAAGTTCAGAAGATTGGGATGTGGTGGGAAATGAAGACTAAAATTAGCTTTTAACAGAATGTAGATGTCATAAGGTGACATTTTCAGCAGCTGTTTGAGTGATGACGGAGGTGGAAACCAACCTGGGGGATGAATGGAAGGTAATTAAACGCAGATAGCAAATGCAGATAACTTTGACAGTGTTCAGTTTGATGAGGAAGACAGGGTGATTGATAGACAGGGAAAGGGATTGAGGAAAGGAAGGTGTTTTTGTTGTTTTTTTTTTTAAATGGAAGAAAGTTGATAATGTAAAAGTGATTATGAGATTACTCCAGTGGATTACTCCTTTCCATCCTTCATACATAGGAGAAAAAAGAATGAATAGATCTGTGCAAGATCAATGAGATTCGAAGCTTTTAGTTATGAAGGTGGGCAAGTTTAGTATAACAGAGGCCCAAGGAAAGGAATAGCTCTGTGGCTATAGAGAAAATAGAATGCTAATGCAGTATGATATATAATGCACTTCTGGTGATCTTGGTGCTGTGTTAGCTGTCCCTAGGGAAGTGTGACTGGGGTTGGAATGGAGGCTACATTCCTGTCCAGTCTGCTCTTTAGCCAGCTCAGCTCTTGACTTTATCTCCTTTGGTCACCAGCCCTTTGGCCACAGCAATGCTTCCAATTCCCTTTCTTTGAACTGACATTGGACCCCAGTGGAATGTATCACAGCTTAATTTCATCAACATCTTGTCTAGATTTCTTTTACTTCTTTCTGTGACAGGGATATGCCACATGCCTGGCTGTTTTGTTTTTTTTTTCTATTTTTGTAGAGACAGTCTCATTCTTGCTCAGGCTGGTCTCCCAACTCCTGAGCTCAGTCCTCAGCCTCCCGAGTACTAGGATTACAGGCCAATAGTTATAGTCTTGGCAAGCTGTTTTAGTAACCACCCAAAGCAACCATGTTTTTCTCTAGAAATCTGATCTATTATTTTTATTTCTGAAAATTGAATTTTCTAATACATTTTAGTAAAAAAAAAAATGGTACATTTCAATTTTCAGAATTTGTTAAGCTTATGCCATAGGCCAAGCACATGTACTTCAAATTAAATTAAGTCTTAGAAGCTTGGTGTGCGTAGCTTAGTGAGTAGGGTGCTGGCCACATACATCGAGACTGGCAGGTTCAAGCCCTGCCTGGGCCTCCTAAACCACAATGACAACTGCAATCAAAAATAGCCGGGCGTTGTGGTGGGTATCGGTAATTGAGTTACTTGGGAGGCTGAGACAGGAGAATCACTTAAGCCCAAGAGTTGGAGGTTGCTATTAACTGTGATGCCACATCACTCTACTGGGGGGTGACATAGTGAGACTCCGTCTCAAAAATAAATAAATAACACTTGGGTACCTCAGAAGCCAGGAAAGACCAAAATACCTTACATACACACGTGCGCACACACACACACACAGAGAGAGCTGTCTTTTTCTCTTGATAAGTCAGACTTTTATCTTATTTTATTATAATTTTTTTTTGAGACAGAGCCTCAAGCCGTCACCCTGGGTAGAGTGCTAAGGCATCACAGTTCACATCAACCTCCAACTCCTGGGTTTAAGCGATTCTCTTGCCTCAGCCTCCCAAGTAGCTGGGACTACCAGCACCCACCACAATGCCCGGCTATTTTTTGGTTGTATTTGCCGTTGTTGTTTGGCAGGCCCAGGCTGGATTTGAACCCGCCAGCTCTGGTGTATGTGGCTGGCACCTTAGCCGCTTGAGCTACAGGCGCCGAGCCTAATGCACAGACTTTTAAAATATCTAAATCTTAAGGCCAGGCACGGTGGCTGACGCCTATAGTCCTAGCACTCTAGGAGGCTGAGGCGAGTGGATTGCTTGAACTCAGGAGTTTGAAACTAGCCTGAGCCAGAGCTGAGACCCTGTCTTTAAAAATAGACTTGCAGTGTGTCAACTACATATAGTCCCAGTTACGGGAGAGGCTGAGGCAAGAGGATCATTTGAACCTAAGAGTTTGAGGTTGCTGTGAACTATGATGCCATCCGTTCCACCCAGGGGGACAAAGTGAGACTCTGTCTCAAAAAAATAAATAGGCCAAGCGTGGTGGTGCATGCCTGTAACCCCAGCACTCTGGGAGGCCGAGGCAGGTAGATTGCTAGAGCTCACAAGTACAAGACCAGCCTGAGCAAGAGTGAGACCCCTTCTTCTACAGGTGTTATGACAGGCACCTATAGTCCCAGCTACTTGGGAGGCTGAGGCAAGAGGATTGCTTGAGCCCAGGAGTTTGAGGTTGCTGTGAGCAATGATGCCACAGCACTCTCCTGGGGACAAGAAAGTGAGTGTCTGTCTCCAAATAAATAAATAAATATTTTTATTTTTTTAATTTTTTTTTTTTGGTTTTTGGCCGGGGTTGGGTTTGAACCCACCACATCTGGCATATGGGACCGGCACCCTACTCCTTGAGCCACAGGTGCCGCCCAATAAATAAATATTTTTTAAAAAGTAGAAGTATCGGGCGGCGCCTGTGGCTCAGTGAGTAAGGTGCTGGCCCCATATGCCGAGGGTGGCGGGTTCAAACCCAGCCCCTGCCAAACTGTAACAAAAAAATAGCCGGGCGTTGTGGCGGGCGCCTGTAGTCCCAGCTGCTCAGGAAGCTGAAGCAAGAGAATCGCGTAAGCCCAAGAGTTAGAGGTTGCTGTTAGCTGTGTGACGCCACGGCACTCTACCCGAGGGCGGTACAGTGAGACTCTGTCTCTACAAAAAAAAAAAAAAGTAGAAGTATCGAGATCTCAATTCAACTTTTTTTTTTTGTAAAAAAGAGGGCCAAATTAATCTTTGGTTGAAAATAGAATTAAAGGGGTCTTTTAATTTGTACATTATGCAGCCCAGATGTTCCTTTTCGTTAAGCCCTATTTTTTGGTGCTGCCTCGATAATTAACATGTAGATTATTTTTCCTCCCTAAAGGAGAGTGTTTTACTATGTATCAGGTAGTCTTAACCTGTATTCTGTAGATCTCAGCAGATCTATGGATTGGTGGTCTTATGGGTCCTTGAACCTTCCAGAATTATATGCAAAATTATCTAATGCGTTATATATGGATTCTTATAGTTGAAAGCATTCTTAATTTTTATTAGATGCTTAAAGGATTCTGATTCTGTTACCCCAAAGTGTTAAGAGTTATTAACTATTAACAATCTTCATTTATTAAAGTTTAGTTTATGATTATTTAACATCATTTACCATTTAGATTTTCTCACTGAAGGAAAGGGAAATTGAGGATGTACTACTTCACATTGTACTTCTCTAATTTATTCTTATATTTCTGAAGGAGAAATTTAAATAAATTAGAATTTGTTTTTATGCATAACAGTATTATAACCATGTTGCAGTTTTGTTGTAAATATATTTTTTGTTTGTCTTTAGTGCCAGGACCCTCTGGTGATAATGGCATCAGTGTTACTATGATCTTGATGGCCTGGATGGTTATTGCAGTGATCTTATTCTTACTGAGACCTCCTAATCTAAGAGGATCCAACCTATCTGGAAAGCCAACCAGTGCTAACAATGTAAGTTTTGTTGATAGTAAATCCTTTTTGGGTAGGGGCATGTATTTGGCCTAGGGAGGGAGAGGATTTTGTTTTGACTGAAATATCAAAATTGGCAAAAGGAATGTTAACTCATAGAGTAAGTTCTTCCTCTGTAGTTCTAGTAAATCTTGAGACCCCAAATGACTTAATCTGGTGGAGTTAAATGTAGAAGGAAGAACATACCAGTAGCCAAAAAATAGTTTTTAAATGAATTTCATTCTTTACTCACATGAGAAATATCAAAAGTGATATGTTTCATAATCCATAGCAAAATCGTTGTAATGCCAGTCCTTTACTGCCCAGTCTTATGCACCTCACAGTTGATTGAACCCCATACACTTTTTTGTTTTTGAGACAGAGTCTCACTCAGTCCCCCTGGGTAGAGTCCCATGGCATCATAGCTCACTATACCCTCAAACTCCTGAGCTCAAGCCATTCTCCTCTGTCAGCCTCCCAGGCAGCTGCGACTACAGGTGCCCACCACAATGTCTGGCTAGTGTTTTCCATTTTTAGTAGAGATGGGGTCTCACTCTTGCTCAGACTGGTCTCCCACTCCTGAGCTCAAGCATGCCACATGCCTCGATCTCCCAGAGTGCTAAGATTACAGGTGTGATCCACTGTACCTGGCCAAAGGATTACTTTTAATCCTTTTCAGAACCAGTGTTTATTTTTTTTTTCATTTAATTTGAATACAGCCTTTTTTGAAATGTCTCCATGCATATGTTAATTAGCTTGATTTAGCTATTCTATAGTGTACACATATTTCAAAACAACATGCACATGATAAACTTGCATACAATTTTGTCAAATAAAATAAAAACTTCTGTAAGATGATACAGCATCAAAAGAAGAAGGAAAATGTCCATGATGGATTCCCTTGTTGAACACCAAAGTAACCCACTAATTCTCTTCTCCAGTCTTTACCATATGGAATTCTTAAAATAATTGCTTCCCCCCCTCCAATGTTGTCTTATTAGAAATAAGTTCAGATAGACCAATTTCTTAAATAGGTGAAAGCAAATGTGCACTGTTAATTAGTCAGTGCTTTGGTTTTTTCAGAGGAGGTTATACATAGAACAGCTTGTATACTTTTTTATTTTTGAGAGCCTCAAGCTGTCACCCTGGGTAGAGTGCTGTAGCATCACAGCTCACAGCAACCTCCAACTCCTGGACTTAAGAGATTCTCCTGCCTCCACCTTCCAAGTAGCTGGTACTATAGGTGCCCACCACAACACCCAGCTATTTGGTTTTTGTTTGTTTGTTTGTTTTTTTTTTTTGGTTGCAGCCATCCTTGTTGTTTGGCGGACCAGGGCTGGATTCGAACCCACCAGCTCCCGTGTATGTGGCTGGCTCCTTAGCCACTTGAGCCACAGGCGCCAAGCCACTTTTTTTTTTTAGACAGTCTTATTTTGTCGCCCTCGGTAGAATGCCGTGGCATCATAGCTCAGAGCAACCTCAAACTCTTGGGCTCAAGTGATTTCTCTTGCCTCAGCCTCCTGAGTAGCTGAGCTACAGGCACCCACCCCAACGCCCAGCTATATTGGGTCTCGCTTTTGCTCAGGCTGGTCTCGAACCCTTGAGCTCAGGCAGTCCATCTGCCTCCGCCTCCCAGAGTGCTATGATTATAAGTGTGAGCCACCATGCCTGGTCTTATACTATCTTGACTGTTTGCTCCTTAGTCTTTTTTCTTACTTTCTATGTATGACTTTATTACTTTCATATCAAAGAGCAACTTGCTTAATAACCTAAGGAAATTCAACTTTTAATAACCTGATTCAGCTATTTAATTACCTGATTTAGCTAGGCATGGTGTCACAAGCCTGTGATCCTAGCTACTTGAGAGGCCGAGGCAGGAGGATTGCTTGAGCCCAGGAGTTGGAGGTTACCGTGAGCTATGATCATACCTCTGAGCTCCAGCCTGGGTGAGATAAAATCCTCTTCTCTAAAAATATAATAGTAAGGCTGGGCATGCTGGCTTATGCCTGTGTAATCCTAGCACTTTGGGAGGCTGAGATGGGAGGCCATCTTAAAGCCAGCAGTTTGAGGTTGCAGTGAGGCATGATGACATGTCACTGTAATCTAACTCAGGCATCAACAAAGTGAGATTGTGTCTCAACACCAACCAACCCCCAAACACAACCAGAAGCCATTAAATGTGACAGAAAGTTTATACTCCCTCGAACCTAAATTTATTTGAGGCCAACAGTTTTAGGAACAGTAGTTCCATTGCCCTAGGACTAAGCAAGAAAACATACTGATTCTAATTCCAGGTAGATATATTGATTACCCTCAGCTGGGTTCTCCTTATGTCATGTCTTCATTCCTGAAGATTCCTAAACATTATGATCCTTCCTTTATAATTTAGATGCTCTCTATTGCAAGTGACAAAAGCCAATTCAAACTGGTTTAAAACAAGTAGCTTTAGGGCGGCGCCTGTGGCTCAGTGAGCAGGGCGCCGGCCCCATATGCCGAGGGTGGCGGGTTCAAACCAGGCCCCAGCCAAACTGCAACAAAAAAATAGCCGGGCGTTGTGGCAGGCGCCTGTAGTCCCAGCTACTCGGGAGGCTGAGGCAGGAGAATTGCCTAAGCCTAGGAGTTGAAGGTTGCTGTGAGCTGTGTGACGCCACAGCACTCTACCGAGGGCCATAAAGTGAAACTCTATCTCTACAAAAAAAAACAAAACAAAACAAAAAAAAAACAAGTAGCTTTATTGGTTTACACATCAAAAAGATCCAAAGGTAGGGTCATCCAAAGGTGAACACACTATGGCTCATGCCTGTAATCCCAGCACTCTGGGAGGCCAAAGCAGGTGGATTGCCTGAGCTCAGGAATTTGAGACCAGCCTGAGCAAAGCAAAACCCCATCTCTACTAAAAATAGAAAAATTAGGTGGGCATTGTGGCAAGCGCCTATAGTCCCAGCTATTGGTAGGGAGACAGGGCTGAGGCAAGAGGATGTCTTGAACCTAAGAGTTTGAGGTTGCTGTGAGTTATGACATCATAGCACTCAATCCCAGGGTGACCAAGTAAGACTCTTAATCAAAAGAAAAAAAAAACACAGGTGAACAGTGTTACCATGGACTTCATTTCCTCATACTCTAAGCTTCGTTCCAAAGTGAGCTCCCCTTAGGGTCAGGGGAGGATGGTCATTCTTTAGTAAGAAACAAAAAATCACTAGCTTCACTTTGAATGTCAACTACTTTGCTCAATCAATGCAGCACCAGGGATGAAAATACCTTTATCGGTTTGAAGATCTCTAAAGCTCAGCCAGGCAGCACCTGTGGCTCAGTGAGTAGGGCGCCAGTCCCATACACCAAAGGTGGTGGGTTCAAACCCAGCCCCGGCCAAACTGCAACAAAAAATAGCCAGGTGTTGTGGCGGGCGCCTGTAATCCCAGCTACTCGGGAGGCTGAGGCAAGAGAATTGCCTAAGCCCAAGAGCTGGAGGCTGCTGTGAGCTGTGATGCCACGGCATTCTACTGAGGGTGACAAAGTGAGAGTCTAGTCTCTAAAAAAAAAAAAGAAGAAAAAGAAAAAAAGCTGGAACTGGCAGGGAGAGTCATGCCACCGATACACAAATTCCCTTTCTTTTATCCTACAGAAAAGAATGAGACCAATGAAGATCATGTGTTAATCTAGTATTCCCTTGTGTAGAAGAGATATAAGAGGCCAGGCTCAGTGGCTCTTACCTAGCTCTCTGGGAGGCCAAGGCAGGTGGATTGCTTGAGCTCAGGAGTTGGAGACCAGCCTGAGCAAAAGCGAGACCCCCATCTCTAAAAATAGAAAAACTGAGGCAAGAGGATCTCTTGAGCCTGAGTTGGAGGTTGCTGTGAGCTATGACACCACGGCATTCTTCCCAGGGCAACAGCTTGAGACTCTGTCTCAAAAAAAAAAAGGAAAAGATATAAGAAGGCCAAAGATACAAGAAGTGCCTATAGCTCAGCAGCTAGAGCGCCAGCCACGTACACAGCGGCTGGCGGGTTTGAACCCAGCTGGGGCCTGCCAAACAATGACAACTACAACCAAAAAACAGCTGGGTATTGTGGCGGGCGCCTGTAGTCCCAGCTACTCGGGAGGCTGAGGCAAGAGAATCGCTTAAGCCCAGGAGTTGGAGGTTGCTGTGAGCTGTGTGAGGCCACGGCACTCTACTGAGGGCCATAAAGTGAGACTCTGTCTCTACAAAAAAAAAAAAAAAAAACAAAGTCCAAATAAATGTATAGTTTGGGAGGAGATGGTAGAGGGCATTCCTGCTCAGTTCTTTCTATATGTGTTAGATTGGTTAGATTTAACAAGTCCACTAAATAATTTATTTCTTTCCTATACCAGGGGCAAGACCCACCAGCTCCTCCTGTGGACTAACTTTATGATATTGGAAGTGAAAATAGTTAACACCTTGCAAGACCAAACAAATGAAGATGACCAGAGTACTCTTACCCCCATTAGAACTGTTTTTCCTTTTGCATCTGCAATATGGGATGGTATTGTTTTCATGAGCTTCTAGAAATTTCATTTGCAAGCTTATTTTTGCTTCCTGTGTTATAACCATTCCTATTTACAGTATATTTGAGTAAATGATTATATTAAAAAAAGTTACATGGGGCTTTTTTGGTTGTCCTAAACTTAAACATTCCACTCATTCTGTTTGTAACTGTGATCATAATTTTTTTAATGATTTCTGGCCTGATTGAAGGACATTTGAGAGCTCTGCATTTAAATATTTTAAATAGTTTTGGTAGGTTTTTAAATTGCTTTTTAAAATAAGGTATTTATAAAGTTATTTAGGGTTGTCTAAGATTGTATGAAAAAAAATTAGAACCACACTGTATTTACATTTACTTTGGTAGTTTTATTTGTGGATGGCAGTTTTCTCTAGTTCTTAGGACTGTGGCAGCTCTTAGAATATTTTACAAATTTCAGCTGAAATCTGTATCATCTATTACAACTGGCGCAGGTGGCTAGAATACGAGGAGAGAAAAAAATGAAATGGTTGTTTACTAACTTTTCTACTCCTATTAAAAATGTCTAATGTAATGAAAATTTGAATAAACATGATTGATCAATATGGTAGATGATTTACAGTCCATTATCTGACATTTGTAAGCCACTGTGCACTAGCCTTGCAAGGTTTATCAGAGGAGGAAAAATTAATTCTTCCTGCCTTTGCCCATTGTAATCTGTATAGTAATTATTTAAGCTATAATTTATTTTTAAAATGAGTGCCTCTTGGGAAGCTTCTTTTCTGTTCTAACACTTCCCTGTCTTAAAGGTGTATCAGGGCCTGTTAGGTTACTGACATTTGAATGCCTATTTACTTCATTTTTTTTATTTGAAGAAAAAATTTGAGGCTTTTGTTATGCTTTTGACTTATAGAAATCTTTAATAAATTCTTGGTTTATTCCAAGGAAAAATAAGGAAAATGAGAAGCAATCAAGGATCTTTTTCTCACCCCTTATCTCATTCCTGTTTGGTAATGGGATGGATTGGGGTGGGAAGGAACTTTAATATAAGTGAAATTTTCAAATGTATAAAATAGTAAAAGGTTGCATTGTTTTGCTCATTTTGGAAAAAAGTCAATATAAATAGCATTTAAAAATCTGTGTGACCTGCATGGTTATGGAATTTTCTTCCTAGCAAGTGATTGCAGATGATTTTGGGGAAGTAGAAGATATTTTGCTAGCGATGTAAGGATCTTTTTTCTCTTAGGTCAGGCTAGCTTTTTACTGTATAGATCTGTTAAATTACTTGTATGAATTAAATAAACTTCTTTGTATCATTGTACTGCTTAATAGTCTCTGATACAATTGTGTGACACTCATAGGCTATAATTTCCCTTTATGACTACATTCTAGGCCACAAACATTGTTAAGGCATCATTTCATTATATATACCAATATTGACTGCTTGAATTTCTCCTTAGCTTTGTGCTCAACTTCTTGAATAACATAAACAACTGTTAATTACTTGTGCTAATAGAAGGGTAATATAACACAGGTAAGTTATACCCTGCATAAACAAATATCATAGAGTAAAGGTTTTGGTTTTTTTTTTGCTGTGGCCTACTAGAAGTCTTTCTAGCTCTGTAGTTGGTAAAGTATCTAAAGCAGAAAGCACCAGAACACCATAAAATGGAGCTGACTCCCTATAGCATTTCTTTCTCTGCCCTCGCCTCTTGAACTTTGAAGGGTTGCCCACATATCCTAACAATCTGTTCTCTGAGCTGCTAGGAAGCCAATCCCTGGCAGAGATAACTGATGTAGTCACTGAACCTATAGCCTGCAAATAATTGAGAATGGCTTTGGTAGAACAAGTTGCCAGAACATGGATACAGAATGTTTAGTATTAGACACTTAAAAATCTGGATTCTTATTCCTAGTTCTGTCACATACACTTAATTGACATATGTAAGTGTTTTCATATATGGGCCATTTATTTAGTAACAAATGTTCTTGGTAAAAGATTGAGTCTTGGATTTTTTTGCTTGTAAAATTTCTCTGCATACCTGAGACGGTGTACTGCACATATTCTTGTTAACCTAACTAGTAATTTCTATTTAATTCTTAAAGCTTCTAGGTGTGACCTTTTTTATTGAGTACACTCTTAAATCATTACTTAGCTTATAAATATCCACCTGAACTGTGGCTACAATTTTTAAAAAAGTAGTCTGGAAAAAAGAAAAATAAAGCTTACATTTTCAACACTTTTGGCTCTTAAACATTTCACAAATGCCATAAAGACTTTATTTTGTTTTAGAGTCATTTAATGTTCTTTTATGCAAAATAATGGTGGGGTATTTTGGGTTTGTTTTTTGATTTTGCTTTCCACCTGGAAAGCATTAACATTGGAAGTGTTTAGTAAAAGATTTTATCATGTTATCTGTGTAAGCACTATCCTATAGTCAGTATGTTATATTTTATAACTTGCAGAGATTTTCTGAATTAACTATTGAATACAGCTATTCCGTGGTTACTTTTAGTGTCTTTATGGTATGTGATGTAATAGCGTTTCTGGAATTACTAATATCTTAAGTTTTCAAAGGTATCTTGGAAGTCTATCACTCTAAATGAAAGTCTGTCACTCGAACACATGCTCAATTTGACCAGCTCAGTTTATGACACAAAACAGCAACCTGAAGGAGAAAATGAAGAGAGTTTACCTGTAATGGGTTAAACTTTTGTTGTTGCAATAGTAAGTTTAGTCTTAATAATATTTCACAATGAAAAATCATGTATTTGTTGCCATGTCTGATGATGACTTTGTTAAAACTAAAAGTGGTCATGTGATCTACTAAGTGATAACTGCTGTTTTTTTAAATCATGCCAAATCATGTCTGTGCCATCCAGGGTTTATTGTTAATCATTTACTGAGTACTTGGATTGGGGTAAAGGGCTTGTACTATGCACTTTTTATTAATGAATAAATAGAAAACATTAGTAACACTTCGTTTTATGTTTGGCTTTTGTGGTAAGAGAAGCAAGCATCTTTTACTTAGTAGATATTAACATCCTATATTAAATGTTTCTTTGTAAGATTCCATTCCCCTAACTAAAGACATTCCTAAGAGAAAACTAAAGTTAGAAAAATATGTAATAGCAGCATGGGGCAGTGTTCAGAAATAGAGATTCTAAGAATCTCTAGGAAACTCAATTGCAATTACATTTCTTTTTTTTTTTTTTCTTCCTAGAATACAAGGTCAAATAGACATTTGATTTGAAGGAATAGCCAAAAGGGGTAATTATTTGAACACACACGTCTTATTCAAAAGGAGATAGATGTGTAAATGTATTGAAAACACACAAAAGTGAAAATCTGCTTTTGTTCTGTGACCTGGAATCTGTTCAAACAATAAATATCATTAATACCCACATACATGTACAAATAGTAAAATTGCTCTGGCATGATTCTGATGTCAGTGTCTATGTGACAACTTAAGTGTTACTTAAAATAGCAAAATTTGTGAAATATATAATTCCTTGGAGACAATGAGTTTTTTAAAATGGTATGAGTCTAAGGATTGTAATGTACATGTCCATCAATGCCTATCTGAATCTCCAGTAAAACTGTAAATTTTTATTAAATGGCTCTGCAATACCAGTTTTCCTCCCAGGAAATGAAATTCAAATAAAACAAGCTGTATGCTTCCTGCCATTTCACCTGATGATTTTTCTCAGTTCTGGATCTCAATTTGTTGAGTCATTGGGTTTTTCCCCACAAAAGATGTTCCATAAACACCGACCATGAATATCTTTCACATGCCGACATTTTAAAACCGGAGTCATCAATGTGATCTTTTCCCATTATTTGCTGGTAGGGACATTAGATCTGTATCTTTTTTCAAACAAATGGATTATGGTTGTTTAATAAACATTTCTGATTATGCATTAAAATGGATGTTATTCAAAATTACATCACAGGGCCCAGCAGTGATTCTTGCCTGTAATCCCAGCACTCTGGAAAGCTGAAGCTGGAGGATCCCTGAAGCTCAGGAGTTTGAGACCAGCTTGAGCAAGAGGGAGAACCCCATCTCTCTTTCTCTTTTTTTTTTTTTTTTGAGACAGTCTCATTTTGTTGCCCTCAGTAGAGTGCTGAGCAACCTCCAGCTCTTGGGCTGAAGCAATTCTCTTGCCTCAGCCTCCCGAGTAGCTGGGACTACAGGTGCCCGCCACAATGCCCGGCTATTTTTGGTTGCAGTTTGGCGGGGTCCGGGTTGGAACCTGCCACCCTCAGTATATGGGGTTGGCGCCCTACTCACTGAACCTGTAATCCTAGCACTCTGGGAGGCCGAAGCAGGTGTGTTGCTTGAGCTCAAAAGTTGAGGCCAGACTCTGTCTCTACTAAAAATAGAAAAACTGGGGCCCAGTGCAGTGGTTCATTCCAATCCCGGCACTTGGGAGGCTGAGGCAGGTGGATTGCCTGAGCTCACAAGTTCAAGACCAACCTGAGCAAGAGCAAGACTCCTGTCTCTAAAATATAGCTGGGCACTGTGGCAGGTGCCTGTAGTCCCAGGCTACTTGGGAGGCTGAGGCAAGAGAATCACTTCAAGAGTTGCTGTGAGCTAAGATGCCATGGCACTCTACCAAGGGTGACCAAGTGAGACTCTGTCTCTAAGTCTCAAAAAAAAAAAAAAAATACAGAAAAACTGAGGCAAGAGAATTGCTTGAGCCCAAGTTGGAGGTTGCTGTGAGCTATGACCCCACACCACTCTACTCAGGGTGATAGCTTGAGACTCTGCCTCAAAAAAAAAATCACAAATACCACATAGGTTCAGCATTGTAGAAAAAGTCTCTTGTGGTTTTTTTGTTTTTTTAGACAAAGCTCACTTTGTCACCCTCAGTAGAGTGTTGAGCAATTCTCTTGCCTCAGCTTTCTGAGTAGCTGGGACTACAGGCGCCTGCCACAATGCCCAACTATTTTTAGAGATGAGGTCTGGCTATGGCTCAGGCTGGTCTCAAACTCATGAGCTCAGGTAGTCCACCTGTCTCAGCCTCCCAGAGTGCTAGTATACAGGCATGAGCCACCACACCTGACAAGACTCTTGTGTTGTTTTTAAAGAAATGAATCTGATATACAAGATGTCCATAAAGTTTGTGTGCACGCGAACTTACGGACACCCTGTATAGCCACTCAGTGTCGGAGGGGAGAGACACTTTATATATAAAAGCCATCATAGACCCTGGCTTGAATGCAGCTTTCCATGACAACTAATTAGTACGTAAAGAAACTTCAGAAATCTGCAAATATTAAAGGAGATTCCCTTATAGTTAATTCAGCCAGGACAATTTTGTGGTTACAAGATATAGGAGCGATATATTTGAAACCAGAGTCCATACCTTCAACAAATGGGTTAATAATCCTTATATTCTTGCAAATACTGTTAGTCTTCATTTTTATTTAAAAGCTTTTTTTTTTTTGAGACAGTCTTAGTCATCCTGGGTAGAATGCTGTGGCGTCATGGCTCATAGCAATTCCCAAACTCCTGGGCTTAAGTGATCCTCTTGCCTCAGCCTCCCAAGTAGCTAGGATTATAGGCACCTGCCACAATGCCAGGCTAGTTTTTAAAGATGGGGTCTCACTCTTGCTCAGGCTGGTCTCAAACTTATGACTTCAAGCAATCCACATGCCTTGGCCTCCCAGAGTGCTAGGTTTACAGGCATGAGCCACCGTATGAAGCCTTTTTTTTTTTTTGGCCGGGGCTGGGTTTGAACCCGCCACCTCCGGCATACGGGACCGGGGCCCTACTCCTTGAGCCACAGGTGCCGCCCACCTTTTTTTTTTTTTTAATACAGAGAGTCTAACACTGTTGCCGTGGATAGAGTACCTGGCTCACAGCAACCTCAAACTCCTGGAATCAAGCGGATCCTCTTGCCTCAGCCTCCCAAGTACCTGGGACTATAGGCAACTGCCACAATGACTGGCTAGTTTAATTTAGTACAGATGGTATCTTGCTCTTGTTGAGTCTCGTCTCTTGCTCAGTCTGGTCTTAAACTGCTGAGCTCAAGCAGTTCACCCACCTTGGCTTCCCAGAGTGCTAGCATTACAGATATGAGGCTCTGAGCCCAGCCAACTTTTTCTTTAAAACTTTTTACTCTGTTTTTCATCACATTACACTTACGTCAACACCTTTCATCTTCCCTAAGAGTTTTCACTAGCAACTGCCTATTGAAAGCTGACAGTCACAAGCGTTACATGGGATTCTGCTATCCAAAGCTAAATCAGAAGATTTAAAGTAATACTGTATATTTACTTTTTCCATTAAAGAATGGATAGAACTTGTAATTTTCAACTGTCATAACATCTACAGGATTTTTTTCTTCATGTCACTATTTCAAACACTCAGTCACATAGATAAGGTGACAATGATAAATTCCTTGTGGTCTCCTGTATTGTTTCCTGATGATAGTCTCTGAAAGTTTTTTTTTTTTTAATTAAATCATAGCTGTGTACATTAATGCAATCATGGAGCACCACACACTGGTTTTATAGTGTTTGACACATTTCCATCACACTGGTTAACATAGCCTTCCTGGCATTTTCTTAGTTATTGTGTTAAGACATTTACATTCTACATTTACTAAGTTTCACATATACCCTTGTAAGATGCACTGCAGGTGTAATCCCACCAATCACCCTCCCTCCACCTACCTCCCCCCAGTCTCTGAAAGTTTTGAAGATGATATAAGAATTTTTGGTTGGGGCAGCGCCTGTGGCTCAGTCGGTAGGGCGCCGGCCCCATATACCGAGGGTGGCGGGTTCAAACCCGGCCCGGCCCGGCCAAACTGCAACCAAAAAATAGCCGGGCGTTGTGGCGGGCGCCTGTAGTCCCAGCTACTCGGGAGGCTGAGGCAAGAGAATCGCTTAAGCCCAGGAGTTGGAGGTTGCTGTGAGCTGTGTGAGGCCACGGCACTCTACCGAGGGCCATAAAGTGAGACTCTGTCTCTACAAAAAAAAAAAAGAATTTTTGGTTGAAGAAAGCTGATAATTGTCATTATCACTTAAAAACAATTTTCATAACAAATGCCCAGACACAGTGACTCACTGGCTCCCAAAACACTGCTTTTAATTCTCAAAGTTCTGTTTTTATTGTAATAATTTTGTCACGTGCATTACATTTAGTATACAGTCAATTAAAAATAATGCATTTAGGGTGGCGCCTGTGGCTCAGTGAGTAGGGTGCCGGCCCCATATGCCGAGGGTGGTGGGTTCAAACCCAGCCCCGGCCAAACTGCAACAACAAAAAAATAGCCGGGCGTTGTGGCGGGCGCCTGTAGTCCCAGCTGCTCAGGAGGCTGAGGCAAGAGAATCACATAAGCCCAGGAGTTGGAGGTTGCTGTGAGCCGTGTGACGCCACAGCACTCTACCGAGGGCAGTAAAGTGAGACTCTGTCTCTACAAAAAAAAAAATAATAATAATGTATTTAGGGCACCAGCCCCATATATCGGAGGTGGCGGGTTCAAACCCAGCCCCGGCCAAAAACTGCAAAAAAACCCCCCGAAACGTATATATACATATGTGTGTGTGTGTGTCACATATGTATGCATATAGTACTGTCAACAGCATTTAGCCGTGGGGTCAAGTGCTGCAGCCTCATAACTCACAGGAACCGCAAACTCTTGGGCTCAAGCAAACCCCCATGCCTCACCCAGTTTCTTGAGTACCTGGGACAACAGGCACCCACCATAATGCCTGGCCAATTTTTCTTTCTTTTTTTTTTCAAAATGGAGTCTCACTCTGTAACCCTGCATAGAGTGCCGTGGCATCACAACTCACTTTGAGCTTAAGCGATTCTCTTGCCTCAGCCTCCCAGTAGCTGGGACTACAGGTGCCGGCCACAACGCCCGGCTATTTTTTTGTTGCAGTTGTCGTTGTTTTAGCTGGCCTGGGCCGGATTCGAGCCCACCAGCCTCGGTGTTATGTGGCTGGCGCTGTAACCACTGTGCTAGGGGCACTGAGTTGCTTAAATATTGTTATATAAAGGCCTTCACCATTCCAACACACACACCCTGAAGGTGGGGCCTTGAGAAATCCTAAAATTTAAATAATGCCCTAGTTGATTCTGAGATGTTTTAGGTCAAGGAAACCTGTAAAGTGTAGAATGTATATCGTCCACAGCAGAAACAAAGTCATGTTCACAGAAGTAAGTGTCTGGCAGAACTAAGATACAACTTTTATAAGATTCAGGGGGAATCTCGAAAGCACAGACAAAAAGTAAATGGAATTACATCAAGCTAAAAATTTTCTTCACAGCAAAGGAAACAAACCTGCAGAATAGGAGAAAATATTTGCAAACTATCCATCCAACAAGGCATTAATAACCAGAATATAGTTAATTAGGAAATTAACTCAGTAGCAAAACCCTGAATAATCTTATTTAAAAATGGGCAAAAGATCTGAATAGATATTTCTCAAAAGAAGGTATACAGGCTGGACACAGTAGCTCATGCCTATAATATTAACACTCTGGGGAGGCCAAGGTGGAAGGATCACTTTAGCTCAGGAGTTTTTTTGTTTGTTTGTTTTTTGCAGTTTTTGGCCAGGGCCAGGTTTGAACCCGCCACCTCCAATATATGGAGCCGGCACCCTACTCCTTTGAGCCACAGGCACCACCTAGCTCAGGAGTTTGAGACCAGCCTGAGGAAAAATGAGACCCTGTCTCTACTAAAAATAGAAAAAATTAACCGGGCATGGTGGCACTTGCCTGTAGTCCCAGCTACTCAGGGACATAAACACATAAATCAAAAAATAAAAATTTTTTAAAAATTTAGAGGGATTTTCATAGATGTGAAAAACTTATATTTTCCAAAAATTACTTCACATATCTGATCCCAAAATCATATTTCACACCTAAATAAATGATAATGGGCTTTGGTATTTAGACTAATAGGTCACTATAATAATACAAAAATGGAGTAACAAATGGAGGCAAAGGCAGAGTGCCTTTTTTTTCTACACAGCACCCCATATTTCAGAGAAATGTATCAGTACTCTTCATCCATAAACATGCAAAGAGAACACGTTTTCATTTCTACCCAAATAGCAGATAATACTGTTTTCAGGGGTGATGAAAGTTCTCATAGTTCCCCGCCAGCAGGAGACTCCAAGTCTGACTTCTATAATCTCTTCCCCTTGATAAGAGAACTGCCTATTTTCTTTAACTGTCAAACAATGTGGTGTAGAGAACACTCCTTGGTTTTGCCTCATATTAGATGACCTTATAGAAGTTACTTAACCTTTCTGAGCCTCAGATCAATGTCTCATATTCATTCATTCATTTGTTCACCATGTTAAGCATTAAAGATACAAAAACTATACAACACAAGGTACCAACTCTCAACTTTTATAAAAGGAGGGATGTGTTATTGTGATCCTTTATCAACATGAGTACTCAATCATTATGGAAAACATTACATGAATATTAAAAATAGGGGCTGGGCACAGTGGCTCACTCCGGGGGGCTGAGGCAGGGGGATCACTTGAACTCAAGAGGGTGAGGTTGTTGTGAGCTAAGCTGACCCCACGGCACTCTAGAGCCTGGGCAACAGAGTGAGATTTTGTCTCAAAAAAAAAAAAAAAGAAAAGATTGAAAATAGAATATCAGGAGCAGGGTGGCGCCTGTGGCTCAGTGAGCAGGGCGCTGGCCCCACATACCGATGGTGGTGGGTTCAAACCCAGCCCCAGCCAAACTGCAACAACAACAAAAAAATAGCCGGGTGTTGTGGCAGGCGCCTGTAGTCCCAGCTACTGGGGAGGCTGAGGCAAGAGAATCGCCTAAACCCAGGAGTTAGAGGTTGCTGTGAGCTGTGATGTCATAGCACTCTACCAAGGGTGATAAAGTGAGACTCTGTCTCTAAAAAAAAAAAAAAAGAGTATCAGGAGCAGATCCAATGATTAAAGTAAAAGAAAAATAAATAAATAAAAATAGAATATCACAGTTTTCAACCAAGATTTAAAAATACTTAGAAAATAAACCAAAAGGCAAATGTTTTAGTTTATTTTGTGCTGCTATAGCAAAATGCCACAGACTGGTTATAAAGAACGATCATTTATTTCTTCACAGTTCTGGAAGCTAGAAAGTCAAAGATTGAGGGTCTTTTAACTAAGAAGGGACTTCTTGGCTCAGCACCCGTAGCTCAGCAGTTAGAGTGCCACATACACCAAGGCTGATGGGTTTGAACCAGCCTGGGCCTGTTAAAAACAACAATGAGAACTACAGCTACAACTACAACAACAACAAAAAATAGCTGGGTAGGCGCCTGTAGTCCCAGCTACTTGGGAGGCTGAGGCAAGAGAATCACTTAAGCTCAAGAGTTTGAGGTTGCTGTGAGCTTTCACACCACAGCACTCTACCAAGGGTGACATAGTAAGACTCTGTCTCAAAAAAAAAAAAGGACTAAATGGTGGGGGAGAGAGAGAAAAAAGAAAAGGGGAAAATAAGGGGAGAAGGAGAAAACAGAGGGAAAGAGGAAGGGGAAAAACCAAATTCATCCTTTTTTGTTTTGTTTTGTTTTTCGAGACAGTCTCACTTTGTAGCCCTCTGTAGGGTTCAGATGGCATCATCATAAGCTTGCAGCAACCTCAAACTCCTTGTGCCTCAGCCTCCCAGGTAGTTGGGACTACAGGGACTGGCCACAATGCCTGGCTATTTTTAGAGTCAGGGTCTGGCTCTTGCTCAGGTTGGTCTTGAACTCCTGAGCTGAAGCAATCCACCTGCCTTGGCTTCCTAGAGTGCTAGGATTATAGGCCTAAGCCAACACACCTGGCCCAGAATTCATCTTTTGTAAGAAACCTACTCTCTAGCCCAGGCAACAGAGTGAAACTCTGTCTAGGAAAAAAAAAAAAAAGTAAGAAACCCACTTTCGTGATAAAGGCATTAGCCTTCGTGAACGTGGTGCCTCAGTGACCCAAATGACTCCCATTAGGCCTCGCCTCCCCACACAGCTGCACTGGGGACACCTCCAACCCATGAACTTTGGGAGACACATTGAAATCCTAGCAGCAAAGACATTTTGATTAAGAGGTGAATAAACTGGGCAGCACCTATGGCTCAGTGGGTAGGGTGCCAGCCCCATATACTAAGGGTGGTGGGTTCGAACCTGGTCCCAGCCAAACTGCAACAAAAGAATAGCCGGGGGTTGTGGCAGTCAGGTGCCTGTAGTCCCAGCTACTCAGGAGGCTGAGGCAAGAGAATTGCCTAAGCCCAGGAGTTGGAGGTTGCTGTGAGCTGTGATGGCACAGCACTCTACTGAGGGTGATAAAGTGAGACTCTGTCTCTAAAAAAAAAAAAAAAAAGAAAGAATATAAGCAGTCTAGGGATGAAATGCTCACCTTGTATTCAGAACCTAGACTCTTTCCACCATTCCTCCACTGACCCCCATAGCAGTGCTTCTCAAATTGCTTTTGTGTGGTTCACTCAATGTTGCCCTTTCTCTGCATGATTAGAGAGAGTACACCACAACATCCATTGGGTCGGTGTTCCAGCCATGGTGCTGAGGGGAAAGAGAAATGGAGGGCTTGCCTTATTATTTTCAAGTATAATATGTGTCCTGAAAGTCAAGCTATCCCTTCTGTTCACTTCACCATAGGCAGAACTTAGTCACAGATCATACTCAAATGAGGAGGCTGTACAGTGTGCATCTTTATTCTGGGCAATATCTGTCCAGCCAAAATTTTGGAATTCCACTACTGAAGAAGGAAAGTGTGGCTAATAGGGCCAGCAGCAAGTCATTGCCAGAGAGGAAACTCAATATTTCAGTGTTGGCTATGATGATTTTGAGATGTCTGCTAGCCATCGGAAGGAGCTAAGGAAACTTTACTCCAAAATATCAGTCCCTAGTACAAAAAATATTTTGAATTGAAGGCCATTCAAGGTCAAGAAACACTGGAGGAGGCTTCCCTCTATCTGCGTAAACTGGATTGGTCTGATCAGAAGACCAAAGTAGACAATCAACTCCTCCACCCTCTCCTGTTATCTCAGAATATTTCAGGAATGACGGTTGGGAATATATGTGGACCAGGCCCAAATCATTGGGGTCATAAACACCTGTCTCCCAGGTTAATCTATGAGTCAATCTATTTCTCCCCCATCCATTTGTCCTCCCTAGGAACCTCCCTAGCAACCATTTATACCCTGTACTTCTTAGTTTCAGTTTCTTCCTTCTCCTCTAAAAGGCCTGCATAAAGATATTTGAACTCTTTTGGAAAATTGGGTTATGACTCTGAGATTTCTCTCCATGCACATGGTAAATAAATCCTTTCTTTTATTCTGTCTTAATTATGAGTTTATCTTTCAGCAAACTTTTGGGGAGAAAGGCAAGTTTCCCCTCACCCTTACACATCTACTATAGAGCTATAGTAGGAAGTGGGATAGGGAGGTGTGAAGCAAAGTTTCCACCATAAAGGGAGATATAAATGAAGAACCAGCAGAATATAAATGGTATTTGAATCTTTGGGACTGGATCAAATCACTTACAGAGAGAATAAAGACTGAGAAAGAAGAAATACCAGAAAGGGACCTACGATGCTACAATGTTTAGAATTCTGGCAGAAAAAGAGGAACCAACAGAGTAGACTGAGAAGAAACAGGCAGTAAAAGAAGAAAATCATGAGGGTGTAATGTGTTGGAATCCTAGAAAAGCAAGCACATCTCCAAGAGGGAGGGCTCAACAGCGTCAAATTCTGCTGAGAAGCCAAATTGTGGAATGAATGGAACTTTTTTTTTTTCTTTTTGAGACTGAGTCTCACTTTGACACCCTCAGTAAAGTGCCCGGCATCATAGCTCACATCAACCTCAAACTCTTGAGAGACTCTTGAGAGGCTCGAGTGACTTTCTTGCCTCGGCCTCCCAAGTAGTTGGAACTTCAGGTACCCACCACAACCCCAGCTATTTTTAGAGATGGAGTCTTACTCTTGCTCAGGCTAGTCTCAAACTCATGAGCTCAGACAATCCACTTGCCTTGGGATTACAGGTATGAGCCAACGTGCCCAGTGGTTTTTTTTCTATTTTTAGTAGAGAGGTCTTGCTCTTGCTCAGGCTGGTCTCAAACTCCTGAGCTCAAGCAATCCACCCACTGCAGCCTCCCAGAGTGCTAGACTTACAGGTATGAGCCTGGCCTTTCCTTCTTTTGTTTTAATAATAATCTTTTGGGGGTGGCGCCTGTGGCTCAGTGAGTAGGGCACCAGCCCCATATACGGAGGGTGGCAGGTTCGAACCCGGCCCCGGCCAAACTGCAACAAAAAATAGCCGGGTGTTTGGGCAGCGCCTGTGGCTCAAAGGAGTAGGGCACTGGCCCCATATGCTGGAGGTGGTGGGTTCAAACCCAGCCCTGGCCAAAAACTGCAAAAAAAAAAAAAAAAAAAAAAAAAAAAAAAAATATATATATATATATATAGCTGAGCACTGTGGCGGGTGCCTGTGGTCCAGCTACTCTGGAGGCTGAGGCAAGAGAATCGCCTAAGCCCAGGAGTTGAAGGTTGCTGTGAGCTGTGACACCACAGCACTCTACTGGGGCGTCAAAGTGAGACTCTGTCTCTTAAAAAAATAATAATAATTATCTTTTGGTAAAGCCACTAGTCACAGCTGTATCCTAAAGCAGAAACTGATTTTGCAAGACTTGCAGGCAAAACTGGATAGCTTAAAACACAAAGATTAACTATAATCCCAACTGCTATCCAGAGTGTTAGAATCAATGTGATTAAACTGCTCAGAAATTTTGGAGAATTGGTCTGGCATTTGCCAATGACTCACACTTTTTTTTTAGGTTGACTCACATATTTTAAGTAGACATTTAATATGTATCTAGGAACCTGAACAACATGGTGAGGCCTTGTCTTTAAAACACGTTTTGTTTTTTTAAATTAGGTAGGTATGGTGGCACACACATATGGTCTGGCTACTCAGGAGGCTAAGACAGGAGGATGGATTAAGCCCTGGTATTTGAGACTTCAGTGACCTGTGATCATGCTACTGCACTCCAGCCTGGCCAATAGAGCAAGACATCATGTCTAAAAATAGTAATAATTATAATACGTTTCTAGGTATAGGTTTAATCTTGTTAATAAGAATCAGAAAATATTAACATTGAATAAGGTGAAGATAAGTGGAAAAACACTTCATTATAAGATTTCATAGGCCAGATGTGGCGGCTCTCACTTATAATCCTAGCATTCTGGGACAAAGCAGGAAGATCAGTTGAGCTCAGGAGTTTGAGACCAGTCTGAGCAAGAGCACAACCCTGTCTCTAGTAAAAATAGAAAAACTAGCCAAGTGTTCCAGTGAGTGCCTGTAATCCCACCTACTTGGGAGGCTGAGGCAAGAGAATTGCTTGAACCCAAGAGTTTGAGATTGCTGTGAGCTGTGATGCCAGAGCACTCTACTGAAGGTGTCAAAATGAGACTATCTTAAAAAAAAAAAAGATTTTATGTAACTAAGTTGAACTATTATACTAAATAAATTTTATCCATTAGTCCTGGAAAATACTCAAGTTGTTTTTTAAAAAACAAAGTCACTTATTTATATGGCCCGTTCTGTTTAGAATTCAGAATTATTCAACATAGGCCAAAATGTCCTGTTTCTAAGTTTGTATGTCAGCCCTCACAAAAATATGTATCAAATGAGGGACAGACAGGTTTGAAGATCCTTCATTAATCATTATAGAATTCAGTTTATTCCTTTATTTGGCACCCACATGAATTTTATGCCTGGGTAATGAATCATAGTAAGGTTTTGTTTGGGTCAAAGTAAGCTTTGGCTCCGCACCTGTACCTCAGTGGTTAGGGCGCCAGCCATGTGCACTGGGGCTGGTGGGTTCGAACCCAGCATGGGCCTGCTAAACAATGACAATAACAACAACAAAAAAACCCCGATGTTGTAGTGGGCGCCTGTAGTCCCAGCTACTTGGGAGGCTGAGGCAAGAGAATCGCTTAAGCCCAAGAGTTTGAGGTTGCTATGAGCTATGATGCCATAGCACCCTACCAAGGGCGACGTAGTAAGACTGTCTCAAAAGAAAAAAACAAAAAGAAAAACAAGGTAAGCCTTTCTTTTGTAAAATATACTGTTCTCAGGTATATTAGTTTTAGAAAAGAAGGATATGAGGAATTTGAGAAGCTGGAAATTGATTCCCTTTAATGTATCTTTCCAAAGCAAAACTAAGCTTCACTGTCAGAAGTCAGGATGTCACTTTTGATGTAGGGTAAGGGATATTACCAAAGTCTATTACTTTCTTTCCCCCAAACATCTCTTGGATCTGGTCATGTCTCTGAATTTCCATGGATACCATCCTGGACATGCTACTTTCAATTCTAGATGACTAGAGCCTCTGAATTGATCTCCCCACATTCATTCTTTTTGTTCCTCTACCTCATCCACTTATCTTATTATATTTCTTTTTTTTTTCATTTTGTTGTCCTTGGTAGAGTGCCATGGTGTCATAGCTCACAGCAACCTCAAACTCTTGGGTTCAAGCGATTCTCTTGCCTCAGCCTCTTGAGAAGCTGGGATTATAGGCATGAGTCACTGTGCCTGGCAATATCATATTTTAATAAAAAATTACTCTATGGGCGGCGCCTGTGGCTCAGTTGGTAAGGCGCCAGCCCCATGTACCGAGGGTGGCGGGTTCAAACCTGGCCCCGGCCGAACTGCAACCAAAAAATAGCTGGGCCTTGTGGCGGGTGCCTGCAGTCCCAGCTACTCGGGAGGCTGAGGCAAGAGAATTGCCTAAGCCCAGGAGTTGGAGGTTGCTGTGAGCTGTGTGAGGCCACTGCACTCTACCCAGGGCCATAAAATGAGACTCTGTCTCTACAAAAAAAAAAAAAAAAAAAAATTACTCTATTATCCAAATAAACAATTAGTAAGAAGATTGGCATTGTTCTACATTTTTGTAACTCTCTAATATCTGACTTAAGACAGCTGGATTCTCATATCTGCTTGTGTAATCTGTTACCATTGTCACATTATAGACTCTGGAAAATTTTACTGTACACTCATGAGAGAGCACAGTGAACAAAGCATATGACATATCATGGAAATGTTTCTACCTCCTGGATCCCCTGAAAAGGCTTAGGGATTGTCATGAATTTTGAGAACTGCTGTCATAAATCCAAGGGTCCATTCTAACTAGCACTGATATTCTGATCTAATTTCAGAAATCCTGTTGACTGTTTTGAAGATTCTGATTATTGTCAAAGTGCTAACAAAGACTGTGAAGTGAATACTACATAGAAAATATTAAATTCAGGGCGGCGCCTGTGGCTCAGTGAGTAGGGCGCCGGCCCCATATGCCGAGGGTGGCGGGTTCAAACCCGGCCCCGGCCAAATTGCAACAAAAAAATAGCCGGGCGTTGTGGCGGGCGCCTGTAGTCCCAGCTACTCGGGAGGCTGAGGCAAAAGAATCGCGTAAGCTCAAGAGTTAGAGGTTGCTGTGAGCCGTGTGATGCCACGGCACTCTACCTGAGGGCGGTATGTGAGACTCTGTCTCTACGAAAAAAAAAAAAAAAAAAAAAAAAAAGAAAATATTAAATTCAAAAATAAAGGGATAAATAATAGACAAAATGGAGGCCGGGCACGGTGCCAGGTGGATCACCTGAGCTCATGGGTTTGAGACCAGCTTAAGCCAGAGTGAGACCACCCGCCCACCCCCGCCCAAACAGCCCAAGGTTAAGGTTGCTAAGAGCTATGACAGCACAGCACTCTATGGAGGGGGACAAAGTGAGACCTACTCAAAAAAAAAAAAAAAAAGGAAGAGTGGTTTTATTACAAAGTCAATTGTCTTTTTTTTGCTATACCAAGTTATTATTGTTTATACATTGATGCTTTTATGGGGTTCAGTGTGACTTCACATGATTTGATATATATGTGAAATGCTTACATTGAACTAAGTAACACATCCATCACAATTATACTCTTTTGTTAATAGTTTTGAAATGTACCATTGCATCATGCACATTAGGTGGGGTCCCCCCAAATACCCCTCCTCTTCCCACCTCTCCTTTCCCCTTCCCTTTCTTCTTCTATTCTACTTTCTGGACTATAATTATGTTTTACCATTCATATGAATGTGTAGGTGATTACATATTGATTTCATAGTAGTATTGAGTACACTGGATACTTTTTTTTCCCATTCTTGAGATACTTTACTAAGAATATGTTCCAGCTCCATCCAGGCAAACATAAAAGATGTGAAGTCGGGCGGCGCCTGTGGCTCAGTGAGTGGGGCGCCGGCCCCATATGCCGAGGGTGGCGGGTTCAGACCCGGCCCCGGCCAAACTGCAACAACAACAACAAAAAAATAGCCGGGCGTTGTGGCGGGCGCCTGTGGTCCCAGCTGCTCGGGAGGCTGAGGCAAGAGAATCGCATAAGCCCAAGAGTTAGAGGTTGCTGTGAGCCGTGTGACGCCACGGCACTCTACAAAGTGCGAGACTCTGTCTCTAAAAAAAGAAAAAAAAAAAAAAAAAAAAAGATGTGAAGTCTCCATCTTTTTTTTAAAGTCTCCATCTTTTTTATGGCTGCATAGTATTCCATGGTGTACATATACCACAATTTGTTAATCCATTCATGTGTTGATGGGCACTTGGGCTGTTTACAAAGTCAATTGTAACAGGTAAGTTAAATCGATGTATATGCCAAGCTCAAAAGTACTTCTACTATAGAAATTGTCACTTGCATTGCAATTACTTGTTTACTTCTCTCCTATTAGGCTGTGAGCTTTGGAAGAAGGAAATGAGTATTAATCCATTTTATATTTTCAGCCTCTAGGACGTCTGACACACAAAAGGCATCGAATATTTGTAGGATTAATGAATTAAACTACATGAAGTGCACAAGCCTAAATATCCTATCACACTTTGTATGATACACAAGCTGTTTAATCAACTTCCAACAACTTCATTAAAGTTGCCATTATCAATTTATCCAGAAAACAGCAATCCAGCACGATACTTTAATGTGCCTTTATTATTTTTTAATCACTTTCCCCCACGTAGGTTAAAATGCTTTTGACAAGTACATGCAACCTGATGACATTCTCAATGACAAGAATAAAATGCCAAGACTAAGCCATTTAGATTTGAGGCTTAAAACGAGCTCGAAGGGGTGAAGAAGAGGCGCGGAACTGCCCTCCACATTGAAAATGGGCAGGTTAGGGCGGCGCCTGTGGCTCAAGGAGTAGGGCGCCGGTCCCATATGCCGGAGGTGGCGGGTTCAAACCCAGCCCCGGCCAAAGACCACACACACACACACACAAAAAGTGTGAAGTGGGCAGGCTCCACTTCACGCGTCCATTTTACCCGTACTCACACCCGGCACTTAGATGTTGCATAGTGTCTGCTACATCATCATGCACAGACATCCCAAATTCCGAATTTGGCCGGAGTATCTCTGTAAAGTCTGCCAGGAGGGCGTGGGTGTTCCGCTTCTCTTGCCAGTGACCAGGGCGGTGACACTAACTGGTCCAGTTGTGATGGAACTCAGCGTCCTCCTGGCGTGAGGAGGATCGTTCTCAGAAGCGGCGGGTCGGGAGGGAGCTGACTAAACCTTGGGTGGACCCAGAGGACGACCCAGAAGACCTAAAGGGTGTGGCAGGGGAGTGATCCACCCGGCGGAAAGACTCACGGGGTACAGGATGCTGAAAACCCCTTGAGGGCTGCGCTTCAGGATGTTGAGGAGACCGGAAAGGGGTCAGGACCTTCCGGTTGCCTCGGCCCGCAACTCGCCCTGTACCCCGCAGCCCTACAGCTGGGTGACTTGGCGCACGCGAGGTCCCCGCTTCAGCCAGGACTGGGCCAAAGGGCGGGGATGGACCAGAAAGTCCAACTTTCGGACTGCTAGGTCCGCTAGGAAAGAACCTGGACTCGCTCCCCAGTCCCGGGCCTCAGAGTGCACGCCGCACACGAAGCCCCACCCAGCGACGCTAGCGGCGGGGGCGGAGCCGCCGAGCTGGCCGGAGCGGATTCGTCCAGCTTGATCGGGGGCGGGGCCTCTCCACCCCGCCACGACGAGCCTCGCCGGCGTCTCCCCTCCCCTGCGCTCTGAAGGAAATTGGGGCCGGGCTCTGGGCCTGGTGTGGCGGGAGGTGGAGCAGGGAACCCACTGAGGGCAGAGTCCGGGCGGCCCTGGCGGCGGGGGGATGAAGCCTCCGCCTTCTCGGGCAGAAGCCTTTAAATACGGGCTCAGGCCCGGGCCTCGGGGTTTCGGCAGCCTGAGAGAGGGGCGTGCAGCGCGAGGAGGTACGGCGGAGCAGGGCGTGGGTGCAGAAGCTGCGGCAGCGCGGCCCGGAGGACGGTGCTGTCCGAGGGTTCGGGATAAAAGCAGCCGCCCCGCTTGGTGCTTGAAGCGGGTAAGCATCTCTCCCGGGCTGTCCCCGCCGCCCGGTGGGGATGCTGCTGGGTCCCGGCGAGATGTGGAGAGAGCGGGGCCGGGAGCTGCGCGCCGCTCCCGGTTGCTCCCAGCGCTGGGTCCCGGGCTTCCCTCTTCTAGGCTCAGAGCGGGAATCACGCTCTGGATTTGCTGCGCAAGGGATAAGTAGTCTGAGCTTTTTAGTAAAGACGCGTGAGTCTTCATGTCCTTTCTCTTTCTGCTTTTATCAACGTTCTGACTTGGAACAAATGAGATTTCCCCGCTGATTCAGAAAGCCGAATGCAGACCGAAGGAAGCGGTTCTCTAGTTAGGGACCGCATTTTGATCTCAGACTCGCAGGCTTTTGTCTTTAAAGCATCTGCTCACTTAGGGGACTGCTGTATTTTACGGCCTCCCCTCTTATGAAACCAAAGAGAAAACGAAGCTAGAAAGCCTCTTTGAGCGCGAAATGCTGAGACTGTTGTGGTATTTGGCCACCACACCATAGAAGTGCTGTTTGATGCTAGGAAGGCCTTTCTTGGGTGCTTGGGGGACCATGTTTGTATGAAATCTTGCAAAACTGTGTGTCCTGTTTGTAGGAAGATACTCTGGTAGGGTAGGGAATTCTGATATACGTGAAAAGGGTTTCATGAATGTACAGAGAAGTAGCTGTCCATTTGACTGACCTCAAAGACACAGTGAGTCTTTGAGTTTCTCAGAACAGTAGTCTGGTCTGTTTCATCAGGGGTTCTGGAAATGAAAGAGCTGACTGTCGGCTCTGAGACGTGCTTGTTAGTACCCAGCGTCTACGTTAAGGTAAACACTAGATAACCCGGTTGAAAGGATCTCATTTCTTCTCTTATTGCTGTACCCCTTTTTCTGACTCTCTCTGTCCTTCTGTTATTTCCCCAGCCTTACATGATGGTCTTTAAATATAAATTTAATACTGGCTTTCTTACTGATTAAGCCTTTTTTCCTCTGGTCAGGTTTCTTTTTTCTTTTTCTTTTTTTTTTTTGAGACAGAGCTCACTCTTTCACCCTGGGTAGAGTGCCTTGGCATCATAGCTCACAGCAACCTCAAATTTTGGGGCTTGAGCAGTCCTCTTGCCTCAGCCTCCCAACTAGCTAGGACTTCAGGCGCCTGCCACATCAGGGGCTAATTTTTCTATTTTTAGTAGAGATGGCATCTGGCTGTTGCTCAGGCTGGTCTTTGAATTCCTGAGCTCAAGCAGTCTACCCGCCTTGGCCTCCCATAGTGCTATGATTATAGGCATGAGCCACTGAGTCTGGGCTTGGTCAGGCATCTTTTAGTATTTAATTTATGGTAATGACTAAAAGGATATGTGAAGTTATATATCCATCTATGATGCCTGTTGTTTAGCTCCTGGGAACATATGCAGAATATGCTGAAAAGGAGTTGGGTGGAAGGATTATATTGTTTAGATTGTTGTAAGGCATTCCTTATTTTTTAGTGACATCTTCTAGGTTGAAATGTTTATTTAAATTTTTTGAAATTTTACATGAAGAGTACTTTTGGAATGATTAGGTTTGTTGTGACTCTCCCAAATACAGAGGTAAAAAAACTCATTTCAGAATAATCTATAAGGAAACACTCACTCTCATTTCTCTGACAGCACAGTAGAAGGCCAGAGGGTACATAAAAGTAGAGATAGAGGGCGGCGCCTGTGGCTCAGTGAGTAGGGCGCCGGCCCCATATGCTGAGGGTGGCAGGTTCAAACCCAGCCCCGGCCAAAACTGCAACCAAAAAAAAAAAAAAAAAAAAAGTAGAGATAGAATTGGAAGATGTATATGTCATGCAAAGTGTGTCATTAACACTGTATCAAACTCGATTTTAAAGTTTATTAAGGATTTTACTGAATCTTCCAAGTGACCATTTATTTGGAATTCCAGATTATTCAGTAATTTTCTCATTTTCTTTTTCTTTTTTTTTTTAAGAGACAAGTCTCACTTTGTCACCCTTAGTACAGTGCCATGGCATCACAGCTCACAGCAACCTCCAGCTCTTGGGCTTAGGCGATTCTTTTGCCTCAGCCTCCCGAATAGCTGGGACCACAGGCACTCGCTGGTTTTTTCTTTTTTTTTTTTTTTTTTTGTAGAGACAGGGTCTCACTTTTATGGCCCTCGGTAGAGTGCCGTGGCCTCACACGGCTCACAGCAACCTCCAACTCCTGGGCTTAAGCGATTCTCTTACCTCAGCCTCCCGAGTAGCTGGGACTACAGGCGCCCGCCACAACGTCCGGCTATTTTTTGGTTGCAGTTTGGCCGGGGCCGGGTTTGAACCCGTCACCCTCGGTATATGGGGCTGGCGCCTTACCGACTGAGCCACAGGCGCCGCCCCTGGTTTTTTCTTTTTTTGCAGTTTGGCCAGGGCCAGGTTTGAACCTGCCATCCTCTGTATATGGGGTCTGCGCTCTACTCACTGAACTACAGGCGCCACCCAATTTTCCCATTTTCATTTACAAACCGTACTTAATATGAAAGTATAGGCGGGGATACCCAAAATGAAGTCCTAGACACATATAGTTCTGTAATATAGGTCCACCTGACATGAGTAGTCCACCCCAGCTGATGTAAAACAAGCTGAAATATGTCTCAAAATCAAGGTGGATAAAAAGTAATTCTGGGGAAACATGCTGAAGTTCTTTAGGTAGCTTAAGAAAAGAACGTGATAAAATCATTGTAAAACTACTATGATCAGGCTGGGGTGGCTCATGCCTATAATCCTAGCACTTTGGGAGGCTGATATGGGTGGATTGTTTGAGTTTAGGAGTTTGACACCAGCCTGAGCAAGAGTGAGATCTCATCTCTACTATAAATAGAAAAATTAGCCATGTGTGGTGGTACCTGTAGTCTCAGCTACTTGGGAGGCTAAGGCAAGAGGATGGATTGAGTACAAGAATTTGAGGTTGTTGTGAGGTATGATGATGCCACAGCACTCTACTCAGGGCAACAGAGTGAGACTCTGTCTCCCCCACCCCAAAAAACTATGATCAGCCATCTGAACTAGAGATAATTACATAGAAGTCTTCACCTCAAAAAGAGAGGCCCGTGGAGAGAGTTATTCAATTAGTATTTATAAGAGGCTACCGTTCTAGGTCTTGAGGTCTAGCATTGAGCAGCAGCAAGTAAGAACTATTAGCCTAGGTGTGCCTTATTAAACTATGAACTCTTAAGCCCAGGAGGAGCTGCATCAAGTGGACATTGAATCTATGTTTATTAAATGAATGTTAGTAGAACCTGGTTTTGGGGGTGTAAATTGCCCTGACAGCCCTAATAATCTCTTGGCTATGGAATTTAAGTGGTAATCCTGAGAGGTCCTCTGGTCCAACATTACTTTGAAATTCTAATTTTTTAGGTATTCTAGATATACCGGTTTTAATTAAGCAAAAAAAAGCCGGGTATTGATGACGTATATGGTATTCTAAATCTTCAATTTAGAAAGATCAGGATATATGTGTGTGTTTACTTGTGCTGGGAGAATACACAAAAAACAAAGTTGTTTCTTGTAAAAGCAAAGTAGAGGGTAGCAAAGGAGAGACAGAACGGGTGGGAGTGAAATTTCTTGTGTATGTGTTATTATAACATTACATTTTGAACTATTGAATATATTACCTACTCAAAACAAATTTTTAAACATTTCTTTCATTTTGATAAGAATATTGCTTTCTTTAAAAGAATCATATGATTGCACATTCTGTCCATTTTCACTATTTACTAAAATCCTCTTTCTTTTTTTCTGAGACAGAGTCTCACTATGCCCCCTCGGTAGAATGCCGTGGTGTCACAGCTCACAGCAACCTCCAACTCTTGGGCTTAAGTGATTCTCTTGCCTCAGCCTCCCAAGTAGCTATGACTACAGGCGCCTACCACAATGCCCAGCTATTTTTTTTCTTTTCTTTTTTTTTGGTTATAGTTGTCATTGTTGTTTGGCAGGCCTGGACTGGGTTCAAACCCACCAGCGGTATGTGGGTATGTGGCTGGCGCCTTAGCTGCTGAGCTACAGGCACCAAGCCTGTAGTTTTTTTTTCTTTTTTTTTTTTTGAGGCATAGCCTTACTCTGTTGCCCTGGGTAAAGTACCATAGTGGTATAGCCCACAGCAACCTCAAATTCTTTGGCTCAAGAGATCATCTTGCTTCAGCCTCCCAGGCAGCTGAGACTATAGGAGCCCATTACAACACCCAGCTAGTTTTTCTATTTTCAGTAGAAACGGAGTCTTGCTCTTGCTCAAGCTAGCTCAAGCTGGCTCAGGCTGATCTTGAACTCCTGAGCTCCAGCAATCTACATGCCTCAGCCTCCCAAAGTGCTAGGATTATAGGCATGTGCCACCACACCCAGCCTTTTTGTGATTTTTAAAAAGCTTTAAGGATCAGGCTTTATGAGTTGCTATCTGGTAATCATGATAAAATTTGATTTATAAACCAGATTAGTTGTGTATTAATGCAGTTAGGCTGTAAACATTCCAGGATATTGTATGGGTTGGTCAGCTCATTCTTTTCCAGTAGGGAATGCTATCCAGAGAACCAAATGAAAATTTAGAACATTGTTTAATACAGATTCAGACCAAAGGAAATTGGATAATCTTAATTACGTGCTTTGTGTATCTTTTCTCATGATAAGTATATTCTTGTCAGGCATTCAAATTAGGCCAGCCTTTCAGAGTACCTTCTCTAATCCATGCAGGATTATGCTAACAAATTCTTAAATTCTCAGATTACCATTTTTCTTCTCTCTGGAGTGGATAGGTTAGGTTAGATGATGTCTGAGGTCTTGACAAGGACTGAAATTCTAAGAATCTGACCAGTTTGACAGTTATTATAATTGGTAAATGGACATTCTTATATATAAATCAGTTCCTTGTAAATTTGATTAGTGTCAATCAGTTCATCTGATGGCTTTTGAAAGTGTGTACCAAAATCTGTGTAACAGTTTTGGTAAGCACAGAAATTGCTTTTCTTAAACCATCTTATGATTTCTGATTAAAGTTGAAATAGAGTTTGAGATCATTGTTCAATACCTAAAAATAAACTGTTGTAGTCAAATTAATGTGTAAGGAATATAATATCAGAGGTCAATTCTGTACTGTGGAACTAATTGATTGTTTTTTTTTTTTGAGATAGAGTCTCACTTTGTTGCCCTTGGTAGAGTGCTGTGGTGTCATAGCCCACAACAACCTCAGACTCTTGACACAAGTGATCATATTGTCTCAGCCTCCCAAGTAGCTGGGACTACAGGCACCTGTCACAATGCCCAGCTAGTTTTTTTTTTGTTGTTGTTGTTGCAGTTCAGCTGGGGCCGGGTTTGAACCGCCACCCTCGATATATGGGGCCAGCGCCCTACTCACTGAGCCACAGGTGCCGCCCCGCCCAGCTAGTTTTTAGAGATGGGATCTCGTTCTTGTTCAAGTTGGTCTGGAACCCCTGACCTCAGGCAATCTACTTGCCTTGGCCTCCCAGAGTGCTAAAATTATAGGCGTGAGCCACTGTGCTTGGCCTGTGGAACTAATCTTAAGACACATCATCTTAGTCTAAACCTGTTATAAACTCACCTTTGTACACTAGCATTCATTTAAGCAATAATTACACAAGTATATTCACCCTAGAACTTTCAGTCAGCAAACAAAGTTGTCCTAGTATATTAGAGGACAAAGTTAAGGATTTGTTTTTCTTCTTGACTTTCTAAATATTAAGCCATTATAATCTTTGTACCTCTTCTCTGGTAATAGCAGTCAGTATTGATACAATTTTTTACATATATTTCATATAGTCTGAGAACAGACTAGGTCATTCAGTTAGAATGTCATCCAGGACTCATTGCCTATAAGCTCAAGCAGCTAAGGCGCCAGCCATATACACCAGAGCCGGTGGGTTTGAATCTAGCCCCAGCCTGCCAAACAACAATGACAACTACAACCAAAAAATGTGGTGCGCACCTGTAGTCCCAGTTTCTTGGGAGGCTGAGGCAAGAGAATCACTTAAGCCCAGGAGTTGGAGATGCCACGGCATTCTACCCAGGGCGACAGCTTGAGGCTCTGTCTCAAAAAAACAAAAAAAAACAAACAGGTGGCGCCTGTGGCTCAGTTGGTAAGGCGCCGGCCCCATATACCGAGGGTGGCGGGTTCAAACCCGGCCCCGGCTGAACTGCAACCAAAAAATAGCTGGGCATTGTGGCGGGCGCCTGTAGTCCCAGCTACTCCGGAGGCTGAGGCAAGAGAATCGCTTAAGCCCAGGAGTTGGAGGTTGCTGTGAGCTGTGTGATGCCATGGCATTCTACCGAGGGCCATAAAGTGAGACTCTGTCTCTACAAAAAAAAAAAACAAACAAAAAACAAAGAATGTTATCCAGATAACTGTTACCTTGACAGTTTTTATACACTGTGATGAATGTACCATGGGATTTCTTTAGATTTTCTGTTTTCAGTACTAAAAGGTTTACTGTTTCCCTTTCTAGTACAATCATGTTTGAAATTAAGAAGATCTGTTGCATCGGTGCGGGCTATGTTGGAGGACCCACATGTAGTGTCATTGCTCACATGTGCCCTAAAATCAGGGTAACGGTTGTTGATGTCAATGAGTCAAGAATCAATGCATGGAATTCTTCTACACTTCCTATTTATGAGGTAAACATATTAAACAACTCCTTGTTCTTATATTCTTTTTTTTCTTACTATCTTTATTAAATAATTTATATGCAGTATTAATGAAAAAAAGCTATGATTGCAACTGGTAAGAAATAATATGAAAAAAATCTGGATATAAAATGTTATGGACATTAAAATTATAATTATGTCAAGTACATTGAAGAATAGTGACCAGAATGAAGTAACAGAATATTAATAATGGTTATATTCATATAGTAAGATTATGAGTAATTATTTTTTCTACTCTGTTTTCTAATTTTATCTGTTAGTGTCATTGCTATTTCTCATAAAGTTAAAAAGGGGTAAAAACAAAACTTGTTTATAATATTAATGTAAGTTCAATATGTTTTTGGATTTTATTGTACTTAAGTACACTTTAAATAGATAAATGGCATGTTTCATACTTAGAGTTTAGTACCACAAATTTTTTAATTGGAATTTAAAAATTTTTGTGAATTTAGAGAAATTATAGTTAGGAAAATATGTTTCTAACTATTTTACTGAGCTATCTGGGTCCCATTTTTCAAATTATTTCACCCTACAATGAGTTCATGATATTATTCTTTTGAAACCCAATAGGAAAGCATTTGAATTTTTTTTGTTGTTGTTGCAGTTTAGCCGGGGCCGGGTTTGAACTTGCCACCCTCGGTATATGGGGCCAGCACCCTACCCACTGAGCCACAGGTGCTGCCCCATTTGAAAATTTGATGTAGGATTTTCTTTTTAAGTTTTTTTTTTTTTAGAGAAAGGGTCTCACTTTATCACCCTCAATAGAGTGCCATGGTGTCACAGCTCACAGCAACCTCTAACTCCTGGGCTTAGGTGATTCTCTTGCCTCAGCCTCCCAAGTAGCTGGGACTACAGGTGCCTGCCACAGCGCCCGGCTATTTTTTGGTTGCAGTTTGGCCAGGGCTGGGTTTGAACCCGCCACCCTCGGTATATGGGGCTGGCGCCCTACTCACTGAGCCACAGGCGCTGCCCGATGTAGCATTTTCTGTCTCTCATTAAATATTCCTTCTTATTTCCCCAGAAAAGCTTGATCTTTGATAGGATTGTTGTCAACTATAGTCTTTAGTTGTGTTAGACCTTTAGAAAAAAGGTCTTAATCCAGTTTTGTCTGTAAGATAAGTCTTCCTGATATTTATGGTCATATGAGGTATAGGAATCTACTAAAAGCACCAATGGAGTAGTAGCCACTCAGTATTACAAATTTATTCATAACTGAATCAGATTTAGCGTCAACCCTTCCTCTCCAACCCTCTCTGTAGGTGGCTTTACCCTTTTACCTTCATAATTGACTCTTCTACCAGGTGATCTGCCTATAATAGTTTTTTAAATACTTCCATGCTAGGTTGCTGTGAACTATGACGCTATGGCACTCTACCAAGAGCAAGAAAGTGAGACTCTGTCTCAAAATAAATAAATAAATATGAAAATAAAATATTTTCATGCTATAGAATTTTTTTACCTGTTACATGGTGTAACATTGTTACTATATATATATTTGGTTTTGGAAAATTTTTCTTTCAACATTTTGGAAAGATAACTTGAACAGTATTATAAGGCCAATATCCATATGGGGTGTAAGTCACTTGAAACCCTGTAAGCCATACTTATATCCAGACATTTAAGAATTAATTCATTTTCTCAGCGTTTTAGTCAAGTCTTCAAAATTAAAGGACCGTTAGTACCAACTTTATCAAATGAAAAAAATAAATATAAAAAAAGGATACCCATCAGAATGGTTTAAATATTACTGACAATAACAAGTGTTGACAAGGATGTAGAGCAGTTAGAATTTTATGCACTGGGCTCCACCCCCAGAGTTCAGCCTGGAATGGTGGTCTGTTCCCTGCAGCCACCACTAATTCTGCTGTGAAAAACTGTCAGGTTGCAGCTACGGAACCCCAGACTTATCCACTTGGAAGCAGGCAAAGCTGGGCTGGGTGAGAGTTATGTAGGAATTACCCTTTATGAGGCAGGTGGAATAATAAACTACTTTGTGAGCACTTCAAGAGGATGACAAAAATGATTATTTTCAGGTCTGGCAAGCAGGGGCACACATTATAATCCCAGCATTCTGGGAGGCTGAAGTGAGAGGATCACTTGAGTTTAGGAGTTCCAGACCAGCCTGAGCAAAAGTGAGACCCTCCCTTTACAAAAAATAGAACAATTAGTTGGGCATAGTGTGAAGCGCCTGTAGTCCCAGCTATGGCAGAGGCAGGAGGATTGCCTGAATCCAGGAGTTTGAGGTTGCTCCTGAGCTAGTTTGACGCCATAGTACTGCAACTTGGTCAATAGAGTAAGACTCTGTCTCAAAGAAAAAAAAAAGATTATTTTTCTTAGCCGGGCATTGTGGCGGGCGCCTGTAGTCCCAGCTGCTCGGGAGGCTGAGGCAAGAGAATCGCGTAAGCCCAAGAGTTAGAGGTTGCTGTGAGCCGTGTGACGCCACAGCACTCTACCCGAGGGCGGTACAGTGAGACTCTGTCTCTACAAAAAAAAAAAAAAAAAAAAAAAGATTATTTTTCTTTACAATGGCTGAGACAACTTGGATGTCTAATTATATAGTCAGCAGGGAAAAAAACAAAAGAATGTAAATTGAGACAGTCACTTAACAGAACTGTTAACAGTATCTGCCAGCCAGGCTTGGTAGCTCTAATCCTAGCACTCTGGGAGGCTGAGGTAGGCAGATTGCTTAAGCTCACGAGTTCAAAACCAGCCTGAGCAAGAGGAAGACCCCGTCTCTAAAAATAGCCAGGTGTTGTGGTGGGTGCCTGTAGTCTTAGCTGCTTGGGAGGCTGAGGCAGGATGATCGCTTGAGTCCAAGAATTTGAGGTTGCTGTGAGGTGTGATGACACGGCACTATACCAAGGACAATAAAGTAAGACTCCGTCTCCAAAAAAAAAAAAGGCTCAGTACCTGTAGCACAGTGGTTACATTGCCAGCCACATGCACTGAGGCTGGTGGGTTGGAGCCTGGCCTGGCCCCAGCCAGCCCAACAACGACAACTGCAACAAGAAAATAGCCAGGCGACGATCTGTAAAAGACTGAAACTAGACCCACAGCTTTCACCATTCACTAAGATAGACTCTCACTGGATAAAAGATTTAAACTTAAGACATGAAACTGTAAAAATACTTGAAGAAAGTGCAGGGAAAACTCTTGAAGGAATCAGCCTGGGTAAATATTTTATGAGGAGGACTCCCCAGGCAATTGAAGCAGTATCAAAAATACATTACTGGGACCTGATCAAACTAAAAAGCTTCTGCACAGCCAAGAACATAGTAAGTAAAGTAAGCAGACAGCCCTCAGAATGGAAGAAAATATTTGCAGGTTATACCTCCGATAAAGGTTCAATAACCAGACTCCACAGAGAACTCAAATGTATCAGCAAGAAAAGAACAAGTGATCCCATCTCAGGGTGGGCAAAGGACTTGAAGAGAAACTTTTCTGCAGAAGACAGACGCACGATCTACAGACACATGAAAAAAGTTCATCATCCTTAATCATCAGAGAAATGCAAATCAAAACTACTTTGAGAAATCACCTAACCCAGTAAGAGTAGCCCACATAACAAAATCCCAAAACCAGAGATGTTGGCGTGGATGCGGAGAAAAGGGCACACTTCTACACTGCTGGTGGGAATGCACACTAATACGTTCCTTTTGGAAGGATGTTTGGAGAATACTTAGAGATCTAAAAATAGACCTGCCATTCAATCCTATAATTCCTTTATTAGGTTTATACCCAGAAGACCAAAAATCACAATATAACAAAGACATCTGTACTAGAATGTTTATTGCAGGCCAATTCACAATTGCTAAGTCATGGAAGAAGCCCAAGTGCCCATCGACCCACGAATGGACTAGCAAACTGTGGTACATGTGTACCATGGAATATTATGCAGCCTTAAAGAAAGATGGAGACTTTACCTCTTTCATGTTTACATGGATGGACCTGGAACATAGTCTTCTTAGCAAAGTATCTCAAGAATGGAAGAAAAAGTATCCAATGTACTCAGCCTTACTATGAAGCTAATTTATAGCTTTCATATGAAGGCTATAACCCAACTATAGCTCAAGAATATGGGGAAAGGGCCAAGGGAGGGGAAGGAGGGGGGAGGTTAGGGTGGGGCCACACCTATGGTGCATCTTAGAATGGGTACAGGCGAAACCGATTAAATGCAGAATACAAATGTCTACATACAGTAACTAAGAAAATGCCATGAAGGCTACGTTGAACAGTTTGATGAGAATATTTCAGATTATATATGAAACCAGCACATTGCACAAATGTACACAGCTATGATTTAACAAAAAAAAAGAGCCAGGTGTTGTGGCAGGTGCCTATAGCCCCAACTACTTGGGAGGCTGAGGCAAGAGAATCACTTAAGCCCAAGAGTTTGAGGTTGGTGTGAGCTTTGATGCCACAGCACTCTTAACAAGGACGACATAGTGAGACTGTCTCAAAAAAAAAAAAATAGTAACTATTTTTTCTAGTGGGGATGACAAAGTGAGACTCTATCTCAAAAAAAAATTTTTTTTTTCTTTTTTTATTACTTTTTTTTTTGAGACAGAGTCTCATTTTTTTGCCCCCGGTAGAATGCCCTGGCATCAGAGCTCACAGCACCTTCAATCTCTTGGGCTCAAAATGATTTTCTTACCTCAGTCTCCCAAGTTTCTGGGACTATAGGTGCCCACCACAATGCCTGGCTATTTTTAGAAATGGGGTCTAGCTCTTGGTCAGGCTGGCGAACTCGTGAGCTCAGGCAATCCACCCACCTCAGCCTCCCAAAGTGCTGGTGTAACCCCAGGCATGGTGGCATGGCAACTACTATTTATTTTTTGGATAATTTTCTTTGGTATTTTTTTTTCCAAGAAATTTAGAGATAATTTTACCCTGTGAAAGAATTTGAGTTCATCCCTAAGAGTGTGATATAAATTCTAAATACCAATTATGGTAATTACATAATAAATCTAATAGGAGATAGAACCTATATTAGTATTATTATTTGTTGTATTTTATTTTATTTTTTTGAGACAGTCTCATTTTGTCTCTCTCGGTAGAGTGCCGGTGGCATCATAGTTCACAGCAACCTCAAACTGTGGGGCTCAAGTGATTCTCTTGCTTCAGCCTCCCCAGTAGCTGGGACTACAGGCACGTGCCACAGTGCCTGGCTATTTTTAGAGATGGGGTCTCACTCTGGCTGATCTTGAACTTTGGAGCTCAGGCAATCCACCTGCCTTGGCCTCCCTGAGTGCTAGGATTATAGGCATGAGGCAACTGCGCCTGGCCTTAGAACTTATATTTAACTGCTCCTGCATCAGTTTTAAAGATCTGCAGATAGCTTACTGATTTTAGTAGAATTATGTAACTTCATTTTGAGATCTTATATAAATTCTGCATTGGTCTGATTTTAGTTACTTTGATTTAAATAGTAGGAGATTATTAGCCAGGCCTGGTGGTGAACACCTGTAGTCCTAGGTACTTAGGAGAGTCAGGAGGAGTGCCTATACCCAGGATTTTGAAGCTGCAGTGATTTGTGATTGTGCCACTGTCTTCCCGCCTAGGCGATGGAGTGAGTCTCACTCTGTTGACCAAGCTAGAATAATGTGGCATCAAACTAGCTCACCACCAACCTCAAACTCTCTGTCTCTAGAGAGAGAGAGATAACACATAGAAGAATAAATTAAATCTTGTTCTCTGCAAAATGCCAACTTTGCAATCTTTTCTGTCATTTTTTAGAGCCTAATGAAAGTAAGAAGGAAACCTGTTACTGTGATTAGTGACCTTGTATTTGTGCTTGTAGTGGTTTGTGTATTTCCCATGCTTATTTTTTTTTTATTTTTTATTTTTGTAGAGACAGAGTCTCACTGTACTGCCCTTGGGTAGAGTGCCGTGGTGTCACATGGCTCACAGCAACCTCTACTCTTGGGCTTACGTGATTCTCTTGCCTCAGCCTCCCAAGCAGCTGGGACTACAGGCGCCCGCCACAACGCCCAGCTATTTTTTGGTTGCAGTTTGGCCGGGGCTGGGTTTGAACCCGCCACCCTCGGCATATGGTGCTGGTGCCCTACTCACTGAGCCACAGGCGCCGCCCGCATGCTTATTTTTTAATCAAACTAACGGAAATTTGAATTTATGATTACGTTTCTTTCCTCCAATTGCTTATGTTAAAAAAACCTCAGAGGGTGGCTCCTGTGGTTCAGTGAGTAGGGCGCCAGCCCCATATACCGAGGGTGGCGGGTTCAAACCCAGCCCCGGCTGAACTGCAACCAAAAAATAGCGGGGCGTTGTGGCGGGCGCCTGTAGTCCCAGCTGCTCGGGAAGCTGAGGCAGAAGAATCTCGGAAGCCCAAGAGCTAGAGGTTGCTGTGAGTCCTGTGACATCATGGCACTCTAGTGAAGGCGGTAAAGTGAGACTCTGTCTCTACAAAAAAAAAAAAAAAATTTAAATTAAAAAACAAAACAAAACAACCTCAGAACCATGAAGAAATAGGAATTGTCTCTGGATATAATTCTAGATCTGTGGTGCCTGAAGTGGCTTTCATTTTGCTATATAGGTAGTTTTCTTTCTTTCTTTTTTTTTTTTAATTTTTTTTTTTTTTTTATTGTTAAATCATACCTGTGTACGTTTGTGCAATCAGGGGGTACAATATGCTGGTTTCATATACAATCTGAAATATTCTCATCAAATTGTTCAACGTAGCCTTCATGGCATTTTCTTAGTTATTGTATGTAGACATTTGTATTCTGCATTAAGCAGGTTTCATCTGTACCAATTCTAAGATGCACCATAGGTGTGGACCCACCCATTACCCTTCCTCCACCCTGACTTCCCTCCTTCCTTTCCCTCCCTTGGCCCTTTCCCCATATTCTTGTGCTATAGTTGGGTTATAGCCTTCATATGAAAGCTATAAATTAGCTTCATAGTAGGGGTGAGTAAATTGGATAATTTTTCTTCCATTCTTGAGATACTTTGCTAAGAAGACTATGTTCCAGGTCCATCCATGTAAACATGAAAGAGGTAAAGTCTCCATCTTTCTTTAAGGCTGCATAATATTCCATGGTACACATGTACCACAGTTTGCTAGTCCATTCGTGGGTCGATGGGCACTTGGGCTTCTTCCATGACTTAGCAATTATGAATTGGGCTGCAGTAAACATTCTAGTACAGATGTCTTTGTTATATTGTGATTTTTGGTCTTCTGGGTATAAACCTAGTAAAGGAATTATAGGATTGAATGGCAGGTCTATTTTTAGGTCTCTAAGTATTCTCCAAACATCCTTCCAAAAGGAACGTATTAGTGTACATTCCCACCAGCAGTGTAGAAGTGTGCCCTTTTCTCCGCATCCACGCCAACATCTCTGGTTTTGGGATTTTGTTATGTGGGCTACTCTTCCTGGGGTTAGGTGATATCTCAAAGTAGTTTTGATTTGCATTTCTCTGATGATTAAGGATGATGACCTGTTTTTCATGTGTCTGTAGATCGTGCGTCTGTCTTCTGCAGAAAAGTTTCTCTTCAAGTCCTTTGCCCACCCTGAGATGGGATCACTTGTTCTTTTCTTGCTAATACGTTTGAGTTCTCTGTGGATTCTAGTTATTGAACCTTTATCGGAGGTATAACCTGCAAATATTTTCTTCCATTCTGAGGGCTGTCTGCTTGCTTTACTTACTATGTTCTTGGCTGTGCAGAAGCTTTTTAGTTTGATCAGGTCCCAGTAATGTATTTTTGATACTGCTTCAATTGCCTGGGGAGTCCTCCTCATAAAATATTTACCCAGGCTGATTCCTTCAGGAGTTTTCCCTGCACTTTCTTCAAGTATTTTTACAGTTTCATGTCTTAAGTTTAAATCTTTTATCCAGTGAGAGTCTATCTTAGTTAATGGTGAAAACTGTGGGTCCAGTTTCAGTCTTCTATAGATTGCCAGCCAGTTCACCCAGCACCATTTGGGAATCTTTTCCCCACTGAATGTTTTTAATTGGTTTGTCAAAGATCAAATAACGGTAAGTAGCTGGATTCATCTCTTGGTTCTCTATTCTGTTCCAGACGTCTACTTCTCTGTTTTTGTGCCAGTACCATGCTGTTTTGATCACTATTGATTTTGTAGTACAGTGTCAGGTCTGGTAATGTGATTCCTCCTGCTTTGTTTTTATTTCTGAGTAACGTTTTGGCTATTCGAGTTTTTTTCTGATTCCATATAAAATGAAGTATTATTTTTTCAAGATCTTTAAAATATGACAGTGGAGCTTTAATAGGAATTGCATTAAAATTATATATTGCTTTGGGTAGTATAGGCATTTTAACGATGTTGATTCTTCCCAGCCATGAGCATGGTATGTTTTTCCATTTGTTAACATCTTCAGCTATTTCTTTTCTTAAAGTTTCATAGTTCTCTTTATAGAGATCTTTCACGTCCTTTGTTAGATAAACTCCCTAAAATTTCATCTTCTTTGGCACTACTGTGAAAGGAATAGAGTCCTTGACTGTTTTTTCCGGCTTGGCTATTGTTGGTATATATAAAGGCTACAGATTTATGGGTGTTGATTTTGTAGCCCAAGACATTGCTGTATTCCTTGATCACTTCTAAAAGTTTTGTAGTAGAATCCCTAGTGTTTTCCAGATATATGAACATGTCATCTGCGAAGAGTGAAAGTTTGATCTCTTCTGACCCTATGTGGATACTCTTGATCGCCTTTTCTTGCCTAATTGCAATGGCTAAAACTTCCATTACAATGTTAAAGAGCAATGGAGACAATGGGCAACCTTGATTTCAGTTTAACTCCATTCAATATGATATTGGCTGTGGGTTTGCTGTAGATGGCCTCTATCGGTTTAAGAAATGTCCCTTTTGGGCAGCGTCTGTGGCTTAGTGAGCAGGGCGCCGGCCCCATTTACCGAGGGTGACGGGTTCAAACCCAGCCCTGGCCAAACTGCAACAAAAAAATAGCTGGGCGTTGTGGCGGGCGCCTGTAGTCCCAGCTACTCGGGAGGTTGAGGCAGGAGAATCGCCTAAGCCCGGGAGGTGGCGGTTGCTATGAGCTGTGTGACGCCACGGCACTCTACTGAGGGCAATAAAGTGAAACTCTGTCTCTACATAAAAAAGAAATATCCCTTCTATGCCAATTTTCTTAGGTGTTCTGATCATGAAGGGATGCTGGATATTGTCAAAAGCTTTTTCTGCATCAATTGAGAGAATCATATGGTCTTTATTTTTTAGTTTGTTTATGTGCTGAATTACATTTATAGATTTACGTATATTGAACCATCCTTGAGACCCTGGGATAAATCCCACTTGGTCATGGTGTAGAATTTTTTTGATGTGTTGTTAGATTCTGTTTGTTAGGATCTTATTGAGTATTTTTGCATCAATATTCATTAGCGATATTGGTCTATAATTTCTTTTCTTGTTGGGTCTTTCCCTGGTTTAGGGATCAAGGTGATGTTTGCTTTGTAGAATGTGTTGGGTAGTATTCCTTCTTTTTCTATATTTTGGAAGGGGTTTAGAAATATAGGTACTAGTTCTTCTTTAAAGGTTCGGTAGAATTCTAACATAAAGCCATCTGGTCCTGGGCTTTTCTTTTTAGGGAGATTTTGTATAGTTGATGCTATTTCAGAACTTGATATAGGCCTGGTCAACGTTTCCACTTCGTTCTGGCTAAGTCTTGGTAGGTGGCGTACTTCCAGGTATTGGTCGATTTCTTTCAGAATTTCATATTTCTGAGAGTAAAGTTTCTTGTAATATTTGTTAAGGATTTTTTGAATTTCTGAGAGGTTTGTTATTATTTCATCTTACCATTTCTGATTGATGAAATTAGAGATTTTACTCTTTTTTTCCTGGTTAGGTTGGCCAAAGGTTTATCTATTTTATTGATCTTTTCAAAAAAATAACTTTTGGATTTATTGATCTGTTGTATAATTCTTTTGTTTTCAATTTCATTTAATTCTGCTCTGATGTTGGTTATTTCTTTTCTTCTGCTGTGTTTAGGATTGGAATGTTCTTCCTTCTCCAGTTGTTTGAGATGTCCCATTAAATTATTAAGTTCCTCTCTTTCCGTTTTCTTGAGGAAGACTTGCAGTGCTATAAATTTCCCTCTTAGGACTGCTTTTGCAGTATCCCAGAAGTTCTGTTAATTTGTGTCTTCATTGTTTTGTTCCAAAAATTTGGTGATTTCCTTCTTAATCTCGTCTATAACCCATCTATCCTTCAGCATAAGGTTATTTAGCTTGCATGTTCTTATATGGGTATGCAGGTTCCTATTGTTATTGAGTTCAACTTTTATTCTGAGATGGTCTGAGAAGATGCAAGAAATAATTTCTATTTTTTTAAATTTGCTGAGGTTAGATGTGGCCCAGGATGTGGTCGATTTTGGAGTATGTTCCGTGGGCTGATGAGAAGAATGTGTATTCAGTTTTGTTGGGATGAAATGTTCTGTAGATGTCTGTTATGTCCAGATGTTGAATGGTTAAGTTTACGTCTAAGATTTCTTTGCTTAACTTCTTTTTGGAGGATCTATCCAGCACTGCTAAAGGGGTATTAAAATCTCCAACTACTATGGAACTGGAGGAAATCAAGTTGCTCATGTCTGTTAGAGTTTCTCTTATAAATTGAGGTGCATTCTCGTTGGGTGCATAAATATTAATAATTGAAATCTCATCATATTGAGTATTACCTTTAACAAATATGAAGTGTCCATCTTTATCCTTCCTTATTTTGGTTGGTTTAAAGCCTATTGCATCTGTGAATAGGATTGCAATGCCTGCTTTTTTCTGCCTTTCATTTGCCTGGAGTATAGATGACCATCCCTTCACCTTGAGTCTATATTTGTCTTTTAATGTAAGATGAGATTCTTGTATGCAGCAGATAGCTGGCTTGAGTTTTTGTATCCAGTCAACAAACCTGTGCGTCTTTAGAGGACAATTTAAACCATTCACATTAATTGAGAATGGTGATAAGCCTTTAGAGAGTCTGGTGGACATTTTTTTTTTTTTTTGGTAGAGACAGAGTCTCACTTTATGGTCCTCGGTAGAGGGCCGTGGCCTTACACAGCTCACAGCAACCTCCAACTCCTGGGCTTAAGCGATTCTCTTGCCTCAGCCTCCCGAGCAGCTGGGACTACAGGCGCCCGCCACAACGCCCGGCTATCGTGGACATTTTTAATCCTTTTGCGACTGTTGAAGTTGGAATTTGATGAAAATTTTCTGGGTGGGTTTACTTTTGCGGTGGAGGATTATGCTGGTCTTCGTGGAGGATAGGTCTGAGAATATCCTGGAGAGCTGGTTTAGTTATGGCAAATTTCTTCAACATGTGAATGTCATTAAAAGTATTTAATTTCTCCATCATAAATGAAACTCAGTTTAGTTGGGTACAGGATCCTGGGTTGAAAGTTATTTTGTTTTAGGAGATTAAAAGTTGAATACCATCCTCTTCTAGCTTGAAAGGTTTCAGCAGAGAGATCTGCATTTATTCTAATATTCTTCCCCTTGTAAGTAATGGTTTTCTTTCGTCTGGCTGCTTTCACAATTTTCTCTTTCATATTAACTTTAGTGAAATTGGTTATGATGTGTCCGGGGGATGTCTTATTTGGGTTGAGTTGTGCTGGAGTTCTGAAACTGTGTGCTATCTGAAATTCAGAATCTCTTGGCATGTCTGGAAAGTTTTCTTTCATAATCTCATGGAGAAGATACTCTATGCCTTGTGAAGCCCCTTCTTTGCTTTCAGGGATCCTTATAAGACCAATGTTGGTTTTCTTAGAATTATCCCAGAGCTCTCTGAGAGAGTGATCTGTTTTTGCCCTCCATTTCTCTTCCTGAGAGTTTGGGAGCATTCGAAAGCTTTGTCTTCAATGTCAGAAATCCTTTCTTCTGCTTGCTCCATTCTGTTACTGAGGGATTCTACAGTGTTTCTCAGATCTTTGATGGCTGCAACCTCTTGTCTCAATGTGTCAAAATCTTTGGTCATTTGTCTTTGAATTCTTTTTTTTTTTTTTTTTTCCAGCTATCTGTCTATCTATTTATTTATTTATTTTTATTGTTAAATCATAGCTGTGTACATTAGTGCAATCAAGGGGTACAATGCACTGGTTTCATATACAATCTGAAATATTCTCATCAAACTGTTCAACGTATCCTTCATGGCATTTTCTTAGTTATTGTATGTAGACATTTGTATTCTGCCGTTAGTAAGTTTCGCCTGTACCCAAAGTTGAATTCTTGAGACATCTTTTGGGTTACTGCTTGGAATTCTAATTCGATCTTATTTGCTATCCAGATTCTGAATTTGATTTCTGACATGTCAGCTATTTGTTTGTGCATGGGATCTTGTGCTGTGTCTGCCCCATTGTTCCTCAGGGGAGTTGATCTACTCTGATTATTCATATTGCCAGAGTTTTTCCTTTCATTTTGTGTCATGATTGTTTTTCACTGTTGCCTCTGGCCGTCCTCAGAGTTCGGGTGGTGTCTCTCTGAGATTAGACCCCAAGGGATCACTCTATTGTTGCTGGATCTTTGTACGGAGTGACTCTGTGTAGCTCTTCTGCTGCTGCCCCAGCCAGGGAGTTCTGGTTGTGGGAGCAGCTCCGGAGTGTGACACCCCCGATCCAGCAACAGGGCGGGGGCTGGTGCACATGGTTCTGGGAGCGCCTGGCGCCCAGTGACTTTGGCACAGAGGGCCCAAGGCTCTAGCAGTCTCTGGCCAGGAGAAGGGCTCCGTGCAGAGGGAGGGAGGGCTCTGGAGGGCTTGCGGCTACCAGAGTCCCTGGCTAGAGAGCAGGCAGTGTGGAGGCAGGGAGGGTATAAGAGGGAGGATGCCGGATTGCACGGCTCCTGGAGTTGGCCAGGGCGTGGGGAGGCCCGGTGGATGGGGTAGTGGGTCCCGGCGCAGCTCTTACTGGGTCCAGGCGGGCGCAGCTCTTCCGGAGGTTGGGGAGGGTACCCATAGCGGGTCCTGGTGCAGCTCTTCTGGAGGTCTGGAAGGGTCCCAGCGCAGCTCTTATCAGGGTCCAGGAGGGTCTAGGTAGTTTTCTAAATGGCCAAAATATTGGGGATATTGTTTGAAGCTTCTCCCCCAAGAAGAGTAAGTCTTAGTGGCTTGGGTCTGTTTTGTTTTTGCTTTTTTTTTTTTTTTTTTTTGTAGAGACAGAGTCTCACTTTATGGCCCTCGGTAGAGTGCCTTGGCCTCACACAGCTCACAGCAACCTCCAACTCCTGGGCTTAAGCGATTCTCTTGCCTCAGCCTCCCAAGTAGCTGGGACTACAGGCGCCCGCCACAACGCCCGGCTATTTTTTGGTTGCAGTTTGGCCGGGGCTGGGTTTGAACCCGCCACCCTCGGCATATGGTGCTGGTGCCCTACTCACTGAGCCACAGGCGCCGCCCGCATGCTTATTTTTTAATCAAACTAACGGAAATTTGAATTTATGATTACGTTTCTTTCCTCCAATTGCTTATGTTAAAAAAACCTCAGAGGGTGGCTCCTGTGGTTCAGTGAGTAGGGCGCCAGCCCCATATACCGAGGGTGGCGGGTTCAAACCCAGCCCCGGCTGAACTGCAACCAAAAAATAGCGGGGCGTTGTGGCGGGCGCCTGTAGTCCCAGCTGCTCGGGAAGCTGAGGCAGAAGAATCTCGGAAGCCCAAGAGCTAGAGGTTGCTGTGAGTCCTGTGACATCATGGCACTCTAGTGAAGGCGGTAAAGTGAGACTCTGTCTCTACAAAAAAAAAAAAAAAATTTAAATTAAAAAACAAAACAAAACAACCTCAGAACCATGAAGAAATAGGAATTGTCTCTGGATATAATTCTAGATCTGTGGTGCCTGAAGTGGCTTTCATTTTGCTATATAGGTAGTTTTCTTTCTTTCTTTTTTTTTTTAATTTTTTTTTTTTTTTTTATTGTTAAATCATACCTGTGTACGTTTGTGCAATCAGGGGGTACAATATGCTGGTTTCATATACAATCTGAAATATTCTCATCAAATTGTTCAACGTAGCCTTCATGGCATTTTCTTAGTTATTGTATGTAGACATTTGTATTCTGCATTAAGCAGGTTTCATCTGTACCAATTCTAAGATGCACCATAGGTGTGGACCCACCCATTACCCTTCCTCCACCCTGACTTCCCTCCTTCCTTTCCCTCCCTTGGCCCTTTCCCCATATTCTTGTGCTATAGTTGGGTTATAGCCTTCATATGAAAGCTATAAATTAGCTTCATAGTAGGGGTGAGTAAATTGGATAATTTTTCTTCCATTCTTGAGATACTTTGCTAAGAAGACTATGTTCCAGGTCCATCCATGTAAACATGAAAGAGGTAAAGTCTCCATCTTTCTTTAAGGCTGCATAATATTCCATGGTACACATGTACCACAGTTTGCTAGTCCATTCGTGGGTCGATGGGCACTTGGGCTTCTTCCATGACTTAGCAATTATGAATTGGGCTGCAGTAAACATTCTAGTACAGATGTCTTTGTTATATTGTGATTTTTGGTCTTCTGGGTATAAACCTAGTAAAGGAATTATAGGATTGAATGGCAGGTCTATTTTTAGGTCTCTAAGTATTCTCCAAACATCCTTCCAAAAGGAACGTATTAGTGTACATTCCCACCAGCAGTGTAGAAGTGTGCCCTTTTCTCCGCATCCACGCCAACATCTCTGGTTTTGGGATTTTGTTATGTGGGCTACTCTTCCTGGGGTTAGGTGATATCTCAAAGTAGTTTTGATTTGCATTTCTCTGATGATTAAGGATGATGACCTGTTTTTCATGTGTCTGTAGATCGTGCGTCTGTCTTCTGCAGAAAAGTTTCTCTTCAAGTCCTTTGCCCACCCTGAGATGGGATCACTTGTTCTTTTCTTGCTAATACGTTTGAGTTCTCTGTGGATTCTAGTTATTGAACCTTTATCGGAGGTATAACCTGCAAATATTTTCTTCCATTCTGAGGGCTGTCTGCTTGCTTTACTTACTATGTTCTTGGCTGTGCAGAAGCTTTTTAGTTTGATCAGGTCCCAGTAATGTATTTTTGATACTGCTTCAATTGCCTGGGGAGTCCTCCTCATAAAATATTTACCCAGGCTGATTCCTTCAGGAGTTTTCCCTGCACTTTCTTCAAGTATTTTTACAGTTTCATGTCTTAAGTTTAAATCTTTTATCCAGTGAGAGTCTATCTTAGTTAATGGTGAAAACTGTGGGTCCAGTTTCAGTCTTCTATAGATTGCCAGCCAGTTCACCCAGCACCATTTGGGAATCTTTTCCCCACTGAATGTTTTTAATTGGTTTGTCAAAGATCAAATAACGGTAAGTAGCTGGATTCATCTCTTGGTTCTCTATTCTGTTCCAGACGTCTACTTCTCTGTTTTTGTGCCAGTACCATGCTGTTTTGATCACTATTGATTTTGTAGTACAGTGTCAGGTCTGGTAATGTGATTCCTCCTGCTTTGTTTTTATTTCTGAGTAACGTTTTGGCTATTCGAGTTTTTTTCTGATTCCATATAAAATGAAGTATTATTTTTTCAAGATCTTTAAAATATGACAGTGGAGCTTTAATAGGAATTGCATTAAAATTATATATTGCTTTGGGTAGTATAGGCATTTTAACGATGTTGATTCTTCCCAGCCATGAGCATGGTATGTTTTTCCATTTGTTAACATCTTCAGCTATTTCTTTTCTTAAAGTTTCATAGTTCTCTTTATAGAGATCTTTCACGTCCTTTGTTAGATAAACTCCCTAAAATTTCATCTTCTTTGGCACTACTGTGAAAGGAATAGAGTCCTTGACTGTTTTTTCCGGCTTGGCTATTGTTGGTATATATAAAGGCTACAGATTTATGGGTGTTGATTTTGTAGCCCAAGACATTGCTGTATTCCTTGATCACTTCTAAAAGTTTTGTAGTAGAATCCCTAGTGTTTTCCAGATATATGAACATGTCATCTGCGAAGAGTGAAAGTTTGATCTCTTCTGACCCTATGTGGATACTCTTGATCGCCTTTTCTTGCCTAATTGCAATGGCTAAAACTTCCATTACAATGTTAAAGAGCAATGGAGACAATGGGCAACCTTGATTTCAGTTTAACTCCATTCAATATGATATTGGCTGTGGGTTTGCTGTAGATGGCCTCTATCGGTTTAAGAAATGTCCCTTTTGGGCAGCGTCTGTGGCTTAGTGAGCAGGGCGCCGGCCCCATTTACCGAGGGTGACGGGTTCAAACCCAGCCCTGGCCAAACTGCAACAAAAAAATAGCTGGGCGTTGTGGCGGGCGCCTGTAGTCCCAGCTACTCGGGAGGTTGAGGCAGGAGAATCGCCTAAGCCCGGGAGGTGGCGGTTGCTATGAGCTGTGTGACGCCACGGCACTCTACTGAGGGCAATAAAGTGAAACTCTGTCTCTACATAAAAAAGAAATATCCCTTCTATGCCAATTTTCTTAGGTGTTCTGATCATGAAGGGATGCTGGATATTGTCAAAAGCTTTTTCTGCATCAATTGAGAGAATCATATGGTCTTTATTTTTTAGTTTGTTTATGTGCTGAATTACATTTATAGATTTACGTATATTGAACCATCCTTGAGACCCTGGGATAAATCCCACTTGGTCATGGTGTAGAATTTTTTTGATGTGTTGTTAGATTCTGTTTGTTAGGATCTTATTGAGTATTTTTGCATCAATATTCATTAGCGATATTGGTCTATAATTTCTTTTCTTGTTGGGTCTTTCCCTGGTTTAGGGATCAAGGTGATGTTTGCTTTGTAGAATGTGTTGGGTAGTATTCCTTCTTTTTCTATATTTTGGAAGGGGTTTAGAAATATAGGTACTAGTTCTTCTTTAAAGGTTCGGTAGAATTCTAACATAAAGCCATCTGGTCCTGGGCTTTTCTTTTTAGGGAGATTTTGTATAGTTGATGCTATTTCAGAACTTGATATAGGCCTGGTCAACGTTTCCACTTCGTTCTGGCTAAGTCTTGGTAGGTGGCGTACTTCCAGGTATTGGTCGATTTCTTTCAGAATTTCATATTTCTGAGAGTAAAGTTTCTTGTAATATTTGTTAAGGATTTTTTGAATTTCTGAGAGGTTTGTTATTATTTCATCTTACCATTTCTGATTGATGAAATTAGAGATTTTACTCTTTTTTTCCTGGTTAGGTTGGCCAAAGGTTTATCTATTTTATTGATCTTTTCAAAAAAACAACTTTTGGATTTATTGATCTGTTGTATAATTCTTTTGTTTTCAATTTCATTTAATTCTGCTCTGATGTTGGTTATTTCTTTTCTTCTGCTGTGTTTAGGATTGGAATGTTCTTCCTTCTCCAGTTGTTTGAGATGTCCCATTAAATTATTAAGTTCCTCTCTTTCCGTTTTCTTGAGGAAGACTTGCAGTGCTATAAATTTCCCTCTTAGGACTGCTTTTGCAGTATCCCAGAAGTTCTGTTAATTTGTGTCTTCATTGTTTTGTTCCAAAAATTTGGTGATTTCCTTCTTAATCTCGTCTATAACCCATCTATCCTTCAGCATAAGGTTATTTAGCTTGCATGTTCTTATATGGGTATGCAGGTTCCTATTGTTATTGAGTTCAACTTTTATTCTGAGATGGTCTGAGAAGATGCAAGAAATAATTTCTATTTTTTTAAATTTGCTGAGGTTAGATGTGGCCCAGGATGTGGTCGATTTTGGAGTATGTTCCGTGGGCTGATGAGAAGAATGTGTATTCAGTTTTGTTGGGATGAAATGTTCTGTAGATGTCTGTTATGTCCAGATGTTGAATGGTTAAGTTTACGTCTAAGATTTCTTTGCTTAACTTCTTTTTGGAGGATCTATCCAGCACTGCTAAAGGGGTATTAAAATCTCCAACTACTATGGAACTGGAGGAAATCAAGTTGCTCATGTCTGTTAGAGTTTCTCTTATAAATTGAGGTGCATTCTCGTTGGGTGCATAAATATTAATAATTGAAATCTCATCATATTGAGTATTACCTTTAACAAATATGAAGTGTCCATCTTTATCCTTCCTTATTTTGGTTGGTTTAAAGCCTATTGCATCTGTGAATAGGATTGCAATGCCTGCTTTTTTCTGCCTTTCATTTGCCTGGAGTATAGATGACCATCCCTTCACCTTGAGTCTATATTTGTCTTTTAATGTAAGATGAGATTCTTGTATGCAGCAGATAGCTGGCTTGAGTTTTTGTATCCAGTCAACAAACCTGTGCGTCTTTAGAGGACAATTTAAACCATTCACATTAATTGAGAATGGTGATAAGCCTTTAGAGAGTCTGGTGGACATTTTTTTTTTTTTTTTTGGTAGAGACAGAGTCTCACTTTATGGTCCTCGGTAGAGGGCCGTGGCCTTACACAGCTCACAGCAACCTCCAACTCCTGGGCTTAAGCGATTCTCTTGCCTCAGCCTCCCGAGCAGCTGGGACTACAGGCGCCCGCCACAACGCCCGGCTATCGTGGACATTTTTAATCCTTTTGCGACTGTTGAAGTTGGAATTTGATGAAAATTTTCTGGGTGGGTTTACTTTTGCGGTGGAGGATTATGCTGGTCTTCGTGGAGGATAGGTCTGAGAATATCCTGGAGAGCTGGTTTAGTTATGGCAAATTTCTTCAACATGTGAATGTCATTAAAAGTATTTAATTTCTCCATCATAAATGAAACTCAGTTTAGTTGGGTACAGGATCCTGGGTTGAAAGTTATTTTGTTTTAGGAGATTAAAAGTTGAATACCATCCTCTTCTAGCTTGAAAGGTTTCAGCAGAGAGATCTGCATTTATTCTAATATTCTTCCCCTTGTAAGTAATGGTTTTCTTTCGTCTGGCTGCTTTCACAATTTTCTCTTTCATATTAACTTTAGTGAAATTGGTTATGATGTGTCCGGGGGATGTCTTATTTGGGTTGAGTTGTGCTGGAGTTCTGAAACTGTGTGCTATCTGAAATTCAGAATCTCTTGGCATGTCTGGAAAGTTTTCTTTCATAATCTCATGGAGAAGATACTCTATGCCTTGTGAAGCCCCTTCTTTGCTTTCAGGGATCCTTATAAGACCAATGTTGGTTTTCTTAGAATTATCCCAGAGCTCTCTGAGAGAGTGATCTGTTTTTGCCCTCCATTTCTCTTCCTGAGAGTTTGGGAGCATTCGAAAGCTTTGTCTTCAATGTCAGAAATCCTTTCTTCTGCTTGCTCCATTCTGTTACTGAGGGATTCTACAGTGTTTCTCAGATCTTTGATGGCTGCAACCTCTTGTCTCAATGTGTCAAAATCTTTGGTCATTTGTCTTTGAATTCTTTTTTTTTTTTTTTTTTCCAGCTATCTGTCTATCTATTTATTTATTTATTTTTATTGTTAAATCATAGCTGTGTACATTAGTGCAATCAAGGGGTACAATGCACTGGTTTCATATACAATCTGAAATATTCTCATCAAACTGTTCAACGTATCCTTCATGGCATTTTCTTAGTTATTGTATGTAGACATTTGTATTCTGCCGTTAGTAAGTTTCGCCTGTACCCAAAGTTGAATTCTTGAGACATCTTTTGGGTTACTGCTTGGAATTCTAATTCGATCTTATTTGCTATCCAGATTCTGAATTTGATTTCTGACATGTCAGCTATTTGTTTGTGCATGGGATCTTGTGCTGTGTCTGCCCCATTGTTCCTCAGGGGAGTTGATCTACTCTGATTATTCATATTGCCAGAGTTTTTCCTTTCATTTTGTGTCATGATTGTTTTTCACTGTTGCCTCTGGCCGTCCTCAGAGTTCGGGTGGTGTCTCTCTGAGATTAGACCCCAAGGGATCACTCTATTGTTGCTGGATCTTTGTACGGAGTGACTCTGTGTAGCTCTTCTGCTGCTGCCCCAGCCAGGGAGTTCTGGTTGTGGGAGCAGCTCCGGAGTGTGACACCCCCGATCCAGCAACAGGGCGGGGGCTGGTGCACATGGTTCTGGGAGCGCCTGGCGCCCAGTGACTTTGGCACAGAGGGCCCAAGGCTCTAGCAGTCTCTGGCCAGGAGAAGGGCTCCGTGCAGAGGGAGGGAGGGCTCTGGAGGGCTTGCGGCTACCAGAGTCCCTGGCTAGAGAGCAGGCAGTGTGGAGGCAGGGAGGGTATAAGAGGGAGGATGCCGGATTGCACGGCTCCTGGAGTTGGCCAGGGCGTGGGGAGGCCCGGTGGATGGGGTAGTGGGTCCCGGCGCAGCTCTTACTGGGTCCAGGCGGGCGCAGCTCTTCCGGAGGTTGGGGAGGGTACCCATAGCGGGTCCTGGTGCAGCTCTTCTGGAGGTCTGGAAGGGTCCCAGCGCAGCTCTTATCAGGGTCCAGGAGGGTCTAGGTAGTTTTCTAAATGGCCAAAATATTGGGGATATTGTTTGAAGCTTCTCCCCCAAGAAGAGTAAGTCTTAGTGGCTTGGGTCTGTTTTGTTTTTGCTTTTTTTTTTTTTTTTTTTGTAGAGACAGAGTCTCACTTTATGGCCCTCGGTAGAGTGCCTTGGCCTCACACAGCTCACAGCAACCTCCAACTCCTGGGCTTAAGCGATTCTCTTGCCTCAGCCTCCCAAGTAGCTGGGACTACAGGCGCCCGCCACAACGCCCGGCTATTTTTTGGTTGCAGTTTGGCCGGGGCTGGGTTTGAACCTGCCACCCTCGGTATATGGGGCTGGAGTCTTACCGACTGAGTCACAGGCGCTGCCCTTGTTTTTGCTTTTTATTATGGAAGATTTCAAACAGTTCATAAAAGCAAAGATAGTGGTATAATGAATCTTCATGTACCCATCACCTTGTTTCAACAATTAGCAGCATGGCCAGTCCCTACTTCCAACTGTCACCATTTCCATTATTTATAATTTCATCCATAAACATTTCATTGTGTATCTCTAAAAGATAATTCTTTTTTAAAACATAACACATCACCATATCACTACTAAGAACTTAACAAAAATTTCTATCAGGAATTCTTATATGTGTTCTTCCCCCCACAGTTAATTTAAATCAGGATCTAAGTAAGATTTATACATTATAATAGGTCGATATCACTTAAGTATCTTTTTTTTTTTTTTTTTTTTTTTTGTGTGGTTTTTGGCCAGGGCTGGGTTTGAACCCACCACTTACGGCACATGGGGCTGGTGCCCTACTCCTTTGAGCCACAGGCGTCGCCCACTTAAGTATCTTTTAAGTCCACAATAGTTTAATCTCCCCCTTCTTTCTCTCTCTCTCTCTTTTTCTTTTTTTAGAGACAGTTTCACTCAGTTGCCTTCCGTCGGGTGCCATGGCGTCACAGCTCACAGCAACCTCCAGCTCTTGGGCTTAGGCGATTCTCTTGCCTCAGTCTCCCAGTAGCTGGAACTACAGGGACCTGCCACAACGCCCGGCTATTTTTTTTTTTTTAGCGACAGAGCCCTGCTATTTTTTGTTGCAGTTTGGCCAGAGCCAGGTTTGAACCCACCCACCCTTGGTATATGGGGCTGGCACCCTACTCACTGAGCCATAGGAGCCACCCCCTTCTTTCTCTTTTTTTTTTCTCCTCAGTTTCTTGGTTGAAGAAACTAATTTCTTTATCCTATAAACATTTTTAGTCTGGAGTTTGCTGATTTTTGTTTGAGAAAGATCTTGATATGCTGCCAAGCTAAAGTGCAGCGGTGTGATCATAGCTCATTGCAGCCTCAAACTCTTGGGCTCAAGCAGTCCTCCAGCTTCAGCTTTCTGAGTAGCTAGGAATATGGGTGTGTGCTACCATGCCCACCTATGTTGTGTATGTTGTCCAGGCTGGTGTCAAACTCCTGGGCTCAAGTGATCCTTCTACCATTCCATACCGAGCCTGGATTTTGCTGACTGAGTACCCTTGAGGTTTCTAAACTTATTTTCCTGTATCCTTTACTTCAGAGGAGTTGTCAGATCAGATTTAGGCTTTATTTTTCTGCAAGAATACTTGCTAAGTGGCATTGTATCGCTAAGTATTCTTTTTTTTTTTTTTTTTTTTGAGACAGAGTCTCACCACTCTGTTGCTCTGGGTAGAGTGCCATGGCAACCTAGCTCATAGCAACCTCAAACTCTTTTTTTTTTTTTTTTTGCAGTTTTTGGCTGGGGCTGGGTTTGAACCCACCACCTCTGGCATATGGGGCTGGTGCCCACTCCTTTGAGCCACAGGCACCACCGCAACTTCAAACTCTTGTGCTAAAGCAATCCTCTTGCCTCAGCCTCCCAAGTAGGTACAGGTACCTGCCACAATTCACAGCTGTTTTTTTTATTTTTAGTAGAGATGGGGTCTTGCTCCTGCTCAGGTTGGTCTTGAACTCCTGAGCTCAAGCAATCTGCCTGCCTCAGCCTCCCAGAGTGCTAGGATTATAGGTATGAGCCTGGACTAGAGTTCATGGCCTCATCCTAGCTCACAACCCCCCCCCCCCAAGTATTCTTAACATAAATATATCTCTTATTTAATTCACTGAGAAAAAGTAATAAAAAATTTTACAATAAGAGGATATCTTATAGTAAGACTCAGAATATACATTTGGTTATGTATAAATGTTGCCTTTTACAGATGATTTTATGGCCTGAATTAAGTGTAAAAATCTGCAATCATGACAGTGTAAATCATATGTTTGCTCGAAATCACACAAGGGCCTTGAATTTTCTGAAAATTGGGTTGATACTCAGAGTTAATAGTTAACTTATGAAATAGGCAGATGGTAAACAATGACAAAGCATTAAAATGAGCGATTGCTCTGATTGTAGCAAGTTCAATTTTGCTCCGTTCAGCCATGTTCTGTAATGTACACTTATGGCCTTTAGTATGTGACCCTTGACTCTTCTACAGAAGTGTTGAGAGCAACCTAGACCTTTAAATTACACTATAACCTTTCCGTTTAGTAAATGTAATTCAGTACTATTAGGTTATTTCATATTACTGGTGAACTGCGTGTACAATTCCTTTTATTTCTTTTCTTTCTAGCCAGGACTAAAGGAAGTGGTAGAATCTTGCCGAGGAAAAAATCTGTTTTTTTCTACCAATATTGATGATGCCATCAAAGAAGCTGATCTTGTATTTATTTCTGTAAGTATTTTCCTTTGCCATGTGAATTTTAATGTATTTTTATGTATATAAAAGTTTCATTATACTTTAATGGTAAGTATGTTGGCATTAAGCTACAACATTGCTTTTTATAGAGTTGTCCATTCAGATTTTGGTTGTCACTTTGTCCAGTGGTTCACCAAACTTTACAGTCATCTGTCAAACATTTGAAGTCATTGAACCAGTAAACTCAAAGTTCTAATCTGAGATCTAGAACTAGGAAATTTTGGCAACATGTGAGTACATGTTATGAGAGTATATATATTTATTTATTTGAGCAGGGAGGGTCATTTTTATTGGCCAAGCTGGAGTGCAGTGTCATGATCATAACTTACTACAACCTCAAACTCCTGTTCTTGAGTAGTCTCCCTGCCTCAGCTTCCCAGTTAGCTAAGACTACTGTGCCTGGCTCCTAAAGTAATTTTAAATTAATTGTTTGGAACTTGGCATATGTTGGTCAGGTTATCAGGTTAGCCCATAGACACCTTCAACTCAGAATATGGCTGAACTCTTTATAATGAAAAAAATAGAACTGACTTTTGGGATTAAACTCTAGATATTCAATACTTGAACCAAGGCGTCTTATTTGTTGTTCTCTTAGTAACCATCTACTCAAATATTTTATATGTGATGGTATAACTATCACCAGTATGTAGCTGAGCTAGAGTGTTACATGATTGGTGACCCTTATGGCCACAGAGAATGAAGAGAAAGTCAGTGGTGTGAGCTTTCACAGTGTCCCACAGGATAAAGGAGAGAAACACCATGGGGTTCCTAGAGGGTAGATGCTATGGAATCGATGATGTATATTTTTAATGCCTGTAAATTGTTGAATAAGGGATTGTTTTCTGATTGATGAGACAAAATCAGTACTGTGAAGCTATGTGAACTCGGGAAGTGCTCACTTAAGTGGTAAGAAGCCAGTGGTAAACTGTGTTAAAAATTTGGTTTCTCTTGGAAGTGTTCACATAAGTGGTAAGAAGCCAGTGGTAACTGTGTTAAAAATTTGGTTTCTCTTTTGGGCTCCTTAATCTCTTCAGAGAAACTGTTGCAGCATCTGTGATTCATCTATCCCTCCCTATTTAAACTTGTAGAAAGGTAGGGTAGAGACATTAAAAAAATGAGAGAATATTTTGGAGTAGTAAGATACTTGGAGGAAATCAAGAAGTAACCTTATCAGCCAGGCATGGTGGCTCCCAACATTTTGAGAGGACAAGGTGGGAGTATCACTTGAAGTCAGGAGTTTGAGACTAGCGTGAGCAACAAAGCAAGATTCCCATCTCTACAAAAAAATTTTTTTTAATTGGGTGGGTGTGGTGGCATATGCCTATAGTCCTAGTTACTTGAGAGTCTGAGGTGAAGAATCACTTGAGCCAAGGAATTTGAGGTGGCAGTGAGCTATGATTATGCTACTGTATTCCGTCTTGGGCAACACAGCAAAACCCTGTCAAAAAGAAGGGAGGAACGGAGGGAAAGAAAAATAGGGAAGGAGAAAAGGAAGGAATTAAAGAAATTACCTTGTTGTAAGATACAGTAGGTTAGGAAATAAAAAATAAAGGCAAATACAGTAAGATTTGTAGGTAAGATACAATAGGTTAGGAAATAAAAAAAATAAGCCTTAAAGGCAGTTGTGGTAGCTTACACCTGTGATCCTCACACTCTGGGAGGCTGAGGCGGGAAGATTGCTTGAGATCAGGAATTCAAGACCAGTCTAATCAAGAGTGAGGCTCCCGTCCATACTAAAAATAGAAAAAATTAGATGGACATGGTGGCACTTGTCTGTAGTCCCAGTTACTTGTGAGCCTTTAGACAAGAGGATCACTTGAGGCCAAGAGTTGGAGGTTGCAGTGAGCTATGATGACACCACTGCATTCTAGCCTGGGAAACAGAGTGAGACTGTGTCTCAAGAAAAAAATAAAAAAGAAGTTACTTTAATCAATTTTTGAAGGACTACAGCCTAGAATAGGAATAGAATTTTCTATAAAAAGGACCTTTAAAAATGTAGTCTAGCACAAATAGCTATTTTACACCTGCCTCTCTGCTGATCCTGTCTGAGCTGCCCTGATCCTGTCTGAGCTGCCCTGAAGCTAGTATTTTGTGTGCCCATTAGGTTAATTTATTATTATATGATAGACAGTCTACTCCTTATTCTCTGGATTAGTTTTTCTCTTTGCTTGTTGTATACTTTTCATCATGAAAAATATTAAATTTATGCAAAAAAAATAAGACTATAAAATGATCCCTATTTGCCCATTCTCTATCATCAACAAGTATGTTTTCAATTGTTACCTTTAGAGCTCTTTATCAAGGCGAGCCTTCTGATCATCTCCCATCCCCAGCCAGTTTCACTTTACTCCTTTAGCTGTCTTTGCCCTTCTGGACTCCATTGCACTCACCTTCATCTCAGTCTTGCCATAAGGTGTTGCATACATGTAAAAAGCTTTTTTCTCCTGCTTTTCTTTTTATTTTTTTTGAGACAGGGTCTCACTATGTTGCTCTCAGTAGAGTGCTATGGCATCAAAGCTCACAGCAACTTCCAACTCATGGGCTTAAGTGATTCTCTTGCCTCAGCCTCCCAAGTTGCTGGGACTTCAGGCGCCCGCCACAACGCCTGGCTATTTTTGTTGTAGTTGCCACTGCTGTTAGCTGGCCAGGGCCGGGATTGAACCCGCCACCCTCGATATATGGGTGGGGCACCCTCCCACTGAGCCACAGGCACCACCCCCATGTGTTAGTTTTTATAGAACACGTTATCCTTATTTTTCAATGAGGTCACTAAGGCAGAGAGCGTGATACTTTCCCCAAGGTTACCTGCCACAGTGAACCCAAAACCCTAATGCCTAGCTAGACTCTGGACTTTGACTTTTTTTTTTTCCTAGTTGAAACTACTTGTCTACATTGTATTCTGTGTCCTAAAGATGGTAGGTAATGTCTAGTTTTAATGAGCTAAGAAAGCATTTGTGAGTGAATGATATACTGCAAACATTTTGAAGTATATGTTGATTTAGGGCTATAAGAAATAGTAATAAAGGAGTTTAAAGTTCCTTTTTTTTTTTTTCAATTTTGAACCCGCTACCCCTGGTATATGGGGCTGACGCCCTACTCCTTGAGCCACAGGCACCACCCTAAAGTTCATTTTTATAGACCATGATGTTACATATAATAAAGGAAAGAAGAGAAAGCTTACATTTAGTTTCAGATTCTGAAAACCTCGAGGATGAGCACTATCTCATTCATTATATCTTTAGGGCTTAGCTTGGAATCTGCCTGCTCTGTTATATGGTACATGTATAGTAGTTTTTTGTTTGTTTGTTTGTTTTTGTAGAGACAGAGTTTCAGTTTATCGCCCTCGCTAGAGTGCCGTGGCATCACACAGCTCACAGCAACCTCTAACTCCTGGGCTTAGGGGATTCTCTTGTCTCAGTCTCCTGAGGAGCTGGGACTACAGGTGCCCACCACAACGCCCGGCTATTTTTTTGTTGCAGTTTGGCCGGGGTCGGGTTTGAACCCACCACCCTCGGTATATGGGGCCTGTGCCCTACCCACAAAGGCACAGGCACCGCCCTATAGTAGTTTTGCAACAAAAATTTAAATGAGTTTTTTAGATGCTTCAGGCTATTCTGGTGATTATATTTATAAAGTATATTCTTTCCATGGAAATAACTGATGATTAAATCAGAGCTACTGTTGGTAGTTAACTTCTCACTTGACAGTTAACTTCCCACTGGATAGATCAGGATTATCTTGAAATCACAGACTAGATATCTCATAGGTACTGTGCTCTTTATTTTCATCAGGTGAATACACCAACAAAAACCTATGGAATGGGGAAAGGCCGTGCAGCAGATCTGAAGTATATTGAAGCTTGTGCTAGACGCATTGTACAAAACTCAAACGGGTACAAAATTGTGACTGAGAAAAGCACAGTTCCAGTGCGTGCAGCAGAAAGTATCCGTCGCATATTTGATGCAAATACAAAACCCAACTTGAATTTACAGGTATAAAAAAAATGGACCATTGGAACCTGGTTATTGTTATGTAAATATTAATGCCTTAAGGTTGCCCATAATGAATTTTAAGACTTTTCTTTGCTTTGGGACTGTAGGTGTTGTCCAACCCAGAGTTCTTGGCAGAGGGAACAGCCATCAAGGACTTAAAGAACCCAGACAGAGTACTGATTGGAGGGGATGAAACTCCAGAAGGCCAGAGAGCTGTGCAGGCCCTGTGTGCTGTATATGAGCACTGGGTTCCCAGAGAAAAGATCCTTACCACTAATACTTGGTCTTCAGAGCTTTCCAAACTGGTTAGTATATAGCATTTAACTCTTGCAAAATTTAAAGCCAAGTTTTTGTTTGTGTTATCACCAGATAAGCTATATAGATGTTTTCTTAATATTAATAAAAGTTATACTTTTAAAGATAATATTCTCACATGTTATTATTCAAATTTCAAATTATGAAATTTTCACAAGGGGTATCAAACATCAGGGCGTAAAATGTTCCAGAAAATTCCAAAATTTTAATCGAATGTAATAACAGAGAGAGTACAGTAAATAGTAATTTGTATTTTATTACTGTTTCCCCTCTTTTGCCCTTTTTCCTAATCATCTGTCTTTTTAAATTTAAAACATTTTCCATTACCAATCCATTATTGTCTCATCAAATTTAGCCCATTGTAATTTTTTATATCTCCCTCAGTAATTTGAATCAAGTCAATGAAATATAATCCAGATATGTAAAATTGTTATTTTAGCTCATTGTATTCTCCTTTCTGCTTTTTTTTTTTTTTTTAAAGGCAGCAAATGCTTTTCTTGCCCAGAGAATCAGCAGCATTAACTCTATAAGTGCCCTGTGTGAAGCAACAGGAGCTGATGTAGAAGAGGTAGCAACAGCCATTGGAATGGACCAGAGGATTGGAAATAAGTTTCTGAAAGCCAGTGTTGGTAAACTAAAATTTTTCTCTACATAAAGTGGGTTCATTTTGCTGGATCTTAACGTAACATCTTTTGAGAGGGGGAAAAAAAGATTACATTATATGTGTGGTCTTCAGCCTACCAGAGACTTTCTTTTGTTGTTGTTTAAGTCCCAAAAGCATTCTAAATCAATACAAGGGACATTCTAAGTGAGAGGATAATTAATTATATTGTTTAATAATTATGGATTGATTGGTAGGATAAACATAGGTTAGTGTTTTAGGAGGAAATAATAGTTAGAACATTTAGAAATAGTAAGTTTGAGAGCCCACAAATAACTCAAGCAACAGCTTGTTTAAACACATAGGAAAAGAATTTCCCATGATTTGTTTTTCCTACTACAATAGTCAATCCTCATTATTTGTGGAGTCTGTATTTGTGAATTTGCCTGCTCACCAAAATTTATATCTCCTCAATCAGTATTCTTGGTACTGTTGTGGTCACTTTCAGACATGCACAAAGTAGTGAAAAATTTGAGTCACTTGACACACATCTGAGTCAGCTGAAGTCAAACAAGGCAATGCTTATGAAACAAGGGTCTTTTTGTGGTCTATTTATAGGCATGTTTTCACATTTTTATGATTGGTGTTGATGATTTTGCTGTTTATAATGGTCTCCAAGTATACTGCTGAAGTGCTTTCTAGTGGTTGTAAACACAAGACAGCTGTGATTTGCCTCAGAAAATATGTGGGTTTGATGAGCTTTCTTCAGACACAAGTTATAGTGGTGATGGCTCTGATACAATGTTCAGAATCGATAGTATATATTAAATAAGGTGTCTTTTAAACAGAAACACATGTAAAAGAAGGTTATGTATTTTTTTTTTTTTTTTGTAGAGACAGAGTCTCACTTTATGGCCCTCGGTAGAGTGCCGTGGCCTCACACAGCTCACAACAACCTCCAACTCCTGGGCTTAAGCGATTCTCTTGCCTCAGCCTCCCGAGTAGCTGGGACTACAGGCGCCCGCCACAACGCCCGGCTATTTTTTGGTTGCAGTTTGGCCGGGGCCGGGTTTGAACCCGTCACCCTCGGTATATGGGGCCGGCGCCCTACCGACTGAGCCACAGGCGCCGCCCCGAAGGTTATGTATTGATCAATTGACAAAAGTGTTGTGAACGGAAGCTTGCAGGGTGTACTGCCGTGCCCCCTTGAATGTGCCCAATCTCATCTGATCTCAGAAGTTCAGCAGGGTTAGGCCTGATTAGTGCTGGATGGGAGAGTGCCTCTTCTTGGCCTGTTGTAGTGGCTCACATCTGTAATCCTAGTGTTCTGGGTGGCCAAGGCAAAAGGATCCACTGAACTCAGGAGTTTGAGACCAGCTTGAGTAAGAATGAGACCTCTTCTGTACTAAGAAAAATGAGCCAGGTGTTTTGACAGGCTCCTGTAGTCCTAGCTACTTGGGAGTTAGGAGGATTGCTTGAACCTAGTCATTTGAGATTGCTGTGAACTAGGCTGAGGCCACAGCCACTCTACTCTGGGAATAGAGCAAGACTCTGTCTCAAAAAATAAAAGGAAAAAAGCTTGTAGAAACCAAATCCTGTATTTTTTTTTTTTTTTTTTGAGACAGAGTCTCACTTTGTGGCCCTGGGTAGAGTGTTGTGGTGTCATAGCTCACAGCAACCTCAACTCATGGGCTCAAGTGATCCTCTTGCCTGAGCCTTCCAAGTAGCCGGGACTACAGGCAACTGCCACAATGCCCAGCTGTTTTTTTAGAGACAGGGTCTCGTCCTTGCTCTGGCTGGTCTCAAACTCTTGAGCTCAGGCAGTCCACCTGCCTCGGCCTCCCAAAGTGCTGGGATTACAGGCGTGAGCCACTGCAACTGGCCCTCAAACCTTGTATTTTACCTAAAAGCAACTCTTTGGTATTAGCCACTTCAGTATTTATGGCAGCTTTATAGAACATAACTACCACAAATGAGAATTCACTATATTTCTGGATATTTAAGTTAATTAAATTGGTATAAAGGTAAATAGAATCTTTTTACAGATTGAGCCACAGGCAGCCCTTCGAGTGTTTCTGGACCTGTATGTCATTTCCCAATGCTGGTCTTCTTGACCTTTTATATCTTTCTTTTCAATGTTTTCTTCCAGCTATCATTTAATAAAAATAGCTACTATTTACTAGTAGCCAGGTTCAGTACTAGCACTTTATATAGTTCACTGAATCCTTATAACCCATTAGAAAGATGCTCTTACTTGCTTTTCAGAGATGATTCATTTCATGGAAATTTATAAACTTTCTCAAAGTCATACAGTTAATCAGTGGCTGGGTATTTTCTGACTCTAAATTCCATATCATCCCTTACTGCATACTGTGTCACACTAGAGCTAATTCCAGCTTATAGCTTGTTTTTCTTTCTGTTTTTTTTTTTTTTGTAGAGACAGAGTCTCACTTTATGACCCTTGGTAGAGTGCCGTGGCCTCACACAGCTCACAGCAACCTCCAACTCCCAGGCATAAGTGATTCTCTTGCCTTAGCCTCCCGAGTAGCTGGGACTACAGGCACCCGCCACAACGCCCGGCCATTTTTTGGTTGCAGTTCAGCCGGGGCCGGGTTTGAACCCGCCACCCTCCGTATATGGGGCCGGCGCCTTACCGACTGAGCCACAGGCGTATAGCTTGTTTTTTTAAATAAGTTTGACTGGAACATAACCATACCCATTGATTACGTATTGTCTGTGGCTGCTTTTAAGCTACGATGGTAGAGGTGAATACGACAGACACAGTATGCCCCACAATGGATAAAATATTTGCTCTCTGGCCCTTTACCATAAAAGTGTTGCTGTCTTTATGTTAAATTAAGTGATATGGGGCAGTAATGCCAAAACAATGAGAAAAAAAATTGAAGATAAAAGAAAACAAAAGGTCAAATGTAGCCCTAATGAAACTTCAGTTAGAAAACTATTTAGAAATTACTTAAAGAGGCAGCACCTGTAGATCAGTGGGTAGGGCGCCAGCCCCATATACTGAGAGTGGTGGGTTCAAACCCGGCCCCAGCCAAACTGCAACAAAAAATAGCTAGGCATTGTGACGGGTGCCTGTAGTCCCAGCTATTTGGGAGGCCGAGGCAAGAGAATCGCCTAAGCCCAAGAGTTGGAGGTTGCTGTGAGCTGTGACGCCATAGCCTTCTACCTAGGGCGATAAAGTGAGACTCTGTCTCTTAAAAAAAAAGAAAAGGAAAGAAATTACTTAAAGAGTTGATTAATGGCCTTTACATTTCTTTTCTTTTTTTTTTTTTTTAAAAGACGGAGTCTCACTTTGTCACCCTCAGTAGAGTGCTATGGTATCACAACTCACAACAACCTCAAACTCTTGGGCTTAAGCGATTCTCTTGCCTCAGCCTCCCGAGTAGCTGGGACTACAGGCGCCCGCCACAACGCCCGGCTATATTTTTGTTGGAGTTTGGCCAGGGCCGGTTTTGAACCCGCCACCCTCGGTATATGGGGCCGGCGCCCTACTCACTAAGCCACAGGCGCTGCCCCATTGGCCTTTAAATTTCATACAATTTATAAACCCACTGATTTTCCCATAGCTGAATTTTATTATTAAAAAATCTTGGCCAGGCAGGTGGATCACTTGAGGCCAGGAGTTTGAGACACCAGCCTGAGCAACATAGCAAGAACTCAATTTGGGTGTGATTCTGTTCTGTGCGGCTTTTCCTTGGAGCAGTAGTCATTTATCTCTGTTTGCCTTCTTGCCCACCTAAGTGTGTGCTACCACCTCATGGAAGATTTGATGGACGTGGACATGAGCCCCTTGAGACCTCAGAACTATCTTTTCAGTTGTGAAGTAAAGGCCAACAAAGATTATAACTTTAAGGTGGATGATGATGAAAATGAGTACCAGTTATCTTTGAGAATGATCAGTTTAGGGGCCGGTGCAAAGGATGAGTTGCACACTGTTGAAGCAGAGGCAATGAATTATGAAGGCAGTCCAATTAGAGTAACGGCAACTTTGAAAATGTCTGTACAGCCAACGGTTTCTCTTGGGGGGGTTTGAAATAGCACCACCCGTGGTCTTACAGTTGAAGTGTGGTTCAGGGCCTGTGCATATTAGTGGGCAGCCGTTAGTAGCTGTGGAAGAAAATGCAGAGTCAGAAGATGAAAAGGAGGAGGAGGATGTGAAACTCTTAAGTATGTCTGGAGAGTGATCTGCCCCTGGAGGTGGTAGCAAGTTTCCATAAGAAAAAGTAAAACTTGCTGCTGGTGAAGATGAAGATGACGCTGATTTTGATGAGGAGGAAACTGAAGAAAAAGCACCAGTGAAGAAATATGTGTGAGACACTCCAGCCAAAAATGCACAAAAATCAAACCAGAATGGAAAGGATTCAAAACCATCAACACCAAGATCAAAAGGTCAAGAATCCTTCAAAAAACAGGAAAAAACTCCTAAAGCACCAAAAGGACCTAGTTCTGTAGAAGACATTAAGGCAAAAATGCAAGCAAGTATAGAAAAAGTTGGGTCTCTTCCCAAAGCGGAAGCCAAGTTCATCAATTATGTGAAGAATTGCTTCTGGATGACTGACCAGGAGGCTGTTCAAGATCACTGGCAGTAGAGGAAGTCTCTTTGAGAAAATAGTTTAAACAGTTCGTTAAAATTTTCCATCTTATGGCAGGCCCCTTGGGCCCGGGCCAGTGGGAGGGTTCAGAACCAAGAAAGCACATCTTGGGAGTAGTAGTTGGGCTGCTGAAACGTAAAGATACTCTGGGGGCGAAGCCCTGACCTAGGCCCCGCGGAGATGTCCAGCTGCGGTGCTTGTATTTGTGGTGCGGCAGCCCCTCTGCTCCTTACCTCCTCATTCGCCTCCGCACAGAGAGGTATTTTTGTGGTCGCATTTGTATACCAGTTTTAGGAAGGCTTGGGACCTTTGAAACTTAGATTCTGCAAAGGGCTCCTTAGAACCTTTACAGAAAACACCAGCATACTTTGCCTCAAAAGATGGGATAAGTAAAGATGGTTCTGGTGATGGAAATAAGAAATCAGTGAGTGAGGGAAGCAATGAGAAGTCAGGCTTTGGGAATTCTGGGAAAGGTGGAACCAGCTGCGCTGTCCAAAATGTGGTGACTTGTGCACGCATGTAGAGACCTTCGTGTATTTACAGCTACCTTGACAAGTATGTTGTTGGCCAGTCATTTGCTAAGAAGGTGCTTTCAGTTGCTGTGTACAATCATTATAAGAGAATATATAATAATATCCCAGCTAATTTGAGCCAGCAAGCAGAAGTTGAGAAGCAGACATCATTAACACCTAGAGAGTTAGAAATAAGAAGATGGGAGGATGAACACAGATTTACAAAATTGCTTCAGATTGCTGGAATCAGCCCACATGGTAATGCTTTAGGAGCATCAGTGCAGCAACAGGTAAATCACAGATACCTCAGGAAAAACCAGGAGGTGAAATATTGGATTCTTCTCATGATGACACAAAACTTGAAAAAAGTAATATTTTGCTGCTCGGACCAACTGGGTCAGGTAAAATCCTGCTGGCACAGATTTTAGCTTAAATGCCTTGATGTCCCTTTTGCTATCTGTGATTGTACAACTTTGACTCGGGCTGGATACGTAGGTGAAGGTATTGCGTTTGTGATTGCCAAACTGCTTCAAGATGCCAATTATAACGTAGAAAATGCACAATAAAGAATTATCTTTCTGGATGAAGTAGATAAGATTGGCACTGTGCCAGGCATTCATCAGTTACGGGACGTAGGTGAGAAGGCATTCAGCAAGGTGTATTAAAACTACTAGAAGGCGGGCGGCGCCTGTGGCTCCGTCAGTAAGGCACCGGCCCCATATACCGAGGGTGGCAGGTTCAAACCCAGCCCCGGCCAAACTGCAACAAAAAAATAGCCAGGCGTTGTGGCGGGCGCCTGTAGTCCCAGCTACTGGGGAGGCTGAGGCAGGAGAATCGCTTAAGCCCAGGAGTTGGAGGTTGCTGTGAGCTGTGTGATGCCACGGCACTCTACCGAGGGCCATAAAGTGAGACTCTGTCTCTACAAAAAAAAAATAAATAAATAAAAAATAAATTCCTTAAAAAAAAAAAAAAAAAAACTACTAGAAGACACAATAGTCAATGTTCCAGAAAAGAATTCCCGAAAGCTACGTGGAGAAACTGTACAAGTTGACACGACAAACATTCTGTTTGTTTCATCTGGTGCTTTCAATGGTTTAGACAGAATCATAAGCAGGAGGAAAAATGAAAAGTATCTTGGATTTGGAACACCTTCTAATCTGGGAAAAGGCAGAAGGGCTGCAGCTGCTGCAGACCTTGCTAATTGAAGTGGAGAATCAAATACTCATCAAGACATTGAAGAAAAAGATCGGTTATTACATCATGTGGAAGCCAGAGATCTCATTGAATTTGGCATGATTCCTGAGTTTGTGGGACAGTTGCCTGTGGTAGTTCCTTTGCATAGTCTAGATGAGAAAACATTTGTACAAATACTGACCGAGCCACGTAATGCTGTTATTCCTCAGCACCAGGCTTTATTCAGCATGGATAAGTGTGAGCTGAATGTTACTGAGGATGCTGTGAAAGCTATAGTCAGACTGGTACTAGAACGAAAAACAGGTGCACCGGGCCAGTGTTTGAAGTCCCTAATTCTGGTATCGTTTGTGTGGAGGTTGACGAGAAGTAGTAGGAAAAAAGGAACCAGGATACATTTGGGCTCCAACAAAAGAATTCTCTGAAGAGGAGTATGACTCGGGTTGAAGAAGAAGGATGGCCTCGCCAAGCAGATGCAGACAGCTAAACTGTCAGATTCCTGTCCTGTAGATAAAGCTTTTCCTCCTTCTTTTGTTTAGGATCATAACTGTCTCTGCAGTCTGATATTAAAGGATTGGGATCTGTCTTGGCTATCATACATGGTCAGAGAAGCTTTTAGGATAAGAATCAGATCATGTATATTATTGTAACATCACATTGATTTATACAGCGGACATTAGGTGGACTTTAATGATACATTGTTCAGAAATGTACGTTATTTTGGTTCAGTTTTTTAAAAATATGCTTTAACAAAATTCTTAGGAATTCTTTTAAGCAATGCAGGTATTGCAATAACTGTGGGTTTTACAATGTTACTCTACAAATGGGAAAATAAATTCTTTAAAAGTGAAAAAAATTTTTCCGTCTTATTTCATTCTGTAACAGTTGATATCAGGCTGTCCTTTTTATAATGCAGAGTGAGAACTTTCCCTACCATGTTTGATAAATGTCCAGGTTCCATTGCCAAGAAGGTGTTGTCCAAAATGCCTGTTAATTTTTAAAGATGGAACTTCCACCCTTCCCTTGGTTTTAAGCGGTCAGACATGGAAATGGTGGGGAGACAAAAATATACATGTGAAATAAACTCAGCATTTTAATAAAGTAAAAAAAAAAAAAACTCTACTAAAAAATAAAAAACTTACCTAGGCACCGTGGCACAAGCCTGTGGTCCCAGCTACTTGGGAAGCTAAGGCAGGAGGATTGATTGAGCTCAGGAATTTGAAGTTACAGTGAACTATGATGACACCACTGCACTCTAGCCTGGGCAACAGAGGGAGACCTTGTAATTAAAAAAAATAAAATAATCTTAGTATAGGCTTTCTGATTTAGTGATTTAGTATAAAGCAATTATCACATGATTCATTTGGTTATTAAATGAAAATATCTCTTGATCTTTTTCTTTCCTCAGGTTTTGGTGGGAGCTGTTTCCAAAAAGATGTTCTAAACTTGGTTTATCTCTGTGAGGCTCTGAATTTGCCTGAAGTAGCTCGTTATTGGCAGCAGGTATTAATTTTTATGGTTGTAATTTCTGTCTACCTTCTAGTTACCCATCATCCTCTTGTAATGTTCTTGATGGAATATATTCTAGGCACTCAACTATTATTTAATTTGCTTATTTTAGGTTTAATATTTGGGCTTCTGAGTTTTTAATTTTTTCTTGCTAATCAATTGTGATGGAAGGTTCTGATAAACCAGTTTTTCTTCTAATTTTATAACTAAATTTGCTTGTGGAGTAAAACAGGAAGTATTATCCTTAATTATAATTCTCCTCCATCTTGATAGGCATAAAATCATTGTAAAGGAGAAACTTATATTGTAATTCTTTCAAGTGGTTTGAGTTTTTTGTAGAGACAGAGTCTCACTTTATCACCCTTGGTAGAGTGCCATGGCATCACACAGCTCACAGCAACCTCCAACTCCTGGGCTGAAGCGATTCTCTTGCCTCAGCCTCCCGAGTAGCTGGGACTACAGGTGCCCACCACAACGCCTAGCTATTTTTTGGTTTGCAGTTCAGCCGGGGCCGAGTTTGAACCCGCCACCCTCGGTATATGGGGCCGGCGCCTTACCGACTGAGCCACAGGAGCCACCCGGTTTGAGTTTTTATATATTTGTTTTGTTTTTGTTTTTGAGACAGGGTCTCATTATATTGCCCTTGGTAGAGTGTTGTGGCGTTATAGCTCACAGCAACCTCAAACCCTTGGGCTTAAGCGATTCTCTTGCCTCAGCCTCCCAAGTAGCTGGGACTATAGGCACCTGCCAGAACACCTGGCTATTTTTTTGTTGTAGTTGTCATTGTTGTTTAGCTGGCCCGGGCCAGGTTTGAACTCACCAATGCGTGTGGCCAGTGCCATAACTACTGTGCTATGGGTGCCAAGCCTTTATATATTTGTTTTATCCCTTTCAGATTCGTAGAGCTAAAATTAGAACCCCTTTCCAAATTGGAAGCAAAGAATGAGCTCTAGGAACTAGAGTTAATGTTTATTGAATGTGTGCCTGTACTGGGTACTTTTGGTGGGACTTTGCATGTAGTATCTCATTTAGCTCTCATCACAAACATCATCCCTATTTTTAGATGAGAGAACTGACATTTAGAGATGTTAAGTAATTTGTCCAGGACACTAGGCAGTATATATGTGCCTTTCCCAAATATTTTTTCACAACAGAAAAAAATAGGTTTAATATTTGGGCTTCTGAGTTTTCAATTTGGTAGAGAATCTAAGGAAATGAACATTTTTTTAGGGAAAACATACACTTAGTGTCATTTCAGTCATCCAGCATGATGGCTTTATCTTACTGTTCATTATGCAAAAAATGCAGATAAAGCCTTGATTTTCTAAAACTTTGAGCTTATTTTCCAAGCTCTCAAGGTTTGAGATGGCCCCTGGAAGTTTAGAACCTTTTTAAAAAGTCTATTTTTGTATGTTTCCTGGTCACCAACCTAAATTTAACAAATCACACGATCAGAGACTTTCATAACATTTAATTTAAAGCTTTTCAAATAGTATTTGTGGTGTTATGGTTCATCCAGAGACAGCTGTAACTCTGCACATTGACTGTTCCCTGTCTACATTCTACTTAACCTGAATTTTGGAGAATGTGGGGTATAAGCATCTGAAGGAGTAGTACTTTGGGGTTTGATTGCTTACAGAATTGCTTCCATAGGGGTTGGAGAAGTTGGCCAAGGAAAATACTGTTTTTTATTTGGCTTATTTAGCTGGTCTTCAAATGGTCTTAGAATTTTGTTCCTCATTTTTTGCATCCATCCCAGCCTAATGCATAGAAAATCAAGCCAAATGAAAAAAATTTTTTTTCATTATTATTGTTATTATTATTTTTGAGACAGAGTCTCACTTTGTCACCCTCCCTTAGGGTGCTATGGTATCATAGCTCCCAGCAACCTCAGACTCTTGAGTTCAAGTGATTCTTTTGCCTCAGCCTCCCAAGTAGCTGGGATTACAGGTGCCCGCCAAAGCACCCCACTATTTTTTTTTTTTTTTTTTTTTTGTAGAGACAGAGTCTCACTACTTTATGGCCCTCGGTAGAGTGCCTTGGCATCAAACAGCTCACAGCAACCTCCAACTCCTGGGCTTAAGTGATCCTCCTGCCTCAGCCTCCCGAGTAGCTGGGACTACAGGTGCCCGCCACAACGCCCGGCTATTTTTTGGTTGCAGTTTGGCCAGGGCCAGGTTTGAACCCGCCACCCTCGGTATATGGGGCCGGCACCTTACCGACTGAGCCACAGGCGCCGCCCAGCACCCCACTATTTTTAGAGATGGGGTCTCCCTTTTGCTCAGGCTGGTCTTGAACTTGAGCTCAGGTGATCCCCCTCCCCCACGCCTCGGCCTCCCAAAGTGCTAGGATTATAGGCATGAGCCATCTCGCCCAGCAAGCCAAATGAAAATTAAAAAAATTTTTTGAGACAGAGTCTTACTCTGTTGCCCTGGTAGAGTGCCATGGCATCATCATAGCTCATGGCAACCTCAAACTCTTGGGCTCAAGCGATCCTTTTGCCTCAGTTTTTATTTTTAGTAGAGATTGGGTCTGCTCTTGTTCAGGCTGGTCTCAAACTCCTGAGCTCAAGCAGTCCACCTGCCTTGGCTTCCCAGAGTGCTAGGATTACAGGTGTGAGGTGCCACACTTGGCCTGGAAAATAAAAATTCTCAGGATGGTTTTAAGGATGGTTTTTAAAAATAAAAATTAAAATTAAATTTTATTTTTAAATTGGAGGACCATTGAGTTTGTTTAATCTGTGCCTTCTGTTAATATGTAAGTCTTGTATTGATATAATAGCACCATAAAACTCTGAGTATGTATGTCATAGGCTGTACCTCTTTTAACCAATCATTGCACAACTGTACCGGTCATTTCAGGTAATAGACATGAATGACTACCAGAGGAGGAGGTTTGCTTCCCGAATCATAGACAGTCTGTTTAATACAGTGACTGATAAGAAGATAGCTATTTTGGGGTTTGCATTCAAAAAGGACACCGGTGATACGAGGTATCAATTCTTTAAAATATTTCAACCCCTTTGAGAGTGTGTTTACTCCTCATCTTATCCTGGGTTTTGATTGGTGGATGTATGAACAAAATATGTGTGTATATGTCTTGGGTACCAAAAAAATATATACACATTTAAAATGATGTCATCTATGTTTATTTTGAAGTTAAATTGAATTATCATAGCAATGTGTAGTATGACATTCCCTCAAAAGGTGGCATTAATCAAATGAATGCTAGGCAGGACAAAGAAAATGGCAGAAGCAGAGTTGTCATTTGAGGAGTGCAAGACCATTTTGAAGTGGTATCTGAAATTGGAGAATGCTGTGGAAGTAGAATGACAATGGAGGCTTAAGTATGCAACAGTACTTCCAACATGCCTAACAATTGCACATTTTCATGATAAGTTGGGACATGTGCAACTGTATGCACAAAGGAAGATCTGGGAGGCCTCGGACACGCAGTACCAAGTCCTGCTTCTACTATGGTGTTGGAACAGGAACAGTTTACGTGCTTGCCATAGCAGTCTACCAAATAATATGCTGATGGTAACCACTTTGAGCACCTCTTGTATTTTTTTTTTTTTTTTTTTTGAGACAGTCTCACTATGTCACCCTTGGTAGAGTGCTGTGCTATCATAGCTCACAGCAACCTCAAACTCTTGGGCTTAAGTGATTCACTTGCCTCAGCTTTGCAAGTAGCTGGGACAATAGGCGTCCACCACAACACCTGGCTTTTTGGTTGCAGTTGTCGTTGTTTAGCTGGCCCGGGCTGGGTTTGAACCCGCCAGCCTCACTATGTGTGACTGGCTCCCTAACCACTAGCTAAGGGTGCCAAGCCGAGCACCTCTTATAATTACAGAAGTCAAACTTTAGGCCAGGGACAGTGGCTCACACCTGTAATCCCAGCACTTTGGGAGGCCAAGGTGGGTGGATTGAGCTCACAGGTTTGAGACCAACCTGAACAAGAAATAAGACCCCATCTCTAAAAATAGCTGGGTGTTTTGGTGGGTGCCTGTAGTCTCAGCTACTTGGGAGGCTGAGACAAGAGCCCAAGAGTTTGAGGTTGTTGTGGGCTATGACACCATGGCACTCTACCCAGGGCAAGGCTGTGTCTCAGAAAAAAAAAAAAAAAGAAAGTCATTGCCAGAAGCCCACAAACGGGCAATGGACACCCGAGCATCTCTTTCTTTACTGTAAAAAATTAAAAAAAATGTTAAACTTGACTTGTGTTCATCTTTTGTTCTTTGTATACATTATTACAATTTTAATACAGATTTTTCTTTTTAAAAATGTGTATACATTTTTTGGCACCCTCTATATATGTAGGTTAAAGAATAAAAATAAACATCCATATCTTCACTACTCAGCCAGCTTAAGAAATAGAACCTTACTTGTATCATAAACTCCCTGGTTATTAGAGTATACTGCCATTTAAAGCTTAGCAATACTGATTTTTTTTTCCTTCAGAGAATCCTCTAGTATATATATTAGCAAGTATTTGATGGATGAAGGTGCACACCTCCATATATATGACCCCAAAGTACCCAGGGAGCAAATAGTAGTGGATCTTTCTCATCCAGGTGTTTCCGAGGATGACCAAGGTAAGGCTTTGAGTCTCATGAATCACTTTGAAAGTATGGAAAACCTTTGGTTGTTTAGTTTTTATCATATATATCATTAATATACCCTCTTTTCAGCCTTGTTTCTCTAAAATTAAACTCTTAGGCATTATGTCATCAAGTTTGATTTGAAGTAATCGATTGTTAGTTCAATGATTTTTCCAACATATCCACAAAGCCCCATAGGTTCCAAAAAGATGATTCTGGGGTAAGGTTTCATGGCACTTTAGGTCTCCTGTCATCCCCATTGATACTAAAGTCAGACTATTCCACTTCCGTCAGATGCCCAACCTCACCTGCAATCCTAGTTTTAAAATACATACAACACTTCTCTCCTTATCTGTGGTTTTACTTTCTGCAGTTTCAGTTACCCAACGCCAATCTCAGTATAAAAATGTTAAATGGAAAATTACAGAAATAAATTGTAAATTGTATGCTATTCTGAGTAGGGTGATGAACTCACTTGCCACCCTGGCTTTATCCTGCCAGAGACATGAATCATCCATTTGCTGGCATATCCACACTGGATGCTACATGCCCATTAGTTACAGTTAGTAGCAGTTTTGGTTATCAGATCCAAAAAACACAATCAACATATGCAGGGCTCAGTACTATTTATGGTTTCAGATATCCACTGGAGGTCTTGGAGTGTATCCCCTGTGGATAAGGAGCTACTGTAATTGCCAATAACTCCTTTTTATTTCCCCTTTTTTGTTGTTGCTGCTGTTATAGTGTCCCGACTTGTGACCATTTCCAAGGATCCATATGAAGCGTGTGATGGTGCCCATGCTGTTGTTATTTGCACTGAGTGGGACATGTTTAAGGTGAGATGACTGAAATGATATTAAGGAAAATTCTAGAGGTTTTCTAGTATCGTTGGGGTCAAATAAGGGTTCATGTATATATTCTGATTGTTCCTTTGGCATGTCTTTACAGGAATTGGATTATGAACGCATTCATAAAAAAATGCTGAAGCCAGCCTTCATCTTTGATGGACGACGTGTCCTGGATGGGCTCCACAGTGAACTACAGACCATTGGCTTCCAGGTAATCATGATGCTGGATTGTTTTTTTATTTGGGCATTTGCTTTTTAAACCTATTGCATGGGTTTTAGAATTTTCATATTTTCTCATTTAGCAATAACATAACTTTGGAGTAACATGCCAGTATTTTGGGAAGTGTCTGTAAAGTTTTGTAACCTACTCCCTCTAAATTTGTGATCTTGTCATTCAGTGTTGACTCTAATGTAATGAGGGCATCAGTTGCCTATATATAGAGACAGAATGTGCCCTGCTTTGCCTCATAGTATAAAGATCATGTAAGAAAATACATTAATATGTTTTGAAAACTACAAAATGCAATATAGTTTTTGTATGTTGATATTATTATTATTATTTTAGACAGTCTTATTATGTCACCCTTGGAAGAGTGCTGTGGCATCACAGCTCACAGCAACCTCCAACTTTTTTTTTTTTCTTTTTTTTCTTTTTTGTAGAGACAGAGTCCCACTTTACTGCCCTTGGTAGAGTGCCGTGGCGTCACATGGCTCACAGCAACCTCCAGCTCTTGGGCTTATGTGATTCTCTTGCCTCAGCCTCCCGAGCAGCTGGGACTACAGGCGCCTGCCACAATGCCTGGCTGTTTTTTTGTTGTTGCAGTTTGGCTGGGGCTGGGTTTGAACCCACCACCCTTGGCATATGGGGCCAGCACCCTACTTAATGAGCCACAGGCACCGCCCGCAACCTCCAACTTCTGAGCTTAAGCGATTCTCTTGCCTCAGCCTTCCAAGTAGCTGGGACTACAGGCACCCACCGCAATGCCCGGATATTTTTTTGTTGTTGTTGTAGTTGTTATTGTTCTTTAGCTGGCCCAGACTAGGTTTGAACCCGCCACCCTGGGTGTATGTGGTTGACACCCTACCTACTGAGCTACGGGTGTTTCCAATAATGAGAATTTCTAAATCATTAAAGACAACTGATAAATGTAAAGCAGAAACCCTTTCATTGGGGTATGAGTTAGAATTAAGTATTAGTTTTTAATTCAAAAGACATAAAAACTGAGTGGTATATTTATCTCTCCAGTGGATGGGAGATAAACTTATGACTATTAAAAAAGTAATATACCTGGGCGTGGTGGCTCACACCTGTAATCCTGCACTCTGGGAGGCTGAGGTGGGTGGATTGCTTGAGCTCACCAGTTAGAGACCAGCCTAAGCAAAAGCAAGACCCGCCTATCTCTACTAAAAAATAAAAAAACTGAAGCAAGAGGATCACTTGAGCCCCGAGTTGGAGATAGCTGTGAGCTGTGATGCCACAGCACTCTACCCTGGGTGACAGCTTGAGACTTTGTCCCAAAAGTAAATAAATAAAGAAATAAAGTAATATCTTTAAAGATGAAAATTTTAAATATATAGAAAATGTAGTATGTGAAATAAAAATTCTCATTTATTGAAGGCTGACTTGCTGTACAGTAAGCTTTATCCAATTTAACCCTGACCAGGCCCTTTGAGATAGGTGGTACAAACATACTTTTTAAATGAGGAAGGAAGACCTAGAGAGGTTGGTTAGGTAACATAGCAAGAATCAGCCAGGATTCTAACGGGGGCCTTTTAGCCTCTGATGGCTGAACTTCTAAGAACTATGCTATTACAGCTTTTACAGGGTTTTTAGTATATGGGAAACGAAAATGAGAATAGAGTATGAGAGAAAATATGAAGTAACTAGAATCTGATCTGTTGTTTTCATACATGCTTCTACGAACAGAAATAGGCCAAAGTGGGTCATACCTGTAATCCTAGCCCTCTGGGAGGCTGAGGCGGGAGGACTCCATCTGAGCTCAGGAGTTCAAGACCAGCTTGAGCAAGACCCCTCTTCTAAAAATAGAAATATTAGCTGGGCATTGTGATAGGCACCTGTAGTCCCAGCCACTTGGGAGGCTGAGCCAGAAGGATTGCTTGAACCCAGGAGTTTGAGGTTGCTGTGATCTAGGCTGATGACGTGGTACTGTAGCCTGGGAAACAATGAGACTCTATCTCAAAAACAATAGTGGCATTGTGATTCATTACTGTGATGTTTGAGGAAGTCTTGTGTGGGAAGTGGCAGCAGTGAGAACGTCTAAATATGAATATGAACAGTAGCTTATACACTGATTCTAGAAACACAAAAAATAGCTAAGGAACCAAAGATCTCTTTTTTTTTTTTTTAGTAGAGACGAGTCACACAGCTCACAGCAACCTCCAATTCCTGGGCTTAGGCGATTCTCTTGCCTCAGCCTCCAGAGTAGCTGGGACTACAGGCACCCACCACGCCTGGCTATTTATGCTTTTCACAAGAAAACTAACCTAGGTTTCCCCCTATTTCACTACATTTATAGAGTTCTTAAATTTATGCATTATAATTATTAATAGTTCCTTTTTAAAATCTTTTTTCTTCAGATTGAAACAATTGGCAAAAAGGTGTCTTCAAAGAGAATTCCATATGCTCCTTCGGGTGAAATTCCAAAATTCAGTCTTCAGGATCCACCTAACAAGAAACCTAAAGTCTAGACATTGCTGTGATTGTGATTTTTTTTGGTACTTTAGGCTAGCAAATATCTATTGATGTTAAATGGTGAATGAACCAAGTGTTTTTAAGGAAATGAAATTATTTTTTTAATGATCAAATTTATAATAGCTATATGGGTATTAGCATATCTGATAATTATGAATCTAGAATATTTTTTACATATTTTTATATCGTTAGTTTGGTTATTGGATGAGTAGAAAAATAATCATGTTGGTTTTAATGGTGTCAGTTTTTGTAAAATAAAAATTAAACCAAACACCTCTTACTTTATAAATTGTCCATAAGTAGCACTTTAATATCACATTGTAAAGGGAAAGACACTTCTGTTTTCCTGGTCACTGGTTTGTCATTACGTATGTATTTGGAAGCCATGAAATTACTACACTAAATAACCTTTACAAGTATGGTCTGGTTAAAGTACTGTGTTCCTTTTAGTTTCAATGAGATGTGTCACTGATTTTATTTTTTTCCTTAGCTCACTTCAAATATGTTTAAAAGACTTTTTAACACGAAGAGAAAATCAATAGTATTATCTATTTACCTCTCCTGTATTTCTTAGTTTTCCTCATTGCTCATTATTTTTGTAGTCCAAGAGCGAAAAATATTGGTTACCTTGATTTTGCCTTTTTATTTCTACTCTATATTGTAATTTTTATTTTTTTCTTTAAATAAGAAAGCCAATGTATCTCATATATAAACTTAAGTGGATTTTACAGATTACATATAGCATCACTCTAAAATAGGAATTTTTGTGTGTATATCCATCTGCTTTTTTCTTATGTCTCTTGTTGACTATTTGCAGTGGTATTTGCTTTTGTTTGATCATTATTGAAATATGTCACGTGTCCATGTGATGCTTGTGCTCTGCTGAGAGTGCACAAATGTGTTAAATAGATGCACATCTCATCTTTTGGGAAATTTGCAGTGCAGTAAGAAGAAAGAGACAGATACAAAGGTGAGGACAGATACATCTGTACAGATTAACAAACACATAAATAAAACATTCTGCATCAACAACCCTGTGGGTGTAATTTTTGTCATGGTGCAAGTAATTGTATGAATCTTAACAGTCTGACATTAGGTGGGAAAAAAAGGACTCCACTTTTTTAAGAAAAGTACTATATCCTTCTTTTTTTTTTTGAGACAAGAGTCTCACTTTGTCGCCCTTGGTAGATTGCTATGGCGTCATAGCTCACAGCAACCTCAAACTATTTTTTTTTTTTTGCAGTTTTGGCCAGGGCTGGGTTTGAACCCGCCACCTCCGGCATATGGGACCGGTGCCTTACTCCTTTGAGTCACAGGCACTGCCCTCAAACTATATTTTTTTTAGAGACCAGGTCTTGCTCTGGCTCAGGCTGGTCTCGAACTTGTGAGCTCAGGCAATCCACCCGCTTGGCCTCCCAAAGTACTAGGATTACAGGTCTGAGCCACTGTGCCCAGCATTGTTTTTGTTTTTTTGAGGCAAGGTCTTTCACTGTCACCTGGGCTAGAGAGTACAATGACTTAATAGCTCACTGCAACCTTGAGCTCCTGGTCTCCAGAGATCCTCCCGTTTCAGCCTCCTCAGCAGCCAGGATTACAGGCATCCACTACCATGCCTGGCTAATTTTCGAGTTGTTTTTTGTTTTTTTTTGAGACAGAGTCTTACTATGTTGCCCTCGGTAGAGTGCCATGGTGGCACAGCTCACAACCTCCTCAAACTCTTGGTCTTAAGTGATTCTCTTGCCTCAGCCTCCCAAGTAGCTGGGACTATAGGTGCCTGCCACAATGCCCAGCTCCTTTTTGGTTGTAGTTGTCATTGTTGTTTGGCAGGCCCAGGCTGGATTCGAACCTGCCAGCTCCAGTGTTATGAGGCTGGCAACCTAGCCACTGAGCTATAAGTGCCAAGCCAATTTTTTTTTTTTAGAGAAATGTCTTGCTATATTGCCCAGGCTAGCCTCATACTCCTGATCTCAAGCCATCTTCCTTTTTCAGCCTCCTAAAGTGATGGGATTATAGGTGTGAGCCACTGCGCCCAGCCATGGTCTGCTTCATAGTAGAGGTGCTAAATGTAATCAGTGCACAACTATTTTGCAGGGTCTGAAGTAGTGACACAAATGTAAAGAATCAACATTCAAAGCCTGAAGTCTTTCTAAGTTATTCCAGCGAAGGACATATGCTAATCACAAGTAAACTGATCATGGTCTCAATCTATGTTGAGTGTCTCATTACGGTAACATAAATGAAATTTTGTTTTTCATAAATGTGTTGATGAGCAGTTATCGGTGGCTTGAAAAATCTTCTTAAAGTTTTAATGTATTTTTAAATTATAATAGTAACAGCAAACTGAACAAAGATGTTTTATGATTACCTCATAGCAGGCAACTGTTCACTGGGATGAAGATAGGCTAACAACCATGAGAATTACTAAAAATAAACATGTACATCTTATATATGTTTTTCTTTTCTTTTTTATTGATGTTTTTCTTAAAGCAAAAAGAGTTGTAGTACATTCACTGAAGTCCAGACGTTCTGGCACACCTCTGACACCAACTGGCACCAAAATTTAAAATTTCAGTGATTTTGAAGGCCTTATTTAAGTTTCAGAGGGCTTTTGTTTTCTTTTAGCCACTAGATTTTTCAGGAAAAATTCACCTATTTAGGAAAAATGAAAACACATTAATATAGATTTAAGGCATCTCAAGTCCATTTCAGTGTTTCTTCTTTAAAGAAGACTTCTATATTTATTAGCATTTCTCTCTCCTCAAATCTCAATTGCAATATTTTATTTTTTTCTAATTTAAATATCCTTAGTATCTCTGGTCCTTTTCCCGAACAATAATGATTACTCCTTGTTTTTGTTGCTGTTAATTTTTTACCACTAGCCACTGCTATCATTCAGTCACCCAGTATTATAAAGGGTGATCCTACTCTGTCCGTGGGTCTGCTCCTGTACACTTATTCCATTTTATGTGCATTGTCTATTCCTCATTACTGCCAAAGTATTGCTATTGGCAAAATTCATTTCAGAGAGCAATTTTGCCATATTATTAGCCTGAATCTGATGTTTATCAAACAGACTTCGTTTCAGTTGAGCAGACTCATCTGATGGAATCTCTTTAGCTTATTTCCCTCTAGGGAAGCAAGAGCTCTTCATCTGTAATGGGCTTTCCCCCTACCCTGAGTTGTTCCTGCACAGTAAGTTAGCTGCTTAGATGGATACGTTCACTTTTCAGGCTTAGGGCTCCATGTTACACCATGGCTGAATGCTTGGCACTGGAGGCCTGATTTTATGAGGAGTCTGATTAACTTCTCTCTGTTATCTTACATATGAGTACAACTGTGATGACCATATCCAACACAATCATCAAGAATCCCAAAGTTTATAACCCAGCCACGTAACCTGTGCTGTCCACATCTTATCTAAATCTGCTAGGTGTAAAATCAACATTTCCAGACCTCAATCCATCATTTGAGTCTAACACCCATATACCAGAATTTCATCTTTTAAAGGTAATTAAAACAACATTAAAAAGTTCATAATTCACTTCCCTACAAATGTTAGAAATTTTCCTTAAAAACAACAAAACAGGCTTGGCGCCCATAACACAGTGGTTATGGTGCCAGCCACATACCTGAGACTAGTGGGTTCAAACCCAGCCCAGCCCAGCTAAGCAAAAATGACAACTGCAATAGAAAAACAGCCAGCTATTATGAAGGGTGCTGTAGTCCCAGCTACTTGGGAGGTTGAGGCAAGAGAATTGCTTAAGCCCAAGAGTTTGAGGTTGCTGTGATGCCACAGCACTCTACGGAGGGCGACATAGTGAGACTCTGTCTCAAAAAAAAAAAAAAAAAAGGCAGGCTCTGTGCCCGTAGCTCAGCAGCTAGGACACCAGCCACACACACTAGAGCTGGCAGGTTTGAACCCAGCCCTGGCCGGCCAAACAACAATGACAACTACAACCAAAAAATAGCCAGGTGTTGTGGCGGGCAGCTGTAGTCCCAGCTACTTGGGAGGCTGAAGCAAGAGAATCACTTAAGCCCAAGACTTTGAGGTTGCTGTGAGCTGTGATGCCACAGCAGTCTACCGACGATGACTTAGCATCTGTCTCAAAAAAAGCAAACAAAATAATAATTGTTTTCAAAAGATAATACTCTACCCACTGTAGGTGCTGACATTAAAGTTTCCATCCTTTGAATGTATTTTTAGCTTGCCAGCAGTACTGCTTAAAGACTAAATCACTTCTAATTAGTGGTTTTCAAAGTCTCCACATTCTGTCAGTCAGTGCTGAATGAAATTCTTGGGTTATAAAACTAGAGAATGCTGTCAGTTCTTTAAAATGTCTTACATTTCTTTATAGGAACACACTATTACTAATATTTCAACATTAACTTTCTTTTTTTTTTTTTTTTGTAGAGACAGAGTCTCACTTTATGGCCCTTGGTAGAGTGCCGTGGCCTCACACAGCTCACAGCAACCTCCAACTCCTGGGCTTAAGCGATTCTCTTGCCTCAGCCTCCCGAGTAGCTGGGACTACAGGTGCCCGCCACAATGCCCGGCTATTTTTTGGTTGCAGTTTGGCCGGGGCCGGGTTTGAACCCGCCACCCTAGGTATATGGGGCCGGCGCCTTACCGAGCCACAGGCACCACCCAAAAGCTTTTTTTTTTTTTAAAGACAGTCTCACTATGTCACCCTCGGTAGAGTGCCGTGGCATCACAGCAACCTCAAACTCTTGGGCTTAAGCGATTCTCTTGAATCAGCCTCCCAAGTAGCTGGGACTGCTGGCGCCCACCACAACACCCAGCTATTTTTTATTGTAGTTGTCATTGTTGTTTGTCTGGCAGGCCCAGGCTGGGTTCGAATCCGCCAGCTCTGGTGGATGTGGCTGGCACCCTAGCTGCTGAGCTGTATACAGGTTGAGCTCCAAGGGCCGAGCCAATAGTTATAATTTAGACATATCCAAATATAGCTGTTTATTTTTATTTATTTATTTATTTACTCAATTTATTTAGTTAGAGATGGGATCTTGCTATGTTGCCCAGACTGTATCGGAACTCCTGGGCTCAAGCAATCCTGCCTCAGCCTCCCAAGTAGCTGGGACTATATGTGCATACTACAACACCCAGCCTAGCTGTTTATTCTTTTTTTTTGCAGTATTTTGGCCGGGGTCAGGTTTGAACCCACCACCTCTGGTATATGGGGCTGGTGCCCTTCTCCTTGGACCACAGGCACCACCCCTAGCTGTTTATTCTTAACAATTTTAATTATTATGTTCAACTGACAAGGAAAAACATCAACAATTTTTAGATTAAATTCAATCTTCAGATATATTTTCGTGGATCTTCTGATGGTCATTATCACATGACTTTTTGTCCCTTGAAAAATGCTTTTGTTTCCATAAATCAGCTTAAGCCACTGATCAAAATAAGAGCTGAAATTCCACAGGTGAAAAATTACATCATAGCTAGTAAAACCACTAAACATTTCAGGGGAAAGGGAGGTAATACAAAGAAATGAACAATGCAAGCAGCAATGCTATCAAATAGTTTTCAGTACTTAACTTGCTGTGAAACTGGGAGTTGGAAATGCAGCTGGCATCATTTCCAAATGAATATGTATTATTCAGAAACCTCTATAATATGCTTAACATGCTCTGTCACTTCTGAATAACCTACTCCCGAAATCCACACATAGAAGAAACCAACCAGTTGTTTCTGCTTTTATCATAGTAGCTGAGTTGCAAAGGGGGATTTGTTTAAGGAAAAAACTAGGTTTAAGAGAAATTTCTTGACATGACCCCTATTGAGCAAAGCTCCTAAGGATGTTCTAGAAAGAGCCAACATCCTGCCAACCCTCTGAAAGACGACCACAGCTATAAGAATTTGTCCTAGGTTTTGGTGATCTGGGGTAGAATTTAATGTGGAAAGTTAATGGTCTAAGAAAAAATTATCCCCTGCAATTTGACTTACCTGCTTTGTATGAAGAACGTACCAAAGGGCCACTTGCAGTATAATGAAATCCAAGTTCATTTCCTATTTTTTCCCAGTATTTGAACTTTTCAGGAGTAATATACTCCTCAACCTAGATTTAAATAATTACTTCAGATCAGATTCTAGAATTCCCCTAAACAATTCTGATTGTACAGGAAGTCTATATCCACATATTCAGATTGGTTTTCACTTTATAATTTATTCAGGCTCCCCTCCATCCCTAGCTTTCTTTTTTTTTTTTTTTTTGTAGAGACAGAGTCTCACTTTATGGCCCTCGGTAGAGTGCCGTGGCCTCACACAGTTCACAGCAACCTCCAACTCCTGGGCTTAAGCGATTCTCTTGCCTCAGCCTCCCGAGCAGCTGGGACCACAGGCGCCCGCCACAACACCCGGCTATTTTTTGGTTGCAGTTTGGCCGGGGCTGGGTTTGAACCCACCACCTTCGGTATATGGGGCTGGCACCTTACTGACTGAGCCACAGGCACCACCCCATCCCTAGCTTTGTTCCTCTCCTTCCTTCCTATTTGTTTACTGGTTACTTGTTGGACACTCTATCAGAATGTAATTACAGGGAATTAGAAACATGGGGAAAACATAGATTTTATAGTATGTTAGGTATTACAAAGGACTGAGAGAGAGGAGTACCTATAGAGATTATTTATCTGTATTTTTCCTTCATTAACAGGTATGATCAAGAATTAGTCATGCCTACTAGATTCTTTTTTTTTTTTTTATTGTTTGAAATTCATTACGGGTTCAGGCAGCGCCTGTGGCTCAAGGAGTAGGGTGCCGGTCCCATATGCCAAAGGTGGCAGGTTCAAACCCAGCCCGGGCCAAAAAAAAAGAAATTCATTAAGGGTTCAAAGAATTAGGTTACACCTGCCTACTAGAATCTTGAGGACAAGACTGTCTTACTCAACTTGTATCTTCTTAGCACTGGGACTAGTACATACTCACTACTTAACACGTTTCTTTTATTTTTGTAGAGACAGAGTCTCACTTTATGGCCCTCGGTAGAGTGCCGTGACCTCACACAGCTCACAGCAACCTCCAACTCCTGGGCTTAAGCGATTCTCTTGCCTCAGCCTCCCAAGTAGCTGGGACTACAGGCGCCCGCCACAACACCCAGCTATTTTTTGGTTGCAGTTTGGCCGGGGCTGGGTTTGAACCCATCACCCTCAGTATATGGGGCCGGCGCCTTACCGACTGAGCCACAGGCGCCGCCCGACTTAACACGTTTCTTAAATGAATGGATAAATGTCCATTCTAAAAACAGATGGGCATCTCATCCTTACTTCATTTGTGGCTCTCACGTAATGAAAACAACTGATGTGACTATCAAGTGTGAATGAGTGCAATTTCCCAGCTTTTTAGTTTTTAAATAGGTGCATTTGAATTGGACAACTTGGGGGGCAGCAAAGATGTGCCAGAATAGATGTTAACATGGAAACTGGGACTTGTAGTATACAGTTGACCCATTCTGAATAACAGGCTTGAACTGAGTGTCCACTCGTACATGGATTTTCTGCGGCCTCTGCCTCCCCTTAGACAGTAAGACCAACACTTCCTCTCTCTCCTGCCCTTCAGCCTATTCACCATGAAGATAATGAGGAGGAAGAACGTTATGACGACCCACTTAATAGCAAATATATTTTCTCTTCCTTATGATTTTCTTAACATTTTTTCTCTAGCTTATTTTACTGTAAGAATACAGTAAGTATAAAATACATACAACATACAAAATGTGTGAATCAACTGTTTATGTTATTGGTAAGGTCTATACTGGGCTATTATGTACATTTTGAGGAAGTCAAAAGTTATACATGGATTTTTGACTGTGCAGGTTGGTCCCTTAACCCTCACGTGGTTCAAGGGTCAACTGTACTCAGAACATTATAATAAAAAGCCGGAAGCATCTTAATCTTACCTATGAACATGAAGATTTCATTTAAATTAACAAGAAACATTTGGCAATTCAAGATATCTGTACCTTGAGGAGGCGTTTTGTTGGCTGCATGTATTGTCCTAAAGTCAAACAGTCCACATCTGCCTCACGAAGTACTGTAGGAAAAAAGCATAAATTACCTTAGCAGATGTTCTTACAATGTTGAAATTGTAGATCTAAGCATAATTCCCCTGAGGAATATTTCAGAACAGTGTGAACTTTACACTAGTCTATAATCCTCCCACTGGGGAATAAGACAATACCTACACATTCAAAAATACTATGTGCCAGGGACTATGATAAGAATCAAAAACAGGAATGACTAAGGTAATCATGTAGGGCTGAATATGAGGATAAATACCTATTAGAATAAACGCTAAAACAAAAGTGGAGGGTGTTTTAGAGCAAGAGTCTGTTAGGCAGAAAAGGTGAAGGGAACAGTATCTGCAAAAGCCTGAACACATCCATATTATAAACAAAACATGCTGTGTTAGGCTTTTACTTAATGTACGAGATATGCTCTGGGGAATGGGATTTGACCTCTGACATCGGAATCTTTCTAATAACAAACAATGCAATGTGGTAAAGAGCAGCTTTTAATTATGACTTGAACTTATTAGGCTTTGTTTTTGTTTTTTGAGACAGAGTGTCACTATGTCGCCCTGGGTAGAGTGCCGTGGCATCATAGCTCACAGCAACCTCAAACTCTTGGGCTTAAGTGATTCTCTTCCCTCAGCCTCCCGAGTAGCTGGGACTATAGGTGCCCGCCACTATGCCCAGCTATTTTTTTGGTTGAAGTGGTCATTGTTGTTTAGCAGGCCCAGGCCAGGTTCAAACCTATCAGCTTTGGTGTATGTGGCCGGCGCCCTACTCACTGAGCTACGGGTGCAGAGCCAAATCTTTGAACCACTAAATAAATTACAAGTAGTCCAAGGACCCCATGGGTAAAATAAAAACTTAAACTTCAAAGTTTAAAAAGCTGAGTGCAGTGGCTCATGCCTGTAATCACAGCACTTTGGGAGCCAAAGGTGGAAGGGCTGCTAGAGACCAGGAATTCAAGACCAGCCTGAGTAACACAGGGAGACCCTGTCCCTACAAAAAAAAAAAAAAAAGAAAGAAAGAAAAAAGAAAGAAAAATTAGCCAGGTGTGGTGATATGTGCCAACAGTCCCAGCTACTGAGGAACCTGAGACAGGAGGATCACTTGAAGACAGGAATATGAGGTCACAGTGAGCCATGATGATGCCACTGCACTCTAGTCTGGGCAAGACAGTGAGACCCAGTCTCGAAAAACTTAAACAGAGGCTGAGGCAGAAGGATCGCATGGACCCAGGAGTTTGAGGTTGCTAGGAACTAGGCTGATGCTGCAACACACTCTAGCCTAAGGCAACAGAATAAGATTTTTGTCTCCAAAAAACAAGTAACCAAAAGCTCAAGAATCACAACACCAATAGACTTAGGAGACTAAAATTCTGCAAGTCCAATGCATACCATGTTCTGTGACAATGCTATAGGTAAGCGTTTCCTCAATGGAAAGCCTAGGTTGCTCTTATTCTATGAATTGTCAGTGCCTGAGACCTTGCGGGCTCTCAAAAACTGGCCAATTGCAAAATAAGAAAAGTAGATGAAATCACGTTTTCACTGGATGAAAGGGTAAGGAATAAAATGGGATCCAAATTTCATTCCTGGCTTCATGCATACCCCTCCATGAAGGTCTAAGAAAACATACCTCCTTTCCTTTTTATTCTGCTGTTTACAACCATATATTCTATTTTGTTCTTACTGGCACTTGCACTGAGACTACAGCAGAAGCATAAATTTAACAGGGCCTAAGTTGGCGGGGTTCCTGCTATTACTTAAAATAAGTGGGAAAGATTTTTCAGTTTCGATTTCTTTACCTTTCATTGTTGCATATACTTGCTCATCATTCTCACCCAAACCCAACATTAGAGATGTTTTAGAAATAACATCAGGATGGACCTCCTTGGCATGTTTCAGTACACGTAGAGACTGGTCAAAATTGGCTCGGGGATCACGAACTTTCCTGGAAAACAGCAAGGCTATAGCAAGAATAGTACGTTCAACCAAGTACTTAGTTATGCAAGCAACCTAAAAGATCTGAAAAGCACATTCTGTACATAACATCATAATGTTTGATTGTAGTATCTGTGGCACAAACACCTTACTCTTACTACCAAACAAAGAAAAAACTAACGAACACACATTTCAGAGGGCTGCATCTTTAATGTTCATTCCTTTTCTAAAGACTAAGCCGCCCTCTGCTGGTGAGTAGGCAACATTGCCATCTCTTCGCTAAAAAAATGCATGGTTCTGGAATTTTCACTGGAAAGGATAATGTTTCTTAAGGGAAACCAGGGAAATTGGCACCCACTGGTGGTGGTATCAGGACAGGGTTGGAAAAGGTTGTGTACTAGCGTTCAACAATGGCTAAACCACCACGGCTTAAATGAAGAAAAAGCTGAAAGACCAGAAAGTTGCTGATGATAAACCAGCATTCATTTGAATTCTAATGCAGCTTTATTTTTCAGTAATTGATTTTTTTTTTTAAGTCAGAGACTAGTTCACAGGTAAATAAAGGAAACAAAATTTATGAATTTAAAAACAGCCACAGAACTAGGGCAGGGCGCAGTAGCACAGGTCTGTAATCCCAGGATTTGGGAGGTCAAGGCAAGTGGATTACCCAAGCTCACGGGTTCGAGACCAGCCTGAGCCAGACCAGCCTGAGCCAGAGCCTCATCTCTAAAAATAGCCAGGTCTTGTGGAGGGCAACTGTAGTTCCAGCTACTCAGGAGGCTGAGGCAAGAGGATCACTTGAGCCCAAGCATTGGATGTTGCTGTGAGCTATGACACCACAGCATTCTACCCAGGGTGACAAAGTGAGACTCTATTTTAAAAAAAAAAAAAAAGTCTCATTGGCATTTGCAGTGTAGCATTTTAAAATAAAAGGAGGTGTACTCTGTGGCTTATGCCTATAATGCTAGCACTTTGGGAGGCCAATATGGGGGAATGGCTTGAGGCTATGAGTTCAAGACCAGCTTGAGCAACACAGCAAGACCCCATCTGTAAAAAATTAAGAAAAAATACCCCATCTGTACAAAAGATAGAAAAATTAGCCAGGAATGGTGGTGTATGCCTCTAGTCTCAACTACTTGGAAGGTGAAGGCAGGAGGATTGCTTCATCCCAGGAATTTGAGGTTGCAGTAAGCAAGCTATGATTATGCCACTGCCCTTATGCCTGGTCAACCAAGTGAGACTCTGTCTCAAAAAAAAAACAAAACAAACAAAAAACCCCACTATAATATAAATGTAAGCTCTAAGCATAAGCACTAAGGTGTCAGTAACTCATATTACTGGGTGGAAATATTATAAGTGACATTTATGTTATTTTTTATTGGCTATATTTTCTGATTTTTTTGTAGTAGATATATATTGGGTTTATCTGAAAAACAAGAGTTTGCTTTGTTAAGTTCACCCATGGAAAAAGTAAGAATACATAGCACATTCCGACCTTTCTAACTTCCCAGTATTACTCTCTACGTGTAATCACCTCTGTAATTCTGGAACTGTTTCTACATTATGTGCATACACATCTAATCCTGACCAAGCAACTTTCTCTACAGCTTTAAGGTCTCCTCGAAAATCAGGCGTGAGACATTCCACAAGGATTTTTGGATTCCTAGGGGAAAAAAACAGAAGTATGAAACAGAAACAATTGACAGAATTGCTGTTCAAAACAGAAATTATCAGTACTCATCCAGTGTCAGCTTCAACACAGCAATCTTCAGAACTTTGCCAAGAAACACATGAACGTGCAAAAGTTCATATGTGAACCATTGTATTAAAAAATACATAAAACCCTGAACACCAAATAGTTTGTACACAGTGATAAAAATACATTTGCAGGCAAGTAATAATCAGAATAAAATTTGAGATTATATTTGGTAGACTTTTAAACCAAATTTGAATAGATTTTAGAAAAAAGTAGAAGTTAAAATATGAAAAAATAAAACTTTCTAGCGTAACTCTTTGGAAAGTAAATTGGCACATTTCTTTTTTTTTATTCTGTAGAGACAGAATCTCCCTTTATCGCCCTCGTGCCATGGCGTCACACAGCTCACAGCAACCTTCAACTCCTGGGCCTAGGCGATTCTCTTGCCTGAGCCTCCTGAGTAGCTGGAACTACAGGCGCCCACCACAACGCCCGGTTATTTTTTTGTTGCAGTTTGGCTGGGGCCGGGTTTGAACCCTCCACCCTCCGTACATGGGGCCGGCACCCTACCCACTGAGCCACAGTCGCCGCCCAAATTGGCACATTTCTTACGTCAATACAAATATTATTTGACTGCTTTAATTTTGCTTTCTTTTAAAATTCATCAAATAGTGCTCTTCTTCCTTCCAGTAGGCAAATAATTCAAAAAAGCTATGGGTTTTAAAAACTACTTTCTGGGCTGCTGAGTCATGAGCTTTGTTTAAATGGAGAACAAGCTAAACATTAATCTTCCTATTTAAGTGTATTATGGCTGTATCTGTTCAGTCAAGCATTATAATGTGAACTAGGTCACAGAGCCCCTCCCTTTGACATCAGCAGAAATGACTGGAACAGCTAACAAACCCAATGGCAAAGGTCTAGAGCTGTTCCCTGAGAACACATGTAGAAAACACATCCATACACCCTCTCCTGAATCTAAGAAGTGTTCAGAAAATACATCCTATGTAACTTGCTGTTTTTTAAACTGTAAGTTGAGACTCATTGAGGCTTGTGTGATAAATGTAATGGGTTCCACAGATTTTTCAAAAATGAGCTATAATAAATAGAAATTAGAAAATACTGAGGAATCATTGAAAAAACATTTACTGTTAGATTAGCACTGAGTTGTAGAAAATGAGCATAGCTCCTTTTTTATGCTTTTTAAATGTATGAGATTAAAATATTAATAAAAATGTGTATTCTGGGTAAAATTCTCAGGGCATATGAATATGGATAAATTCTGTATATATTTTAACAATGTGAGAGCTTATCTCATACTACCTACTTCTAGATGATGGTTTATTTAAAACCAGTGCTAAGGAGACCAGAGATTTTTACTTTTTAAGAAAAATACTCAGAGTTTAGACTAACACTCAAATACGAAGAACAGATTCTATGGTTCTGTAGGCTTAAAAGACCATGGATAAGTTAATGCCCCTCAACCCCCCAAATTTTCTGCAAATATGTACCTGTACATACAAATATGCTTTCTCTGGAGGAATAATCACATAATTTCCAGCAGACTGTCAGGGAAGTATGAAACCCCCAATGTTGAAGGCAAAAAGATCTTACACTGAATTCATATGGGTCCCCAAAAGATCTTTAAACTTCACAAACAAATGCAAAAACAAGTACCTTTCTTTTTTTTTTTTGTAGAGACAGAGTCTCACTTTATGGCCCTCGGTAGAGTGCCGTGGCCTCACACAGCTCACAGCAACCTCCAACTCCTGGGCTTAAGCGATTCTCTTGCCTCAGCCTCCCGGGTAGCTGGGACTACAGGCGCCTGCCACAACGCCCGGCTATTTTTTTTTGTTGCAGTTCGGCCGGGGCAGGGTTTGAACCCGCCACCCTCGGTATATGGGGCCGGCGCCTTACCGACTGAGCCACAGGCGCCGCCCACAAGTACCTTTCTTTTATGTACGATACAGTCTTTGCAATGTGTTCAGCTCCCCCATCAGGTATATCTAGAAGGAAAAGAACCCTGTGTTCAAGATGACGTCACAATTTAGTGTAGCCAATCTCTGGTAGAGGCCATGATGACACACTGACCATCTCGGTCCACAGACGTCAGGACAACGTAATCCAGACCCCACTCCGCAATGGCCTTTGCAGTATTGTAGGGCTCACTGGCATCCAGTGGAGGGGGATTTCTTGCTGTCTTCACAGAACAAAATCTGCAACCTCTTGTACAAGTGTCACCCATCAACTAGAATAGAGAAGTTATAATTTAATTCAAATAGACAGATGACTCTCAAGAACATAATGTTGAGAGAATAAAGTAAGTTTCAAAGAATGTGTATAGGTTCTTTTCTTTATAAGAAATTTGAAATATTCAAAACTAAACTATATATTGTTAAGGAATGCAAATATATGTGGTAAAACTAGAATGAAAGGGAAATTATAAACTTAGCATTAAGAATGGTTTTAAGGGAAGAGAAAAGAGGATAGGATTGGGAAGGCACACAATTTAAATTTTAAAATACAGTTTATAAAAGAAAATACATAAAATACAATTTATACAATGTAGGGGGGTACACAGGAGATTCAAAGATAATGCTGATGTTCTACTCTAAAACTGGAATCAGTGTATTAGGGAGTCTGTCACACTGTTATTCTAACTTACATATAGTGAACAACAGTTCCTAAAATTAATAGAAGATACATCTCAAGGCGTTAATTAGCAGATAGATGGAAGAACCAATGATAAATTTATTCAGAGAAGAGTGAGATCACAACAGGTTGGATTATCTAGTCAGGTTTTTCTTCCTATTTTTCATAAACTCTTATGTAATAAAAAAACTAACCAAAGGTTCATAATGCCCAGGAGACACAAAATATTCCCTTTCAGTTTCTAGTGTAGGGTTTGCCTTACCATGATTGTGGCTGTGGCAGTGGCATATTCTCCACCTCCCCAACACTCTCCAATATTGGGACATCGGGCTTCCTCACAAACCTGTGAGTAAAAGGAAATAGAACAAAATCAGATTGAAAATATCCACCAATTAAACAACTGGTGACTGTGATTAGACATTTTAAAGTGCTCATTGTTTACTACATATATATACATATTGTTTTTTGAGACAGAGTCTCACTTTGTCACCCGTGGTAGAATGCCATGGTGTCACAGCTAACAGCCTCAAACTCTTGGGCTTGAGCAATCTACATGCCTCAGCCTCCCGAGTAGCTGAGATGCCTGCCACAATGCTCAGCTATTTTTTCTGTTTGTAGTAGAGACAGGGTCTTACTCTTGCTTAGGCTGGTCTTAAACTTCTCAGCTCAGGTGATTCACCGGCCCTGGTCTCCTAGAGTGCTAGAATTATAGGCGTGAGCTACTGCACCCAGCTTACAATGTATTTTTGAAGAAATGTACTAACCAGGCCGGGCGTGATGGCTCATGCCTGTAATCCCAGCACTCTGGGAGGCCGAGGTGGGTGGATCCCCTGAGCTCACGATTTCAAGACAAACCTGATCTACAGTGAGACCCTGTCTCTAAAAATAGTTAGGGAGGCGCCTGTAGTCCCAGATACTTGGGAGGCTGAGGCAAGAGAATCACTTGAGTCCAAGAGTCTGAGATTGCTGTGAGCTATGCTATGGCACTTTACCAGGGGGCGACAAAGTGAGACTCTGTCTCAAAAAAAAAAAAAAAAAAAGAAATTCACTACCCCAAATTCTGCTAAATTGCCAAGCTATATATTAGGACCTCATTTTTTAAAACTTTATGAATGTATGTACTTTATGTGTGCAAGGGAAAAGGTCTGAAATATATATTTTAAGTCTGTTTGAATCCACATTAAAAAAGATTGAACCGTTAATGTCATGTGGTTAATATTTGGCATTGTGTATTTAAACATAGTTTCACATTTAATTTTATACTCTTTCCAACAAACATGTACTTAATTTATAAAGTATATGTTAATTTATTTATAAACATGTGCTTAATTTATAAAACAAACAAAACTTTGTTTCCCAAGATACAAGGAAAAAATCCTTTTGTTTCCTTTGCGGGGGGGAAAAAATTGTTATTTATTTATTTTTTAAGACAGGGTCTCGGGTGGCACCTGTGGCTCAAAGGGGTAGGGCACTGGCCCCATATGCCGGAGGTGGCGGATTCAAACTCAGCCCCGGCCAAAAAAAAAACTGCAAAAAAAAAAAAAAAGACAGGGTCTTACTTTGTCACCCTTGGTAGAGTGCCCTAGAGTCATATCTCACAGTAACCTCAAACTCTTGGGCTCAAGCAATTCTCTTGCCTCAGCCTCCTGAGTAGCTAGGACTACAGGCACCTGCCAAAACACCCAGCTATTTTTAGAGATGGGCTCTCACTCTTGCTCAGGCTGGTCTTGAACCCGAGAGCTAAGGCAATTCACCTGCCTTGACCTCCCAGAGTGCTGGGATTACAGGCAAAAAAATTATTTTAAATGTCATTTCTATTATTGGTAGTAATATGTCACTTAACATTTTTTTGTTGTTGGTTTTTTGTTTTTTGAGACAGTGGTCTTTCTGTGTTCCCAGTGCCTGGGCTAGAGTGCAGTGGTTGTTATCACAGCTCACTACAACCTCCAATTCCCAGGCCCAAGTGATCCTTTCAGTCTCCTAGTAATGGGTTTACAGGTGCACGTTAGCACAGTGGCTAATGTTTCTATTTTTGTTTGTTTGTTTTATAGAGAAAAGGTCTCACTATGTTGCTCTGGCTGGTCTTGTACTCCTGACCTCACATGATCCTCCCACTCTGACCTCCCAAAGTGCCAGAATTATAGGCTTGAGATATGTGCCTGACCTTGCTTAACATCTTTATCCACTTTCCTTGCTATTATTTACAAATTATTAATTTTAAAGTTACATGTATGTAGAAACATTATGGTTTTTGGGTAAGAGGGATGGTTAATACTTCGACTACTTACCGTATGGAGATTTAAATTCCTCAAAGTATTTTTCAGTTTATTGTAATTTTTTCCCATGGGAATCTCTGTCTTCAGCCATGGAGGCAGTCTTAACCTAAGGAAAGCCAATTGTAACTACTAACAATAATGTTGCCAAATAATCATATAACTTGATGTAACTTTGCTCTATTATTATAATTCCTAGTTAAGAATTTTTTCCATAATTCTGAACTAACTCTTAAGATTCTGCCATAGGGGTAAGAACTGAGAACGAAATTTAGATTTGCTCAAATCACTTTAAAAAACATAAGGGAGTCTAACCAGGGTACTGTGCTCATGTCTACCTTTTGCAAAGGCACAGAGTTATACTATTCTAATAAAAGAATAAGGAAGTCAGGGTGGTGCCTGTGGCTTAGTAGGTAGGGTGCTGGCCCCATATACCGAGGGTGGCGGGTTCAAACCCAGCCCCGGCCAAACTGCAACAAAGCTGGGCGTTGTGGCGGGCGCCTGTAGTCCCAGCTACTCGGGAGGCTGAGGTAAGAGAATCGCCTAAGCCCAGGAGTTGGAGGTTGCTATGAACTTTGTGACACCACGGCACTCTACCGAGGGCGATAAAAAGACACTTTGTCTCTAAAAAAAAAGAGTAAGTCATTGACTAGCTCATTCTCCACAAGTTAATACTGCCAAAAAGTACTTTATTTGTTTAGAGTAAGGAATAATTCCAACTGTGGGCTATTTGTTCTACAGTTTAAATTTTACAGTGGTTATTCAAGGGGAACAACTCTAAAATTTGGAGTGAAGACTATGTTTCCTTACTTCTCTTATGCATCTATGATTTAGAAGTTGTTGGATAAAGTATCTCCTAAACAATTTGACCTCTGAATAAAATTCCCTCATCATTTTAAAGTAAGGCAAGTTATCCATGGGTCATATATAAATCGACTAGGAGACGCATCATGTTAGATCATCATTCACTAACAATTAAAAATTTATGAAGATAGGGCGGCGCCTGTGGCTCAAGGAGTAGGGCGCTGGTCCCATATGCCAGAGGTGGTGGGTTCAAACCCAGCCCTGGCCAAAAAAAAAAAAAATTTATGAAGATCTAACTGATTAGTAGCAAAGTGCTCTACATAGAAAATAGGGAGATGTAGGGCGGCGCCTGTAGCTCAGTGAGTAGGGCGCCGGCCCCATATGCCGAGGGTGGCGGGTTCAAACCCAGCCCTGGCCAAACTGCAACAAAAACATAGCCGGGCGTTGTGGCGGGCGCCTGTAGTCCCAGCTGCTCGGGAGGCTGAGGCAAGAGAATCGCCTAAGCCCAGGAGTTGGAGGTTGCTGTGAATTGTGACTTAACAGCACTCTACAGAGGGCAATAAAGTGAGACTCTGTCTCTAAAAAAAATTAAAAAAAGAAAAATTAAAAATATTCCAACAACTTTGCTCACTTACCTGTTCTATGTAGTCTGTTATTACTTCTTTGATGACTGTTAGCTAAATTTAACAAATCTGAAGTTAAAAATATACTCTAGGGCTTGGTTATATCTGAAAATACAGCATGAAAAGAAATGGAACACTACAATTATCTCAATTTTTTAATTACCTTTCTCCTTTTTGGCGTTTTAAGTTTCCTTTATACTCATCCCAGGTGCTTTTGTCTGCAAGAGTGCCAGAGACAAAATCTTGAAGATCTGGTCCATTCTTTAAAAACTCCTTTCTTTTATCTGGCAAAGAACTTAATGGTCTGACTGGGCTACATCTTACAAACACCTAAAGAAAGAAAGAGTTCGTTATGACATTCATTTAGTGGGGTCCGGGATAATCTAGTTTTAACCCATTATGATACCTAAAAGGGAGGGTAAAACCACAGAACTGACTCAGAAATTATGTCAACCTATTTAGTTTAGTTGCGGAAGAGATTAGAATACAAGATTAAAGACTCCTCAAGAAGAAGGAACACTAAAGAATAGGAGTTACCTGTTCACTACAAGATCCAGAATAGATGTGGAAAACTTTGGAACTATCTAACATATATCACAGTTTCATATGCTACACCAAACAGTTACTAAAAGTTTGTCTTTTAACAAGTTTTAACTACAATAACTGAAGAAGGTGACATGGCTTTAAAAATATATTCTTAGACTGGGTGCAGTAGCTCAAGCCTGTAATTGTAGCACCCTGGGGAAGGCCGAGGCAGGTGGATTGCCGGAGCTCATAGTTTGGAGACCAGCCTGAGCAAGAGTGAGACCCCCGTCTCTAAAAATAGCAGGGGGTGGCACCTGTGGCTCAGTGGGTAGGGCAACGGCCCCATATACCGAGGGTGGTGGGTTCAAACCCAGCTCCGGCTGAACTGCAACAAAAAAATAGCCGGGTGTTGTGGTGGACACCTGTAGTCCCAGCTGCTCGGGAGGCTGAGGCAAGAGAATCGCCTAAGCCCAGGAGTTGGAGGTTGCCGTGAGGGTGGCAGGGTGATAAAGTGAGATTCTGTCTCTACAAAAAAAATAAAAATAAAAATAAAATAAATAAAAATAGGCTCAGCACCTGTGGCTCAAGCGGCTAAGGCGCCAGCCACATACACCTGAGCTGGTGGGTTCGAATCCAGCCCAGGCCTGCCTGGGTGCAGCCTCGGCAATGATGGCTGCAATCAAAAAATAGCCAGGCATTGTGGCAGTCGCCTGTAGTCCCAGCTACTTGGGAGGCAGAGGCAGGAGAATCGCTTGAACCCAGGAGTTGGAGGTTGCTGTAAGCTTCGATGCCACAGCACTCTACCCAGGGTGACAGCTTGAGGCTCTGTCTCAAAAAATAAATAAATAAAAATAAAAATAGCAGGGTGTGGTGGTGGTTGCTAGTAGTCCCAGCTACTCTGGAAGCTGAGGCAAGAGTATCACTTTAGCCCAACAGTATGAGGTTGCTGTGAGCTGTGATGCCATAGCAATCTACTGAGGATGACAAAGTAAGACTCTCTCTCAAAAAAATGAAAAAATGTATCTATATTCTTGACTTGAGTCAAGGACATTTAAAAGGAAATTAGGATAAGCATAAGTGTTAAAACATGGAAGTAACATCCACTTGCTTTCTGACAACTGGAAAGAAGGAAACCAAATCTAATGTGTTGGGGGGCATTGTTTTTGTTTTGTTTTCTTTGAGACAGTCTCATTATGTCACCCTTGGTAGAATGTCATGGTGTCATAGCTCACAACAACCTCCAACTCTTGGGCTTAAGTGATTCTCTTGCCTCAGCCTCTCAAGTAGCTGGGACTACAGGTGCCTGCTACAATGTCTTGGCTATATTTTTTGTTGCAGTTGTCATTGTTGTTTAGCTGGCCCAGGCCAGGTTCGAACATTGCCAGCCTCGGCTTATGTGGCTGGCACTGTAACTACTGTGCTATGGGAGCCAAGCCTGTTGTTGTTGTTGTTGTTTGGCAGGGGCTGGGCTTGAACCTGCCACCCTGGGTATATGGGGCTGCGCCCCACCCACTGAGCCACAGGCGCCACCCTTACTCAATAGAGTAAGATGACAGTCTTACTCTGTTGCCCAGGCTAGAGTGCCATGGTGTCAAGCCCACCTCACAGCAACCTCAAACTCTCAGGTTCGAATGATCCTCTTTTGCGTTTTAGGTTGCACAGGTTCTATGTTTGAATACTGCAGTCACTCAACACACATTTCTGGGTCATAAGAAACCATGGCTTGCCGATCTGAACACAAACGTGCATGAGACAGTCAAAACACTAGAAAATTCACTAGTCAGTACATGTAACGCAAAGAAACCTTCAACAATTCAAAAAGAGTGCCTGTTAGGATGCTGCACCATTACTATTGTGCTTGTTCATGTGTATAGCTAAATCCTAGAGGACAGGTTTGTGTTCTTAGGGGCTAGGGTGGCTTTGTTACTGGATGAAGAGGGTCCTGCCGTCGGTCACTGTCAACCAACATGCAGAAATGGAGACAGGTCCACAAAAACTTTGTCAGAAGGCCGGGATTCTGGAGAACAATGAGAGTAGCCTCTTCAAGACTGATCTGTTCTTCCACTTACAAAATTACAATTTTATACATAAAAGGTCAAAGCAAAGACCACACTAACCTTTATTCCAAATAATAATCAGCATAACTCAGTGGCCTATTACAACATTCCAATTCAAAAGTTAATCTCCTAAATTGATCCACCTAAATTACTCAAGATAGGCATCTTTCCGGTGGGAGCTAAATTTACAAAACAGTAAGAATGGGAGATAGGAGGTGAAGGTCAGGCAGGACCTAAAAGGACCAGACCAGCTGTGTTATGTCTGCCCTAGCCTGCCTGATTCCATCTTATTCTCGCATTCATGTGCGTTCACTGTCGAATACACAGTAAGAGCCGGATACACAGCAGTTATTTGGGGCTGCTACCTGCAGTGTTCTAACAAATATAGACTATAAAACACTCCAAGCATGAGGAAAGCCTCTGAGCTGTCGCAGAGAGACATTCAAACCAGTGCCCAAGACTACCTCTTGAGGACGTCGGGAGATACATCAAAAACGTTCAAAACTGCGCTTGGGTAGAAATAAGTGTTAAATAAAAGTTGGTTTTCGTTATTGGGCGCTCTGAAGGGTAGGAGCCCTCCACCCCACGCCAGCACCCTGCTTGCCCCGCGGCTCACCCAGGGCCCGAGGGTGCGGGCGGCGTCCCCGCAGCGTAGAGACATCTTTTCAGGCCCAGTAGGGTCAAATATACAAGGGATCGGTAATTCCCGGGAAAAGACAGATCAAAAACCGTCGCTCAGTTTATGACAATCACCTGAGCCATTTCCGCCTGGGTGGAACTCGAGCTGCTCCGCGATTGGCTCGTTAAGCCTTCGTGGGGTCGCGCACTCATGACGCAATACGCAGGGTTCCTACAGGCTACAAGAACGTGATGACGAAAGACGCTCTCTCTTTGCAGCATCTCCGCGAGGTAAGCTGGGTTCTGTGGTCGGTAGGTCTTGGGAATCTGAAGCCATCGGCTCTGGGGAAGCTAGCTTGACGCTCGGAGTCCTTACTCTGATTGTCCCCTAGCTCGGCAAGCTCAATATGGACTGGATGGCGCCGAATGCTAGTCCTACTAGGGGCTTCTTGGCCTACCCCTGCCCCTTGGTCTTTATGGGATGGCGCCGCCGGGTAGGACTTCCAGGGTTGGGCTGAGCGGGAGTTTGCCCTCTGGTCCTCCTAACAGCCGCTTTGGGACTACTTCCAGTCCGGGACGCGCTTGTTATCAGCCCTGCTGCTGACCCCGAATTTTTGCCGGGCAGTTTCCAGTGGGAATGGGGCTCCGTGCGGGGTAGTTTGGTGGAAAGCAGGCGTGGCCTTCTCACTCCAAGTGTTTGTGTTTCAGAATGAAGACCATTCTCAGCAATCAGACTGTCGACATTCCAGAAAATGGTACGAGGCTTGGTGTCTTTCTCTTAATGATTTTATTGCATCCTCTGCCTTGTTTTGTGGTCTCACGAGTGCGTTCTCTTTCTAGTCGACATCACTCTGAAAGGACGCACAGTTATCGTAAAGGGTCCCAGAGGAACCCTGCGGAGGGACTTCAACCATATCAATGTGGAACTCAGTCTCCTTGGAAAGAAAAAGAAGAGGGTGAGTTCTTGTTTTGGTCACTTCGGTTGCTTGCTTGGAAGGTAGTGATTTAAAACAGCATCAGTTATGAATGCTTTAAAGTAGTAGTTTTGCTCTAAAGGTGTTGAAAAAACATGAATACAGCGGATTGTAACGTTCAAAAGTAGTAGTCTTCTGTGGCAGCTGTTAATAGTGTTAGAAGTTAGGCTTTTAACTTCCTTCTAATTGCTTTGTACCACTTTTGGGAGCTGGATAATGGGTCTTAATTTAAGCCTGATGATTTGGCTTTGCAGACATGAAGTTTGTTGTACCTTGTGTAAAAATCCATGTTTTGGGGTTGTCAGTCCTTTATGAAATTATACAAAGTAGACATAAAGTTCATGTGCAGTTTAGTTTACTATTTAAGTTGCACACAAACTTTATGTTCCTATAACATTAACATTTGATTATTATTGGAGGCTTTATATGTAATTGGATTTTTCTAGTTGAAAATCACATTTAAAATTAGGGTTAATTGTACAATCTAGAATAAGTGAATTGCTGTCTTTCAAGTCTTGCTTATTTTTGGATAGAATCTTCTAGAGTTTTTGTTCTATTACAGCTCCGGGTTGACAAATGGTGGGGAAATAGAAAGGAACTGGCTACTGTTCGCACTATTTGTAGTCACGTACAGAACATGATCAAGGGTGTTACACTGGTAAGCAGACTAATCAGACTTTGTTTTGGAACAGGTTTCTTAGCTGTGTTACATGTAACACGGGCATCTACTACAGAGATTTGTGCATGTTAATTTGGGAAATACATGAATTCTAGAACTTGGCAAATAGGCATCCTTGGGTATGTAGGATTAAATGATAAATGTGAATGAAGACCAGAAGGATGCAGATTTTACAAGTAGGCTGGTGGTGATTTTCACCCAAAGAGGCACACCTTTTGAATGTTTTTAATTGGAAGTGTACAGCAGCACATAGGGTAGCTTTGATCATTAGTTGGTATGTCTCTTAACAATAGAACTTCTTGGTAAGAGATAGAAAAAGGTCTAGTTTCTGAGTTCTCTGCACATTTCACTATTCTTTTCTGATCCCCTTTCCTCCCCTTTCCTAGCCTTGCGTTAGACAAGGGTGTACCTAATAATGGCACCCCATACTTTATTGTAAACCTACTAAGATCTCCTTTTTGCCTTCCTCCCCTTTCTCTTAGACTAAGTTCCTTGAAGGCAAGGGATCTTTTGGCTTGATAGCCTCAATTCTCACCATCTGGTGTACTGAGGAGCTTAAGTAGGGGTCCTCAAACTATGGCCTGAGGACCACATGAGGTGGTATGATCATATTTCTTCCCATTTTGTTTTTTTACTTCAAAATAAGATATGTGCAGTGTGCATAGGAATTTGTTCATAGTTTTGTTTTTTTTTTTTTAACTATAGTCTGGCCCTCCAATGGTCTGAGGGACAGTGAACTGGCCCCTGTTTAAAAAGTTTGAGGACGATGGGGTGGTGCCTGTGGCTCATTTGGTGGGGCGCCGGCCCCGTATACCGAGGGTGGTGGGTTCAGGCCCGGCCCCGGCCAAACTGCAGCCAAGAAATGGCCGGGCGTTGTGGCGGGCGCCTGTAGTCCCAGCTGCTCGGGAGGCTGAGGCAGGAGAATCGCTTGAGCCCGGGAGTTGGAGTTTGCTGTGAGCTGTGTGAGGCCACTGCACTCTACCGAGGGCCATGGAGTGAGACTCTGTCTCTAACAAAAAAAAAAAAGTTTGAGGACGCCTGAAGGGTTCTTATTAAAGGAAGCTAGCATTGTTTACGGAGGGTTTAAGAGATACAGAAGAAAATGCCTCTTTAGGGAGGTTTGCATTCTTGTTAGGAGACAGAGAAACATGTTTATTTCTTGGTATAGGTGTCAGAAAATCTTGACAGTAAGTCAAGAGTGATGACTGTTAAAAAACGTTCTCAGTCATGCTAACAGCTTGTTTATTTGATAGGGCTTCCGTTACAAGATGAGGTCTGTGTATGCTCACTTCCCCATCAACGTTGTTATCCAGGAGAATGGGTCTCTTGTTGAAATAAGAAATTTCTTGGGTGAAAAATATATCCGCCGGGTTCGGATGAGAGCAGGTACGTGCATGATGTCTGAGATAATTGAGAATTTTTCCTTCATACCTTTGAAGACTTGGGTTTCGGGTTAACTGTGAGTGAAATTAGATTTGCTTCAGAATCATGTCTTTTCTTTTTTTTTTTGAGACGCTCACTGTGTCATCCTCTGTAGACTGCTATGGCATCACAGCTCACAGCAACCTCAAAGTCTTGGGCTTAAGTGATTCCCTTGCCTCAGCCTCCCAAGTAGCTGGGACTGACAGGTGCCGGCCACAACGCCCGGCTATTTTTTGGTTGCAGTTGTCATTGTTGGTTTAGCTGGCCCAGGACGGGTTTGAACCTGCCACCCTGGATGTATGTGGCCGGCTCCTACCCACTGAGCTACGGGTGCTGCCAGAATCATGTCTTTTCATTATGCTTTTTTTTTTTTTTCTTGAGACAGAGTCTCAAGCTGTTGCCCTGGGTAAAGTGCCGTGGCCTCAAAGCTCACAGCAACGTCCAACTCTTGGGCTCAAGCGATCCTCTTGTCTCAGTTTTTCTATATATTTGGTAGACAGGGTCTCGCTCTTGCCCAGGTTGGTCTTGAACTCATGAGCTCAAGCAGTCCATCCACCTTGGCTTCCCAGAGTGCGAGGATTACAGGCGTAAGCCACCTTGCCTGGCCTGATTTTTAATAGGTCTTGGTTAGTGTTTGTATCGTCATACCAGTTGGGATTCCTGAAGGATTACAGGTTGGAGTAGTTTGCTTAGCACAGTATTATGTAGCTGTATTTGTTACTCCATGATGTGCACATGTATTGAAACATCACTTTGTGGGTTCAGCGCCCATAGCTCAGTGGTTAGGGCACCGAGGCTGGCGGGTTTGAATTTGGCCTGGGCCTGCTAAAGAATGACAACTGCAGCAAAAAAAAAAAAAAAAAACAGCCAGGTGTTGTGGCGAGCACCTGTAGTCCCAGCTACTTGAGAGGCTGAGGCAAGAGAATCGCTTAAGCCCAAGAGTTTGAGGTTGCTGTGAGCTGTGATGCCATGGCATGGTACCAAGGGCGACATTGAAAAAAAAAGAAACATCACATTGTGGACCGACAGAGTCAAGCTAATGAACGTATCCATCACCTCATTTATTTCTTTATGGTGAGAACACTTACAGTTCAAAGGAAAGAGCATTTGAATACTAGTTAACAGTCTAGGCTTAAAGTTCAGTTCTTTCTTTATACCCCTGGGCACATTGTCTCCCTTGCCTCCCTGTAACTTGGGAACTGCTCATAAGTAAATGAGTTAAATTTGGAAAATATTTATGAACAGTGCTTCCATCATACATAGTAAATTTTTGGAAATACTGAAGCTTAGTGGTTTTGGGTTTTTTGTAGAGACAGAGTCTCACTTTATCGCTCTTGGTAGAGTGCCGTGATGTCACACAGCTCGTAGCAACCTTTAACTCTTGGGCTTAGGTGGTTCTCTTGCCTCAGCCTCCTGAATAGCTGGGACTACAGGCGCCCGCCACAACGCCCGGCTATTTTTTTGTTGCAGTTTGGGGCTGGGTTTGAACCCACTACCCTCCATATATGGGACCGGCACCCTACTCACTGAGCCACAGGCACCTCCTTCTTGTTTTTTGAGGCAGAGTCTCATTCTGTTCCCCCAGCCAGAATGTGGTGATGTCAGCCTCACAGCAACCTCAAACTCCTGGGTTCAAGTCAGCTTCCAGGAAGCTGGGACTACAGACAGCTCCCACCACACCTACCTGATTTTTTTCTGTTTTTGGTAGAGATGGGGTCTCGTTCTTCCTTGGGCTGGTCTGGAACTCTGGAGCTCAAGTGATCAACTTATCTCATCCTCCCAGAGTACTAGGATTATAGGCCGAACCTAAAGCTTGGTGTTTTTTTGTTTGTAAATTTTTTTTTTTTTTTTTTTTTGTGACAGAGTTTCATTTTGTTACCCTCAGAGTGTTCTGGCATCACAGCTCATAGTAACTTCAATCTGTTGGTCTTAAGTGATGCTCTTGCCTCAACCTCCCAAGTAGCTGGGACTACAGGCATCTGCCATAATACCTGGCTCTTTTAGAGACTCTTGCTCAGGTTGTTCTCAAACTCATGAGCTCAAATGTGTTAGAATTATAGATAGGCGTGTTATCTATCAGAGTGTTAGAATTATAGATAGGCGTGAGCTACTATGCTTGGTGGTGTTACTTTTTGATTCCAGGTGGGGAGGGTTGGGAAGAAGGGACATTTCTTAGTATCAACTTAATGGTTTTCTAAAAGTAATCTGTGATCTAGGTGTGGTCAGCAGCATTTAATGAAAACCCTTATTATGTAAAGAAAAAATGAACTAAGGCTTGGTACAAGGCTTTGTATAACAGCTTTATTATCTGAATTCCTTAATCGAATCACTGAAAGTGTAAGTAAGATTTTTGGCTCAGGTAAGTCAGGTCCCATGAGCCAAATCTCAAGAGAAGGTTCAGTGGGTATGTGGAATTGTATTTTATTTTATTTTATTTACTTATTTTTGAGACAGTCTCACTTTGTTGCCCTTGGTAGAGTGCTGTGGCATCACAGCTCACAGCAACCTTCAACTCATGGGCTTAAGTGATTCTCTTGCCTCAGCCTCCCAAGTAGCTGGGATTATAGGCGCCTGCCACAATGCCCGGCTTTTCTTTTTTTTTTTTGGTTTTTGGCCGGGGCTAGGTTCGAACCTGCCACCTCCGGCATATGGGACCGGTGCCCTACTCCTTGAGCCACAGGCACCGCCCAATGCCCGGCTTTTCTTTGGTTGCAGTTGTCATTGTTTAGCTGGCCCGGGCTGGGTTTGAACCCACCAGCCTGGGTGTATGTGGCCACCACCCTACCCACTGAGCTAAGGGCACTGCCAGGTATGTGGAATTTTAAATGGCCAAGATTACTAGCCCTGAATGTTTTTTTACATGGATCTAGTAATGTTAACACTGTGCAAATACCCTCTCTCCCCTTGTAGGCGTTGCTTGTTCGGTATCTCAAGCCCAGAAAGATGAGTTAATCCTCGAAGGAAACGACATTGAGCTTGTTTCAAATTCAGGTTTGCATGTTTACCGTGTCTACAAAATTTTGTCTTGAGTCTTGGCAGTTGAGTACGTGGTATTTTACTTTTTGCATTTGGTTAGCTTTTAAAATTGTGGAAATTAAAAAGTTATCACAGATGGAATTCTAAGACTTTCAAGAATGGCATATATTTAATCAAATACTTCTTTTCAAAATGGGTTTGGCTGGTATAGTAATCACCTTATCTTTTTCACTCCTGTAGCTGCTTTGATTCAGCAAGCCACAACAGTTAAAAACAAGGATATCAGAAAATTTTTGGATGGTATTTATGTCTCTGAAAAAGGAACAGTTCAGCAGGCTGATGAATAAGATCTAAGAGGTAGGTTCTTACAGTATAAGTTTTTACTGCTGTACTTGAGGCTCTTAATTAAAGACTTAAACTGGAGTTTAGTAGAAAATGGAGATTTGGGTTCTGGGACACATAAATTTGGCAATATAAGAGATGGCATTGCATATGTTTTCCTATGTAGATAATTCATTAATGAGTCAGTGAGTCATAATTTTGAAGTATGCTTTATATTTATTTAGAAAATATGTTTCTGGGCAAGGGTATTGATGGAAATTTACAGATACTTTCATTTCTTTCTACAGTTGCCCAGCTGCAGCAAGACACCACATGATATTCCTTAAGATCTCTTTGTAATTTCAGCAATGCAATAAAAGATTCATTAATTTGGACCTTTTTCTTAAGCTTATTATTCTTTACTTGTCAAGTAAATAGTTCATGAATAAACACTAGTGAACTAAGAACAATGCTGAAGGGATAGAATAGGAATTTTCCAGGCAGAGTTAAATGCTAAATCTTGATTTCTCTTACTAGTCCATAGGAAAAACTTGATGAATGCCTTCAAGGTAGTAAGGTAGGTTCAAAGTCTTTATCAGAAAAATTAAGCAAGAAAAAGTAAAAGAGTGATAGCAATCAGTTGGGACATAAAGATCTTATTTATTGTTAATGTGGAAAATATGGGTTATACTATTTCAGTCTTTTAATTTTTTGGAATGAAGATAATGAAAGACTACTTCATCTGGATTATTGTAACTGCCTTTTAACTGTCTTCCCACCTATTCTCAGTATTTGCCAGGGTGTTTTTGTTTCACTCTACTTCAGATCCTGCAACAATCCTTTAAACCTGTCATTTCTTAACTTTGCTGACTTCTATATAGTAATTGAACTGACCTTCTGTTGTCAGTACCAATCATTCATAAAGCCTTCAAGTTGTCTTTTCCCATTGGAAGGCTCTTCTAGTTGAGCTGTGTGGGTGACTTACTTAAGTTGAGGTCTGTATTAAAGTCTACTTTGACTACCCTATTAATGACATTTCTCACCCCAACCTATTATCTTGCTCCACCTGTTTTCTCCATAGTATTTATAATCTAATGTTTACAGTTTATCATGTATCTTTTTTTTTTTTTTTTTTTTTGAGACAGAGTCTCACTTTGTCACCCTCGGTAGAGTGCTGTGGCATTACAGTTCACAGCAACCTCAAACTCTTGGGCTTAAGCTGTTCTCTTGCCTCAGCCTCCCGAGTAGGTGGGAACTACAGGCGCCCACCACAACGCCTGGCTATTTTTTGTTGCAATTGTCAGTTGTTTAGCAGGCCTGGCTAGGTTGGAACCTGCCAGCCTCTCTGTATGTGGCTGGTGTCGTAGCCATTGTGCTATAAGCACTAAGCCTATTGTATATTTCTTAGATGCTTTTCTCCCCTACTAGAAAGTAACCTCAAAAGGATGAGGGTGCAGTCATAGCTGTTTGTTTATTTTTTGTTTGTTTTGGCCGGGGCTGTGTTTGAACCCACCACCTCCAGCACATGGGGGCGGCACCCTACTCCATTGAGCCACAGGTGCTACCCGTCATAGCTGTTTGTTGCATAGATGGTTCCCAAATTGGTAGGGAAATAACCGTGAGACTGGAAAGATGTTTTTGGAGGTATTGAAAAGATTTCAAAATAATTTCTTTTAAGGGAGAAATTTCCAAGTGGCAATATTACTGTGGGGCAGAGATGTTAATGTTGAGAGTGCCAGTATATGGCTGCTGTGGGAGTAAACGGGTGTTCTTTTTGAGAATAGAGCACACTTGTATGCCATGTATGACCATCACTGTTTAACTCAGTGGTTGGTTGTAGCTAGTGATTTCCATTTAATGACTTTGGTGTGGTATATGAGTCTAATTGTCCACCAGAGAAGACTTTCTCCATTTTGTTCTCTGTTTACTATGGGTAAGCATTTGGGTATTATCTTCCGAACTTTGATGTGTAAGTGTCCAAATTTTACCCAGAAGTAGGAAGTTGGGACACAGGCAGAAAAAGGTGGGGGAAGACAGTGTTAGGGCAGAACCAACTTGGCAGTGTCAAACACATTCACATTCCATGGTTCTAAAGAATCTGCCAGGTTGTTGTTAGTTGAATATAGTCAGCGTGAACCAAGTATATTTGGAATACGCTGAAAATTAAACTTTAGTCACCATCTACTTCAAGACCCTGATGTTAAATGAGTTGCCTAGTGGACACTAGGAGTTTTCACTGGGACTCTTGGGTCGGGGTGACCCTGAGGGAAATAACCTACATAGTTAATAAAGCAGAGTTAACCAGTTGTAATTATGCATAGCCTGAAGCACACAGTTCTCAAAGGGAAATACAAAAAAATTCTGAGAACATTCTCTTCAGTAAAGTGAAAACAAGTATCCCATGAACTCAGTACTAATTTGAAACTGGTAGATGAACAACTACAGGCCCACATGAAAAACACAAGTTCAGGAGGAGGGGACTCGGTGGGCTTACACCTAAGGAGTGCAATGTGAGGGTGTATGGTGCACCTCCTGGGAGAAGGTCTCAAATACAACTCATACTTTTCCTAACAATTAACCTAATTGTATGTACCTTGGTATTAAACTGAAAAATTTTTTTTTAATGTTTTTTTTTTGCAAAACATCAGAAAACTGCCAAGGTTACTTGAATGGGGCAAAGAGCAGAAACTTTAAAAGAAGCTTAGTGTTTGAATTTGGCAGGTCAGATAGCAAATTGATTTCTCTATCACTTCAATTTTTTTTTTTTTGAGACAAAGTCTCACTTTGTTTTTATTTTTATTTATTTTTTGAGACAGTCTCATTATGTCTTCCTCCGTACAGTGTTGTGACGTCACAGCCACCTCAAACTCTTGGGCTTAAGCAATTCTCTTGCCTCAGCCTCCCAAGTAACTGTGACTACAGGCACCTACCACAACACCTGGCTATTTTTTTGTTGCAGTTGTCATGATTGTTTAGCAGGCCCAGGCTGGGTTCAAACCCACCAGCCCTGGTATATGTGGCCAGCGCCCTAACCATTGAGCTATGGGCACTGAGCCCAGAGTCTCACTTTGTCACTCTCAGTAGAATGCAGTAGCATCATAGTTCACAGCAACCTCAGACTCTTAGGCTCAAGCGATTCTCTTGGTTCAGCCTCCCAAGAAGCTGGGATTACAGGCACTCTTCACAACACCCATGTATGTTTTTTTTTTTTTTGTAGAGACAGAGTCTCACTTTATTGCCTTCAGTAGAGTTCCTTGGCATCACACAGCTCACAGCAACCTCCACTTACTGGGCTTAGGCAATTCTCTTGTCTCAGCTTCCTGAGTAGCTGGGACTACAGGCACCTGCCAGAACACCTGGCTATTTTTTTGTTGCAGTTTGGCCAGGGCTAGGTTTGAACCCGCCACCCTCAGTCTGTGGGGCCGGCACCCTACCCACTGAGCCACAAGCACCGTCCCCTTCTATGTATTTTTTTTTTTAGAGACAGAGGCTTAGGCTGATCTCAAACTCTTGAGTTCAAACAATCCGTCTACCTTGGCCTCCAGAGTGGTAGAATTACAGGTATGAGCCACTGTATCTGGCCAATGTTCAGTAGTTTTAATTGCATCTTTTTCTTTTAACATAGACTATTTTCTAATGTTGAGTTTTCGCAGTAAGACTTTTTGTATAGTTTATATAAAGTTAAATGACATAAAGCTTTGCTCAGTTTATAGTTTCAATCATATCCAGCATTATTTCCACTACTTAAAATATCTTCTGATCTCCATTTGGGTCTAATTTTCCATGTGTAATATTGCTCATATCAAACCATTCACCTCAGTCTCCCAGAGTGCTAGGATTATATGCATAAGCCTTTGTGCTCGATGATTTCCTATCAATTTTAATTTACTTTTTAAAAATCATGTTTTCACAGTGTCCATTATTAATTAGAATCTCAATTATATACTTGATTTGGCTTCTGACATACGTGGCCCTAGAATACAATCACAATTGTGGGTAGTTCCTACTACGGGGCTTATAACAGAACAGCTTTTTTTTTTTTTTTTTTTTTTTTGTAGAGACAGAGTCTCACTTTATGGCCCTCGGTAGAGTGCCGTGGCCTCATACAGCTCACAGCAATCTCTAACTCCTGGGCTTAAGCGATTCTCTTGCCTCAGCCTCCCGAGTAGCTGGGACTACAGGCGCCCACCACAAAGCCCGGCTATTTTTTGTTGTTGTTGTTGTTGTTGCAGTTTGGCCAGGGCCAGGTTTGAACCCGCCACCCTCGGTATATGGGGCCGGCGCCCTACCAACTGAGCCACAGGCGCCGCCCCCAGAACAGCTTTTTTTTGAGACAGTTTCATTTTGTAGCCCTTGGTAGAGTGCCATGACATCAGCTCACAGCAGCATACAGCTCTTGGGCGTAGGCAATTCTCTTATCTCAGCCTCCCAAGTAGCTGGGACTACAGGTGCCCGCCACAGTGCCCAGCTATTTTTTGTTGTAGTTTGGCAGAGGCCGGGTTTGAACCTGCCACCCTCCGTATATGGGGCTGGCGCCGTCCTCACTGAGCCACAAGTGACGCCATTTTTTTTTTTTTTTTTTTTTTTTAGGCAGAGCCTCAAGCTGTTGCCCTGGGTAGAAGTGCCATAGCATCTCAGCTCACAGCAACCTCCAACTCCTGGGCTCAAGCGAGTCTCCTGCCTCTGCCTCCACCTCCCAAATAGCTGGAACTACAGGCGCCTGCCACAACGCCTGGCTTTTTTTTTTTTTTTTTGGTTGCAGCCATCATTTGGCGGGCTGGCTGGATTCGAACCCACCAGCTCAGGTGTATGTGGCTGGCTCCTTAGCCTCTTGAGCCATAGGCACGGAGCTGAGCCCAGAATAGCTTTCTTTTTTTTGACTCCCTTTTGTTTTTTTTTGTTTTTGTTTTTGGAAACAGTCTTACTTTGTTGCCCTTGGTAGAATGCTGTAGTGTCATAGGGCACAGCAACCTCAAATTCTTGGACTCAACAGATTCTCTTGCCTCAGTTTTTCAGTTTTATTCGAGATGGGATTTTGCTCTTAGGCTAGTCTCGAACTTATGAGCTCAAGCAATCCACTCACCTTGGCACTCAAGAGTGCTAGGATTACAGGCCAAAGCCACCGTGCCTGGCCTTGTCTTTTGACTCCTTTAGAGATTTAACTCTGTTGCCCAGGCTGGTGTGCAGTGGCACTGATTACAGCTCACTTCAACCTCAAACCTGGTCTCAAGATATCCTCTCGCTTTGTCCTCCCAAAGCACTGGGATTCATATTCAACGGGCCTTTGTCTAACTTTGTCATCCTTGGTAGAGGTAGAGTGCCATAGCATGCCCAATAGCATCATAGCTCTCGGCAACCCTCAAACTCTTGGGCTCAAGTGATTGTCTTTCCTCAGCCTCCCAGGTAGCTGAGACTACAGGTGCCTGCCATAACTCCCGGTTGTTTTTTTTAGGTCAGGCCTTGCTCTTGCTCAGGCTGGTCTTGAACTCTCCTGAGTTCAGGCAGTCCACCTGCCTCATCCTCTCAGAGTGCTAGGATTACAGGCATGAGCCACTGTGCCCGGCTTGAAGAAAAGATTTTTAAAAGGGTGCACATTAAAGTTTCTTAGCTCCAATATTTATAATACACTGAGCAAGTCAGTATATAAGAGTTTCAATTCATTCAGACCATCAAAATTCTGAATTGCTTGGTGCAGATAAGGCTTCACTCTCCATCCTAAAAGATTGCTGTGTGCATGTGGCATCAGAACAGTGAGATTCTCGGGGAAGAGAGCAAGTCTTAATGGAATAATGCAAGCCTTTGAGTGTTAGGATAACAAAACGTTACAACCTTTTAGAATGTTTAGCTTTTCTGAGCGTGCCAAATCTTTTCCTTGGAAAAATCAGGAGGAATGATGCCAATTAATCCCCAATTTGTTTAAAGGGGAGCTTGCTGTTTGTGAGGTTGAGTAAGGTCACAAAATTAGATGTTTTATAGTGGTAATTTTTATTTCTATTGACAAAAACCAAGGGATTGATGGAACTTAAGAGTCTAGGCTATAACTGGCTATAGACAAGCACTACTTACTCCATTGTGTTTTTTCTTTTCATTTGAGAACCACCTGACCTTAGGGGGGAAACACCTCATTAGAAGTGATAAGGGATATATTACTCACTGTAGTTTAAAGAATAGTTAATAGTTTAATTTTCTGCTATAGAGTCTTAACAAAAGAAAGCTTCATTTTTTAAAAAATAATTTATTTTACCATAAGTAGCTATTGGTATTTCAACAAGAAAGTAGAGAAGATGATGGAAAACAGCTCATCAAACTTTTGAAGAAGCAATGAATTCACTGGTGTGAATACCTAAGGGAAAATTCATTTGAACCACATGGCAGAGTAGCTGATTGTCTATCACTTTGGTTACCACTGTGTCTCATCTCGTCTTTCAGCAATACAGGTATATCTCTGGCAAGTTACCAGTATGGGGAACTGGAGTGAATTTTTAAACTGTTCAAGCAGACAGAAATAAGACCAGTTTAGCTAAGAACTCTCTTGTGACCTTTCTTTAATGGTATATGTTGTAAGTTCTTTGCTTTCCAAAATTTTCTCCTTTTTTGCTTATGAAAAATGATGGTAATTGATAAAAGAACCAGGGTGGAGAAGAAGCAACAACCCAAGAATATCAGTGGTTTCTTCCGCACAAGGAATAAGCACACGGTGCACTCTTTGTTTCTTTGAGTTTGAGTGCATTTGAGGCTGCCCTTCTCATCAGAAGGGAAGCCACTGTTACTGATGACTTTGTTGTAAAGCTGTATGGAGGACTTAGCTTTCAGATCAGATGTGAAGAATCCAAATCTGGGTTTAGATTTCTCTTCAGTCAGTTTGAACGCGTAGTAGCCTTTGATTTTGACTTTATCAATTAGATATGCTGAAAAATACCGGAAACGAACATTATTAATCACAAGTGAACTGCGAAATATCTATGAATAAGAATTCCATTTTCATCCCCAACAATAAAATAAATTAAAAAAAAAAAATTCCATTTTCATGTGGGACCACACCTACGGTGCATCTTACAAGGGTACATGTGAAACTTACTAAATGTAGAATATAAATGTCTTAACACAATAACTAAGAAAATGCATGAAGGCTATGTTAACCAGTGTGATGAAAATATTTCAAATTGTATATAAAACCAGCGCATGGTACCCCATGATTGCCTTAATGTACACAGCTATGATTTAATGAAAAAATAAAAAGGTAGCGAGGAACTTCTATTATGTATGTATAACATACACTTTACATATACATTAATAATATATGTATAATATATGTGTTCATATAATAAAAGTGACATACATCAAAAAAAATTCCATTTTCATCGAAACAAGCTGAAGGTAAGCCCATAAAAATAATGATTTGTCCTACTTGGGAGGTTGAGGCAAGAGAATCACTTAACCTCAAGAGTTTGCGGTTGCTGTGAGCTATAATGCCATGGCACTTTACCTGGGGGGAGGAAGTGAGACTCCATCTCAAATAATAATAATAATAATTTGTCATTAAAGGGGTTTTTTGCATTTTTTAATGATCCATGTAAAGAAGATGAAAATACTCTGTTAATGATAATCTAAAAAGAAATTTGAAGTGAAACTGATCCATAAATAATCCAAAAATGGAGATAAAAGCAAATTTAAGCAGAGCCACAAAGGTACAAGTACTTGTCACTTTTGTTGGAAGGGTTCATTGCAGAAAAAATCGCACCTATTTAGCCTTATTTTGAACCTCTGATGTGTTCTTGGTGTTGCCCAGTAACCACACTTGGTTTCTCCTAGATGCTTATTCTCCTGATTGGTTATTTCGCACTTTCCCTTTCAAAATTTAGCACCACCTCTATCATCTTTGCTTTGAGATGATAACCTTGCTTCCTACTTCATTTAAAACTAGAAGCACTAGAGAATTTCTTCAGTCTCACAGTTAACACCTGCTCACCTTCTGGCATCTACACTCGTGTACTCATGTATATTCAGCCTTTGCTCTTTTTTTTTTTTTTTTTGGAGACAAGAGTCTTTGGTCTTTGCTGCCCTTGGTAGAGTGCCGTGGTGTCACAGCTCACAGCAACCTCAAACTCTTGGGCTTAAATGATTCCCTTGCCTCTGTCTCCTAAGTAGCTGGTACTACAGGCTCCCAGCTATATTTTTGTTGCAGTTGTCGTGATTGTTTAGCAGGTCCAGGCTGGGTTCGAACCCCACAGCCTCAGTGTATGTGACCGGTGCCCTAACCACTGTGCTACAGGCGCCGAGCCTGCCTTTCCTCTTTTTAGTATGGATGACTCCTTTTAAAAGTTTTTTCCAAGTAGCTGTGACTATAGGCACCTGCCACTACACCCAGTTGGTTTTTCTATTTTTAGTAGAGATGGTGGCTTGGTCAAGCTGGTCTCCCAACTCCCAAGCTCAGGTGATACACCCACGTTGGCCTCCCAGAGTGCTGGGATAACAGACATGAGCCACCACACCCAGCCCAAAGTGATTTCTTTCTTTTTTTTTTTTTTTTTGAGACAGTCTCACTTGGTCACCTTGGTAGAGTGCCATGGCTTCGCAACAACCTCAAACTCTAGGGCTTAAGCGATTCTCCTGTCTCAGCCTCCCAAGTAGCTGGGACTACAGGTGCCTGGTACAATGCCTGGCTAGTTTTAGAGACGAGGTCTCTTTGGCTCAGGCTGGTCTTGAACCTATGAGCTTAGGCAATCCATCGCCTTAGCCTCACTGAGTGCTAGGATTACACGCATGAGCCACAACACCCAGCCCCCAAAGTGATTTTAAAGGTAAGTTAGATTGTGTCACCTGTTCAGAACCTTCCATGGCCATTCTATCTCAAGAGTAATGACCTACTAAGTCCTGTACAATCTTCCCCTTCCCTCACCTTGACTATGTACTTAATTTTTCCTTCATACTTACTCTGAGCCCTTTCCTGATCCTTAGGCTAGGCACACTCCTACAGTGGAGTGGGACACTCCACATTGGGAATGTGGTTTTGGCATTGACTGTTTACTCATCTACAGCATGCTTTTGTCAGGTATCCCTCCAGTTTGCTGTCTTATACATCGGGACCTTTGAAGGACCACGCTCTTAATTTTAATTTTTAAAAATTAAAAAATTAAAGTTTTTTATAGCTCCCATCTGGACACTCTTCTCAGTTTTTTCCATAGCACTTTTTATCTGCTTCATCATTTCCGTTGATTTTCTTTGTTTTTTCTATTGAGACAAGCGTCTCAAACTGTTGCCCTGGGTAGAGTGTCGTGGCATCATAGCTCACAACAACCTTAGACTCCTGGGCTTAAGTGATTCTCTTGCCTCAGCCTCCCAAGTAGCTGCCACTACAGGCACCTGCCACAACACCCGGCTATTTTTTGGTCTTAAGTTGTTTTAGCTGGCCCGGGCCAGGTTCAAACCTGCCAGCCTTGGTGTATGTGGCCAGCGCCCTACCCACTGAGCTACGGGTACCGCCCCATTTCTGTTGATTCTCATCCCACAAAAATACGGGCTCCCTAAGGACAGCTATATTTACTTTTTTCTTTCTTCCCTTTCTTTCCTTTCTTTTCTTTCTCTTCGTTCTCAGTCTCCCTATACTACTCTTGGTAGCGTGCCATGGTGTCACATCTCACATCAACCTCAAACTCTTTGGGCTCAGCCTCAGCCTCCCAAGTAGCTGGGACAACACGTGCCCACCACAATGCCTGGCTATTTTTGTTGCATTTGTCGTTGTTTAGCTGAACCTGCCACCCTCTGTGTATGTGACTGGCGCCGTAACCACTGTGGTACGAGCACCAAGCTAGCTATCTTTACTTTTTTTTTTTTTGTAGAGACAGAGTCTCACTTTATGGCCCTCGGTAGAGTGCCATGGCCTCACACAGCTCACAGCAACCTCCAACTCCTGGGCTTAAGCGATTCTCTTGCCTCAGCCTCCCAAGTAGCTGGGACTACAGGCGCCCGCTGCCACAACGACCGGCTATTTTTTGGTTGCAGTTTGGCCGGGGCCGGGTTTGAACCCGCCACCCTCTGTATATGGGGCTGGCACTTTACCGACTGAGCCACAGGCGCCGCCCCTATCTTTACTTTTTTAATTATAGAGCCCAGAAAAGTTTATGTCCCATGTTAGGTACTCAGTAAATACTTGTCAAGTAAACATCTGACTGCTTCAACAAACGTATCATGAACATCTCAGCAACTTGGAAGGCTGAGGCCAGATGATCACTTGAATTGAAGGCCAGCTTGGGCATCTGTCTCAAAAATAAAATTGAGGTATGATAGTGCACACCTGTAGTCCCACCTACTTGGAAGGCTGAGGCAGGAGAATTGCTTAAGTACAGGAATTTGATGTTACTGTGAGCTATGATTGCAACACTGCTCTCCAGGATGGGTAACAGACACTCTTTGAAAGAATTAAAACGCTTTGACTCAGTAATTCTATATTGGGCAGTTGATCCAAGGTCAGAAATGAAGACAAAGTTAGCTATTTCTTTAGTAGCGAAAATCTAAGTAAAACACTAGAGGTATAGGTAGATGAAGATAATGTCCATATGATGGGTTATTAAGTGACCATTAATTTTAAGTAATTTTTTTTTTTTTTGTAGAGACAGAGTCTCACTTTATGGCCCACGGTAGAGTGCCGTGGCATCACACAGCTCACAGCAACCTCCAACTCCTGGGCTTCAGCGATTCTCTTGCCTCAGCCTCCCGAGTAGCTGGGACTACAGGCGCCCACCACAACGCCCGGCTATTTTTTGGTTGCAGTTCGGCCGGGGCCGGGTTTGAACCCGCCACCCTCGGTATATGGGGCCGGCGCCTTACCGACTGAGCCACAGGCGCGGCCCAATGTTAAGTAATTTTTAATGACATGGAACACTTAATTTTTTTTAAGTGGATTCAAGGCTATTACAGTATGAGTTAGATTGCATTAAAAGTGCCTATAGGCTCAGTGCCCATAGCTCAGCAGTTAGGGTACCAGCCACATGCACAGAGGCAGGTGGGTTCAGACCTAGCCTGGGCCTGCTAAACAACGACAACTGAAACAACAAAAAAATAGTCGGGTGTTGTGGCAGACACCTGTAGTCCCAGCTACTTGGGAGCCCAAGATTTAGAGGTTGCCGTGAGCTGTGATGCTATGGCATCCTTCCAAGGGCAACATAGTGATACTGTCTCAAAAGAAACAACAATAAAAATTAAAAAGAAAATAAAAGTGACTATAAGCAGGCTGGAAGCAAGTAATCCAAAATATTGACAGTGCTTGTCCTGGGAAGTGAAATTTAGAGTCTGATCTTAATCTGTGGCCCAGGCTATAGTGGAGAGGTGGGCTTCACAGCATACCAACCTCAAATTCCTGGACTCAAGCAATCTTCCTGCCTCAGCCTCCCCAGTAGCTGTGACTACAGGTACCTGGCACCACATCTGCCTATTATTTTTTTTTTGAGGCAGTCTCAACTTGGTCACCCTTGCTAGGGTGCTGTGGTGTCACAGCAACCTCAAACTCTTGGGCTTGAGCGATTCTCCTGCTTCAGCCTCCCAAGTAGCTGGGACTACAGGCACCTGCCACAACACTCAGCTATTTTTAGAGACAGGGTCCCACTCTGGCTCAGGCTGGTCTAGAACCTGTGAACTCAAGACAATCCACTGGCCTCAGCCTCCCAGACTGCTAGGATTGCAAGTGTGAGCCTCGCCCAGCCTTATTTTATTTATTTTTTTGTAAATTATGTAAATGGGAGTCTCGCTTGTTGCCTGGCTTGTTCTCAAACTCCAGGCCTCCAGCTGTTCTCCTGCTTTGGGCCCCCAAAGCACTGGTGTGAGCCATGGAGCCTGGTCTCTTAAGGTGACTTTATAAAAACACTTTTCTTGGGCAGTGCCTGTGGCTCAAAGGGGTGGGGTGCTGGCCCCATATGCCGAGGTGGCAGGTTCAAACCCAGCCTCAGCCAAAAACTGCAAAAACAAAACAAAACACTTTTCTTGTCAAATTTTCCATATGAGCTTGGGCTACTTTTATGATTCAACGAAATTCAAAAACCCAATGGTCCATATTTCAGGACAAAACCCAACTGACTGGTGTTGGGTGCCAAAAACATGACACTGGCTCTAATGAGCCTCCTCCACTTTGCATCTCATACTTGACTGTATCTGAAGCGGCCCCCGCGCCTCACCTTTGAGAGCCTCCTGAATGTACCTCTCCACGTAGTATTTTCGGAGCTGATCGTTCTCCAGGGCCTGGTCGTCGATGCCGTTGGCGGTGATGTACACGTCCACGTCGCCGTAGTGCTTCCGGACCCAGCGCAGCAGCTTGCGCTCGCCCCAGGGGATCACGGCCAGGCGGCTGGGCGAGCTCGGGAGGGTGATGTCCTGCAGGAACTGGATGTCCCTGTCCAGCTCGTAGCGGCTGCCGCTCTGCTGCTCGTGCATCACGAACCTGGTGGTGAAGTGGTTCAGGGCGTAGAAATCGGCGGCGCCCTGCACCAGCCTGCGCTCGTCCTGGGTGAAGTGAGGCAGCGCGGAGCTGGAGAGCCCGCGCCTGTTCTTGGAGGCGATGTAGTCCCGCATGGCCCGCGGGTAGTCCCCGGTCTTGAGCGGTTCTGCGAACCAGGCGATCTCGAACTGGAGGAAGCGCTCGGCCGCCCCCCAGTGCGACTCCGCGTAGGGGTTGGCGGGCTCCGCCCAGTCCGAGTGCAGGGACAGCGACACGGCCCCGCGCTGGGACGGCCTGTACCGCTGGTCGTACAGGTGCCAAGCCAGCGCGTGGGCGATCAGCAGGTTGTGCGCGGCCCGGTAGGTGTCGTTGCCGGTGCGGTTGTAGATGTCGCTCAGCCGGTTGGGCTCGTTGATGGTGATCCAGAGCTTCACCGAGTCCCCCAGCTCCTGGAAGCACAGCCCCGCGTAGGCCCGGAAAGCCTGCGCTATGGAGGGGTTGAGCCAGCCCCCGCCGTGCAGCAGCGGCGCGGGGAGGCCCAGGTGGGCGTGGGTCGGATAGTACAAGGTGACCATCGGGGAGATGTTGAGCTTCAGCCCCTCACTGACCACACATCTGTAGTATCTCAGAGCTTGTCGGTTGATGGCAGACAGGTTGCCGGTGGGAAGGACCGAGGCCCAGTCCAGAGCAAAGCGATAGTGCGTGACTTTCATTCTTGCCAACATCTCAAGTTTTTTTTTGATGCTGATAAAATCTGTGCATTGAGCCGGCCGTGTTTTCAGTTTCACCCCTTCCACCCGGTGCAACAGTCTGTTGCCGGTGGCATTCCACACGTACAGGTGGGGGTCACTGAACTGTGGGGAGGAGGCCCCAGACTCGGGCTGTGAAAACAAGCACATTCGGGTAAAGCTGGCGCTGGCAGACAGGGGATCTCGGCACACCTGAGCTGAGGGGAAGAGGGCCCCATCTTACTCTGCCTCTCACAATGAAGGAAAATAAATGATGTGTACGTCCTTCATAAGGACCCGTGCGTTCCTGTGGTGAGGTCAGAGAAAAGGCCTGAGGGAACATCCTCCCTTCCAGCCCTTGAAACTTCCCAGGGAGACCAGAAAAGGCAGGGAAGGAGCCACACCCAGGGCTTGGCTTAGAAAACAAGCTGAGAAAACTCTGAGAAGCTGTTTTCTGGTTCATTTGATGTAAAATCCCAGGTTATATGGTGGGATTTCACATGATTCTGTTCAAATGCATCAGGATATTGCCTTGGTACTCAGTTAACACCAATTATAAAGGATGCATGATAAACCCTGCCATAAATGGAACACCCAGTTTAAATTCCAATTCCAATCCATACAGGATTTCACTGGGATCAGCTCTTGGGGTTAGAGACTTGTTGGCCTCAGCCACAATTCCTAAGAGAGGCCAGTGTGGGGCAGCCAATGACCTGCATTTGCTCAAAGCAGCCCTCCAACTCCTGTTGGAAAAGTCCAAGTGATCACATTTGCATCCATTATGTCTCTTCCACCCACGTGCCTGCGACAGTATAGCACCCCTTCATCCAACTGGAGAACACAAGTTCTCTATGCAAGGCATTTGGGTTATGAGTAGGAAGGACAGTACAATACTCCCAGAAATTCCCAGGGTTGACTCTTGGACCTGATAGTGTCTCATTTTAGCTTCTCCACTGAAGAGAAAGCCCTGGACTCCTAGTTGTGCCCCTTTGAAACTCAGGCTCAGCAACTATATAGTGATGGAGCGATCTCACCTACCTCACAGGTGTGTAGTGAGGACTCCATGACTCTGGGAAAGTGCTCTGGCAACTTGAGAGCACTATACAAATACAACATAGCCGTGAGTTGGACTGTTTTCCCAGGCTACAATAATTGCCTGCTAGGCCATTGAGTCTAAACTAAAAGTCCTTCGGCTTAATACAAACACTTCCAAATTCAAGATTACTAAGAGGGTGGTGCCTGTGGCTTGGTGGGTAGGGTGCTAGTCCCATACACCCAGTCTGGCGGGTTCGAGCCCAACCCAGGCCTGCTAAACAACAATGACAACTGCAACAACAGCCACCACAACAAAAAATAGCCGGGAATTGTGGCGGGTGCCTGTAGTTCCAGCTACTTGGGAGGCTGAGGCAAGAGAATCGCTTAAGCCCAAGAGTTTGAGGTTGCTGTGAACTGTGACGCCACCGCACTCTACCAATGGTGACACAGTGAAACTCTGTCTCAAAAAAAAAAAAAGAAAAGATTACTGAGGGGAAGTAAAAGCTCTGTACTTGTGTTAAAGTAATTTTTCTTTTGATTGAATTTAAATGCACCAGGAAGAATGGTAACTAACCTTCGGTAAATGTTTTCCCTCTAATTGTTTCCTCATGTGTCATCTTTCATAGTCTAATTACAAAACCGTATCACTGCCCACTTGCCATCTGCCAACCATTTATCTAAAGCATTAAACTGAGAGAACATTGATCATGTGAGCATGAAGTTAAATCTGTATATAATTATTTGAGTAAAATCCTAGCCTGGATGGCCAATGTCAATGTTTTTAAAACTCAGAACATCATTATATTGAAAGGGTGTTAGCAAAAGGCAATCTTGCCATGAGATGAAGCATGATCAAATACAAATCTCTGACTTTTAAAAACCTCCAGAAAGCTACAGTTAGAAGAAAGAAGACCTGGAGTTTGATAGATGAACAGAGTGACTACAGTTAACATTAGTCTATTGTAATTTCAAAATACAAGTTGTTAAAGGAGAATAATCCAAATGTTCTTGGCAAAAAGAAAAGATAAATCTTTAAGGTGATGGATATCACTGTTACCTTATTTGATTATATGAATGTATTAAATTATCACATGTACCCTGAGATTTTTTTTTTTTTTTTTTTTTGTAGAGACAGAGTCTCACCTTATGGCCCTCAGTAGAGTGCCGCGGCCTCACACAGCTCACAGCAACCTCCAACTCCTGGGCTTAAGCGATTCTCCTGCCTCAGCCTCCCGAGCAGCTGGGACTACAGGCGCCCACCACAACGCCCGGCTATTTTTTGGTTGCAATTTGGCCGGGGCCGGGTTTGAACCCGTCACCCTCGGCATATGGGGCCGGCGCCCCATCGACTGATCCACAGGTGCCGCCCATACCCTGAGATTTTATACACCTACTCTGTATCAGTAAAAAGTTAATTTTTATCATCCCCGAGTGAGAATGGCCCACATCACAGAGTCTCAAAGCTGCAGATGCTGACATGGGTGTGGAGAGAAAGGAATACTTCTGCACTACTGATGAGATTGTAAACTAAAATAACCTTTTTGGAAGAAGTATGGAGAATCCTCATAGAACTCAAATTAGATCTCCCATTTGATCTTGCAATCTCATTACTAGGCAGCTCCCAGAAGAAAAAAAAAAGTCATTTTATCATAAGGACATTTGTAGTAGAATGTTTTCGCAGCTCAATTTACAATCACCAAAATGTGGAAACAACCTAAGGATTGTATTAACAAGCTATGATATATGTATGCCATGGAATACTATTCAGCCCTTAAAAAGATGGAGACTTTACATCTTTTGTATTAACCTGGATTGAGCTGGAACGCATTCTTCTAAATAAAAGCATCATAAGAATGGAGAAGCAAGAATCCAATGTACTCAATTCTAATATGAAGAAAATAGATGATCTGGCGGCGCCTGTGACTGAAGGAGTAGGGCACCGGTCCCATATGCTGGAGGTGGCAGATTCAAACCCACCCCCGGCCAAAAATCACAAAAAAAAGAAAATAGATGATCTAATACAAGCTGGGGGTAGGAGAATGAGAAAGAGGGGAGGAGAGAGGGGCATGGAGGTCACGTGTAGGGCATACCTCTTGGGGGCAGGACACAATTATAAGAGGGACTTTACCTATCAAATGCAATCAGTATAATCTAATTCTTTGTACCATCAATGAATCCCAAACAATAAAAAAGTTAATTTTTAGAAACCTCCAGAAAGCATTAGTTTTAGACACTGAATGTTTATGATTTATCAGTTAAGAGATTATCTAATTAGAGGCGGCGCCTGTGGCTCAGTGAGTAGGGCGCCGGCCCCATATGCCGAGGGTGGCAGGTTCAAACCCAGCCCCAGCTGAACTGCAACAACAACAAAAATAGCCGGGCGTTGTGGCGGGCGCCTGTAGTCCCAGCTGCTCGGGAGGCTGAGGCAAGAAAATCACGTAAGCCCAAGACTTAGAGGTTGCTGTGAGCCGTGTGACGCCACGGCACTCTACCCGAGGGCGGTACAGTGAGACTCTGTCTCTACAAAAAAAAAAAAAAAAGAGATTATCTAATTAAAGACGATGTACCCCAACCCCAGCTCCCAGAGCTTGTTTCTAAAATCCTGCTCTCCACTAAAAGGATCCTGGACTCTGGAAACAGCTTTTTCCAGATCTAGAGTAGGAAAAGAATGGAGTGAGGCTGGGGCATTTTATGCTAAAAAAATAAGGAAGTGGTTAAAAACTAAAAGAGAACTGTCAACAAGACATGATACCAGGTTGGAAGGGTCCCCTTGGTTAAATCTGAGGCAGTTCCAGCATAAAAAGGAGTAATGTCATAAAGGATAATAATGAATTATGAAACGTTGAACTTAAAACATTCCAGCTAGTAATCTAATTAGAAGTTCACCATTTTTCTATCTACAAAGTAATAATTAAGGCAAAGTTCATGAAGGAATGTTACTATCAGGTGAAATTTTGCTGGGGAAAGAGTTATTTATAGAGTCTCAAATCATCAGATTACTTCTTAATTAAAAATAGAAAAGTTAATAAATAAAATAACATAAAAATAAAAAAATAGAAAAGTTAGGGTGGCACCTGTGGCTCAAAGGAGTAGGGCACTGGCCCCATATGCCAGAGGTGGTGGGTTCAAACCCAGCCCTGGCTAAAAACTGCAAAAAAAATTAGAAAAGTTAAGTTGTGTGCTGGGGGTCACTCCTGTAATCTTAGAGGAGTTCTAGAGCTCAGGAGTTCTAGACCAGCCTGAGCAAGAGCAAGACTCCCATCTCTACTAAAAATAGAAAAATTAGCTGCATGCTGTGCCAGGCACCTGTAATCCCAGCTATTCGGAAGGCTGAGGCAAGAGAATCACTTGACCCCAGGAGTTTGAGGTTGCTGTGAGCTATGATGACTCCATGGCACTCTATCCCAGAGTGACCAAATCAGACTCTGTCTCACAAAAAAACAAAAAAGAAAAGAAAAAAAAGAAAGAAAAATGTGGAAAGTACATACTATGTTCAGTGGTAATGACTGTTCTATAGAAAGATAAAGCAGGAACAGGGGATGAGAAGTGATTGGGATGGGGTTATGATGGAGTTGGAGTGGAGAGAAGCCTTGCTGACATGGTGATTTTTTTTTTTTCTTTAGAGACAAGAGTCTCACTCTGTCACCCTGGGTTGAGTGCTGTGGTGTCATCACTGGGACTACAGGCACTGGCCACAACACCCGGCTAGGTTTTCTATTTTTAGTAGAGCTGGGGTCTGGTTCTAGCTCAGGGTGATCTTGAACTCCTGAGCTCAAGAAAACCTGCCTTGGCTTCCCAGAATGCCGGGATTACAGGCATGAGCCACTGTGCCCAGCCGTGAGAAGGTGATATCTGAGGAAACATCTGAAGAAGGTGAGGAGTGAGACATGTGGAGGCTCTGCTGGGATATGGAGACCCAATGAGGCAACTTACCCAATCAATCAAATAAAAAGAATCAATGAAATAAAGGGCTGCTAATAATTTGTTTTGGCAAAACAAAAATCCAAAAATTTTTCCCTCTCTTTTTTTTTTTTTTTTTTGAGACAGAGCTTCAAGCTGTCACCCTGGAGGGTAAAGCTCCTGGGCTTAAGTGATTCTCTTGCCTCAGCCTCCCAAGTTGCTGGGACTACAGGTGCCCGCCACAACGCCGGCTATTTTTTGGTTGTAGTTGTCATTGTTGTTTGGCAGGCCCAGGCTGGATTTGAACCTGCCAGCTCTGGTGTATGTGGCTGGCGCCTTAGCTGCTTAAGCTACGGGCGCCAAGCCTTTTCCCTCTCATTTTGACTCTACTAACAAATGCCTTGGACAAAAATGACTATACATTCCCTGTAGACTATTTTTTTTTTTTTTGTAGAGACAGAGTCTCACTTTATGGCCCTCGGTAGAGTGCCGTGGCCTCACACAGCTCACAGCAACCTCCAACTCCTGGGCTTAAGCGATTCTCTTGCCTCAGCCTCCCGAGTTTTTTTTTTTTTTTTTTTTTTGCAGTTTTTGGCCAAGGCTGGGTTTGAACCCGCCAACTCCAGTATATGGGGCCGGCACCCTACTCCTTTGAGCCACAGCCGCCGCCCTAGACTACACTTTCTGAAGGTAGCTTCCTCTATCCTCCATCTCCATTGCCAGGTAGGAGTTCTGGCTGTAATAGGTTCTTGGTAAGCACTAATTATCCTCTTTTCCTCCCTTCTTTTTTCCCAACTCTCCTTCATAACCTTCAAACAATCATGGTATTTGATGTCATCTGAAGGCTATCTTTTAAGTGTCATTCAGTAAATGAAATAAAATATTGTGTACCCTTTGTTCCAGTTTATGGTTGAGTTGGAAGTAGCCACTTACCTTAAGAACAGATTCAGTGATACCCCAGGAGAAGTCACAGGGAAACTGACCCTGCACATCTGGCGTGGACTCTTTTAAAATAAAACCATTTTCTTGTATGATCTGTTTATAGTAATGTGCTGAAGACTTTGGTTTCCTTTCTTTCTCTTTGCTATTAAAATCTACATAAAATAATCCTCGGCGGGTAGTATAAGCGTCCTGCCATTCAAAGCCATCCAGGAGAGACCAGGCAGTGTAACCAAACACTTGTATTCCATCCAACCTTATTGCTGCACAGAGAAAAAAAAAGCAGAGGTGTTCAGAGGCCTAAATGCTCTAGTTCACGTTTATAATTTCACTAACAACACGCCAGGGGAAAGCATATTGTGAAACTGACCTTTTTTTCTAATTTGCAGCTCCATTACATAAAATAGAAAACTGATGTTTATACTCGAAAAATGGTAGTTATTTTTTTTTAATAAACATGGAGGCATTATTCATATTATTTTATTTATTCATTTCGCAATTTTTGACTGGGGCTGGGTTTGAACCCACCACCTCCGGCATATGGGGCCACCCTGGTAGTTACTTTTATCCAGAAGAGTGCTCCCATGACCCCTGAACAAGTGAATGACACACTTAATGGATCAAATTAAAAATATCTCTTAGACTTAATGTGTGCAAATCTGTGTCAGGGGGCATGGTAATTTCCAGAACCCTTGGGATCAACACATTTGTCTACTCATGTCCAAGAGTTCCTCATTTCCAGTTTGGTATGGTTCCTAGTTGTGGACATGCTATCTATTCTATGAAACTTATTCTTCAGGGACTGAAAAAAAATCACTCTTAGAATTGACAGAAGTGAATGTGAAAATAATGAAGCAAAGTGATGTAAGAGAATGGTAGCCAGCTGGGCTGAGGGGCAGAGGGCCCAGGGGCTTGTCCTGCTACGTTTCTAGGAGGCTACCGGGCAAGTTTCTTGGTCTCCGTTTCCTCATAGGTAAAGAGAAAAGACTGGAAAAGATTATCTCTAAGGACCTTTATAGCTTTAAAAACTCTAATTCGGTAACTTCTAGGAATTGGGTAAAAATGTAACATAAAAACCAACAGCAGAAGTCAAAACAACAAATACTGAAATCAGCCTTGAATCATTTCTCTTTTCTTAAAAGCACTCATTTCTCTCATAGAAATGCTTCATCTCTGCATTTTTGGGTTTTATTTATTTATTTATTTTTGTAGAGACAGAGTCTCACTTTATGGCCCTCTGTAGAGTGCCGTGGCCTCACACAGCTCACAAGCAACCTCCAACTCCTGGGCCTAAGCGATTCTCTTGCCTCAGCCTCCCGAGTAGCTGGGACTACAGGCGCCCGCCACAACACCTAGCTATTTTTTGGTTGCAGTTCAGCCAGGGCTGGGCTTGAACCCGCCACCCTCGGTATATGGGGCCGGTGCCTTACCAACTGAGCCACAGGCGCTGCCCCCATTTTTGGGTTTTATTATTGACATTCTTTTCCTAAGAGGGAGAGAAATGCATGCCAAAAAGATTCCAAGAAGACATATGTTTTAGTAGGTACTGTTTCTAGTTCCTTGGTGGTGTAGGATTGTGAGGGGAGTGTAATGGGGGTGCCTGGGGAATGGGCACCCCTTCTGCCTCCCTGCATGGCATTTGACCCTGGCCCTATAGGCACTGTCCTCTGCCCTGGGCACCATGTGCATGTGGCCCATGGTGGGGCATGGCTCCGTTCCATGCTGTTCCTTCCTGCAACTTGTGGTAGCAAGGGTCCTACTGTCTCTGAGGCCTCTCCCTGAAGGCTTTGTTCTGCAGAACCTGGGGTTTTCCTTCAGATTTTTGACTTCTAAAGAAAGCTACAGAATTTTCAAAAGGTGCACAGAGAATTCCTTTATATTTGAGTGAAACAGAGCCCAACTTCATGGGGTACAGAACCATCATCACCTGAATATTCTTCTGCTCCATTACCTCTATCAACCATCTGTAGATGTCACTACTTGAGTAATAGAAAAGGAACGAGGTTCTAAGTGGGGGCAAGAAGAAATCTCCAGGAGCAGTAGAAATTACTCAGCTTGTCTTCAGACCTTTTGATCATTCAGTGATGTTACAGAATATAAGGATGACAATTTCAAGAAAAATGTTCAAGGCCAGGTGCGGTGGCTCATGCTTGTAATTCTAGTATTCTGGGAGGCCGAGGTGGGTGGAATGCTTGACCTCAGGAGTTTGAGACCAAACTGAGCAAGAATGATACCCTGTCTCTAAAAAATAGCCAGGTGTTGTGGTGGGCACCTATAGTCCCAGCTACTCAGGAGGCTGAGGCAGGAGAATCACTTGAGCCCAAGACTTTTGAGGTTGCTGTGAATTAGGACACTACAGCACTCTACCCAGGGTGACACTTTGTCTCAAAAAAAAAAGAAAAGAAAAAGAAGAAAGAAATAAATAGAAAAATGTTCAGCATCTTAAAATAAAATACTTTTTTTTTTTTTTGAGACAGAGTCTCACTTTGTCATCCTTGGTACAGTGCCATGGGGTCAGAGTTCACAGCAACCTCAAACTCTTGGGCTCATGCAATTCTCTTGTCTCAGCCTCCCGAGTAGCTGGGACTACAAGTGCCTGCCACAGCACCCAACTATTTATAGAGACAGGGTTTCACTCTTGCTCAGGCTGGTCTCTAACTCCTGAGCTCAGGTAATCTGCCCACCTCTGTCTCCAGAGTGCTAGGATTACAAGCGTGAGCCGCCATGCCTGACTATAAAATACCATTATTAGGAAACTTTTTGATGTAATAGATCGTAAGTTGTATATTGTTAGGAAACTTTAAACATATCTCTTTTAGTATTGTGTCTTTTCTAAAGAATGAAACAATATCTTCTTGCCAATTAAGGATATAGCTCTAGGGCGGGGCCTGTAGCCCAGTGGGTAGGGCGCTGGCCACATACACCCAGGCTGGCAGGTTTGAACCTAGCCTGGGCCAGCTAAACAACAATGACAACTACAACAACAAAAAATAGCAGAGCGTTGTGGCGGACATCTGTAGTCCCAGCTACTTGGGAGGCTGAGAGTTTGAGGTTGCTGTGAGACATCTCAAAAAAAATTTAAAATGGGTATAGCTCTAGTCTGAAATTGTTTTTTCTTTTTCTATATATATATTTTTTTGAGATAGAGTCTCACTTTGTCACCCTTGGTAGAGTGCCATGGTGTCATAGCTCATAGCAACCTCAAACTCTTGTACTCAAGTGATTCTCTTGTCTCAACCTCCCAAGTAGCTGGGACTACAGGCTCCTGCTACAATGCCCAGCTATTTTTAGAGATGGGGTCTCGGTCTGGCTCAGGCTGATCTTGAACCCAAGAGCTCAGGCAATCCACCCGCCTCAGCCTCCCAGAGTGCTAGGATTACAGGTGTGAGCCACCATGCCCAGTCAAAATTATTTTTCCTTAAACTTATTTTAAAAAGGACGTGGAAGATGGCACTGGTAGCTCAGTGGATAGGGCGCCGGCCACATACACTGAGGCTGGCGGGTTCGAACCCAGCCCGGGCCAGCTAAAACAACAATGACAACTGCAACAAAAAATAGCCAGGCATTGTAGTGAGAGCCTGTAGTCCCAGCTACTTGGGAGGCTGAAGCAAGAAAATTACTTAAGCCCAAGAGTTAGAGGTTGCTATGAGCTGTGTGATGCCATGACACTCTATCCAGGGCCACAGCTTGAGACTCTGTCTCAAAAACAAACAAACAAAAAAAAAAACTCCAATAATATTCATATATTCTAAGGTGGCTTTAAATATCCTGTAAGTCCATGGATGGAGCTGGAACATATTCTTCTTAGCAAAGTATCTCAAGAATGGAAGAAAAAGTATCCAATGTACTCAGCCTTACTATGAAACCAATTTATAGCTTTCATATGAAAGCTCTAACCCAACTATAGCCCAGGAAGAAGGGGAAAGAGGAGAGGGAGGAGAAGGGAGGGGGCAGGATGGGTGGAGGGAGGGTGATTGGTGGGAACATGCCTACGGTGCATCTTACGAAGGTACGTGTTAAATTTACTAAGTGTAGAATATAAATGTCTTAACACAGTAAGAAAATGCTGTGAAGGCTATGTTAACCAGTTTGATGAAAATATTTCAAATGGTTTATAAAAGTAGCACATTGTACCCCATGATTGCATTAATGTACACAGCTATGATTTAAAAAAATACATAAAAAATTGACATTAATATCTTTTTATCATTAAAATATTAAAATATGCATATAAAAATAAATATCCTGTAAGTCTTAAAGATATTTTTTTTACAGGGTGGTGCCTGTGGCTCAGTGAGTAGGGCGCCAGCCCCATATACCGAGGGTGGCGGGTTCAAACCCAGCCCCGGCCAAACTGCAACAACAACCAAAAAAAAAGATATTTTTTTTAAATTGAACTAATGTGCAACCCACCTTGAAGCACCTGGTTGAGGAAGTTCTTCATCATGTAGATGGCAGTGGTATCTTCTGCTTTCACATGACTGTCTGTGAACCAGCCATTCTCAGCAATCAGGATTCGAGGGTTGTCATATTCCAGTTTAATCCAGTTCAGCACTTCTCTTAGATTGAGTGATACATTTTGACCCATTTTAGCCATGGTATTTAGGGGCTTGAAATTGTTGGGTCCAAAAGAAAATGCAAAGAAGTCAGCTGTGCCTCTCACCTCATCCTTCTCTGCTTCAGAGAAAAGAGGTAGGTCGGAGAACAACTTCATCTCCTCAGGGTAGTCGCCATCCCCATGGATAGGGTTGGCAAACCATCCAAGCACAGAAACCATGGATTCTTGGCACTTGCCTATATCCATCATGTTTTCTGATCTGTTTGGTTCAATCCAATGGGATCCCAATGTGATCGATAACCAACCCTTCTGATGTGGGCGGAAATTTATGTTGTAGTTATGCCAAACTTTCGAATGAGCCTAAAAAGAAGAAAATATTATTGATCTTTACTGACCTTGCTCACAATGGCTATATACATGGCTGGCAAAAGGGCTTTCTATGGACAAAATTAATGCTTCAAAGGACGGCAGGGGGAGGGTGCCAGGGTGCCCTGATGGCCTGGTAGCCATGTACCTCCAGGGCTTCCAGCCTAAAATTAATACTATAAGGCTGGGCATGGTGGCTCACATTTGTAATCCCAGCACTCTGAGAGGCCAAGGTGGGTGGATCTTCTGAGCTTAGGAGTTTGAGACCAGCCTGAGCAAGAGTGAGACCCTGTCTCTACTAAAATAGAAAAATTATCCAGGCATGGTGGTACATGCCTATAGTCCCAGCTATTTGGGAGGCTGAGGCAAGAGGATTGCTCAAACCCAAGAGTTTCAGGTTCCTATGTGCTATGATGATGCAACAGCACTCTATCCATGGTTACTCTGTCTCAAAAATCAATCAATTGGGCAGTACCTATGGCTCAGTGGGTAGGGCACTGGCCCCATATTCCAAGAGTGGCAGGTTCGAACCCGGCCCCGGCCAAACTGCAACAACAACAAAAAGATAGCCGGGTGTTGTGGCAGGTGCTACTTGGGAGGCTGAGGCAAGAGAATCGCCTAAGCCCAGGAGTTGGAGGTTGCTGTGAGCTGTGATGCCACTCTACTGAGGGTGATAAAGTGAGACTCTGTTAAAAAAAAAAATCAATCAATGAAATCAAATCAAATTTATACTATAGGATGGCAGCGGAGAACCTTAATCCAGGTTCTGTCTTTCTTCTCTGCTTAACTCCCAGCCAGGGCCCCCCCCCCCCCTTACTTCTCTGCTTAACTCCCACCTACATTATAAGGTTACCTCCTCTACATAAAAGAGCAGTGCCCATTCACTGTTCTACAGAATCTCCCTTTGGTCCTAATTTAGAAGTCGAGGGCATCACAGGCTCCAAATCCTGTAAATGGATAAAAATGGAGCCCACCTTTTAGGATTTGTTGTGAGGAATAAATGAATTCATGTATGTAAACAGCTTTAGAACAGTGCCAGGCACACTATTATCATAAAAGTGTGGCAGGTGCTGTCCAAAGCAGAAAACCAATGGGAAGAGTGTAGGCTTTGGGGTAGGCACACCTGGGCTTGAAGTTCAGGTGCTTCCTCTGTACCTGAGGCAAGTTACTTGCCCTTTCTGAAACCTCTCTGTATCCTCAGCTATGGAATGACACTAATAACAGTAGCATCCTTTGTAAGGTGGTTGTCAGATTTTAGAGCTAATATATATGTTTATGAAGTAGGTAGCAAAGAACAGAGTATGAGAAGGGTCTGCCAAAAGGTGGATATTATTATTAGTGCTACTCCCAGAGTGTCCATTGCCAGTCGAGCTCTCACTACTCATAACAGAGCCTCTCGCTGGATTTCCGGTCTGTTTAATAAGTACTTCCTGAACATTCATTCGATGCCTGGCTTGCCCTTCCCTGAGAGGCTGAATATATGGCACAGGAACTTGGCCTCAGAAAATTCTTTGTTGGGAAAAATAATGCTAAAATGTGTGAAAGAGAAACACATAAAATGCGTAAGGAAGGCATTAAATAAAAAAATAATAAGTAAAAGCCAGAAGGCATGGTCCAGCTAAGAGCCACGAACCACAGCTGAAGGAGGACCCTAGTTAAGGACTGCAGTTAAGGACTGTAGGCCAGTTTAATGCCAAGGTCCTTCCTTTCTGTGACAGCTGCCTCCAGATGTCACTTGCCTACTTCTGGAGGTCTCTGCTCAGACCTCTCAATTTCTCCACTATCTAGGTGTTTATTATTTTTATCCCACAGAGGCTGCTTTCAGTTTTGTTCTTTAGCTTTTCTTTCACTTGATGGAGATATTTTAACGTCAGGATCAACTATTTCAAACTGCCTTTCTGTAGCTCAAAACCAATCACATATGAGATACAGATTCAAACTTGATAGATCCTGTGGACACTGGAAATGTTCCATAAATCCTGTTAGGGTGGGGAAAGTGGACATTGATGTAAGAGATGGGTATTCCAAAACTGGTGCCACCCAGATTTATGTGAGAAAAGGTGATTTAAATCATTCGCTGAAAGATTTTCTGGGCTCAGTGCCTGTAGCTCAGCGTCTAAGGTGCCAGCCACATACACTGGAGCTGGCAGGTTCGAACCCAGCCGAGGCCTGCCAAACAGCAGTGACAACCAAAAAATAGGCAGGTGTTGTGGTGGGCACCTGTAATCCCAGCTACTTGGAAGGCTGAGGCATGAGAATCGCTTAAGCTGGAGAGTTTGAGATTGCTGTGAGCTGTGAGGCCACAGCACTCTACCAAGGACGACATAGTGAGACTAAAAAAAAAAAAAGATTTTCTGGAGGAATGGATGCCTTGAGATATTACTTCTGTCTACCTTTCCTTCCATCTGATTGTTGTCAGAAGATTCTGGAACCATTTAGCACCCATTGTTCCCAAGGAGCCTTAAGAGTGCTTTTTCTTGGGCAGTGCCTGTGGCTCAAGGAGTAGGGCACCACCCCATATACCAGGGGTGATGGGTTCAAGCCCAGCCCCAGTGAAAACTGAAAAAAAAAGAGAATGCTTTTCTCTCCCAGAAATGTTGAGGCTGTAGCCTCTTCCCATGCCTCCAACCTGAAGTTGAGCTTCTGAAAGAAATAATAGGGGAGCTTCTTTTTTTTTTTTTTTTGTAGAGACAGAGTCTCACTGTACCGCCCTCGGGTAGAGTGCCATGGCATCACACGGCTCACAGCAACCTCTAACTCTTGGGCTTATGCGATTCTCTTGCCTCAGCCTCCCAAGCAGCTGGGACTACAGGCGCGCGCCACAACGCCCGGCTATTTTTCTGTTGCAGTTTGGCCGGGGCTGGGTCTGAACCCACCACCCTCGGCATATGGGGCCGGCGCCCTACTCACTGAGCCACAGGCGCCGCACTAAGGGAGCTTCTTTTTTCTTTGTTTTTGAGGCAAAGTCTTACTTTCTTGACCTCAGTAGAGTTCTGTGATGTCGTAGCTCACAGCAACCTCAAACTCTTGGGCTCAAGTGATCCTCTTGCCTCAGCCTCTTAAGTAGCTGGGACTATAGCTGCCCACCACAATGCCTGGACTTTTTTTAGAGACGAGGTCTTGCTCTTTTGCTCAGGCTGGTCTCAAATTCATGAGCTCAAGCAATCTACCCACCTCGGTCTCCCAGACCTCTAGGATTACAGGCCTGAGCCACTGTGCCCAGCCCAACAGGAGAGCTTCTGAAAGGAATAATGGGGGAGATTCTGTTTTAAATGGTCTCAGCAGCTCTTTTGAGCTTTTCTGGGGTAGAATCACAACAGAAAATCTTTAGAACTGCTTTCTCGTGTCCCCCACCCCTCACACCTGTTTTTCCCTGATTCAAAGCTAAAGTAGTCATGCATTACTAGGATTCAAAGGAGGCTTTCATCCTGTCCTTCAGTCTAAACAGTCTGGTAGTCTTAGTGCTTTCATCCAGAAAAGACACACTCTTCAGGGCTGTTGTGCACCTCTGATTTACAAACTGGAAAGCACTGAATATGTGTAACATTTTGAGCTGTAAACTAGCTGCCTTGCACATTTGTCATCTTGCCCATGCAGACACTAAACGGAGAGTAGATGGAATCGGTATGAATGTATTAACCGAGCCCTATAGGAATTAACAGTCCTAACAGGGAAAAAAAGAAGTTTCTTCAAAATAGATGTCCTATTGCATATTTCACTAACTATATGAAAACTGACCTAAACTGAGATAAAATCTTGGTTATATCAGCATTTGAATGAGAAACGGTAGAGTTTAGGAGACAACAGACTTGTGCCTTTGCAATGGCTTTCCAGACAAGTTTTCTGGACATACATACGTGTATGTTGTTAGGCCCCAAGGTGACCTTCGTGTTCCATGGTGTCTCTTTCACCTTTGCTGCTATTTGTATAGGCTATCAAGGTATCTAAGGTTATCTTTGCTCTGGGCTGAAGACAGCCTCTTCATTCTCATGGAGAGAATGTGGGGGAGGTTCTCTGTACAGCGCTTATGCTTATAGCTTGATCCTGTTTGCCAAGGAAAAAGGTAAAAAGTGTTTTGCTCTGAGATAGTGAGTTTGGTATAAACCATGATGAAACAGGGATATCTACCTAAGAGCGTTCTCAGTCAGACATTTACAAAGGAGATCTGTTGGAAAAACTAAAATCAGTTCATAGGGGAGTGTAACCTGGGCCCTGCAACCTTGCACAACAGCCATTTTACAACTTTCCAAGGTTATCCTCTATCTTGTACAAGGCCATCTACCTTTGGAATGATTGATTTAAGGGAGCTTCAACCTTTGTTCTTTAGATTCAGTAGCTTAAAGAGAAAGTCAGCTGCTTTTTCTTTTTGAGCCCAGCTATCAGGGCCTAATGTCATTGAGAGACAGCTCGGGCTTAATATCTATCTCATTTTGTTCCCTCCTCCAGTCTAACACGGCCTTTTGATGCCCCTGGAAGTCCAGACTCAGATAAATTCTGTGGGTGATAGGAAGCAAATAAGATAGCAGGCACAACTTTGGAAACAGAGACGAAGACAGGATTAGAGATCGGGAAGTCATGGCGGGACCCTGGTGGCAAGGGTGGGCTGAGAACAGATGAACAAACCTAGCACATCTCACAGATCCCCAGTCATTTCTCAGAAGTTAGATTTCCAAATTTCTGCATGGTTTTAATCTTCTTTTGGCTGAAATATCTTTATGTGAACTGTAAACATATCTGTTTTAAAGCTATTTAATAAAGTGGCTGTGTGCGGTGGCTCATGCCTGTAATCTAACACTCTGGGAGGCCAAGGCAGGTAGGTTGCTTGAGCTCAAGAGTTCAAGACCAGCCTGAGCAAGACTGAGACCCCATCTCTACTAAAAATAGAAAAATTAGCCTAGCGTTGTGGCAGGTGCCTCAAATCCCAGCTATGCAGGAGGCTGAGGCAAGAGGATGGCTCCACGTGTATAACAAAATATTTTTATATTTCTGAATTCCCTTTCAGACTTCCCAGATATATTTCTCAGCTAATATCACTTTAAATATTTTCCGTATTGTTTTTACTCTTTATAATTATCTTAGCAGTAACAGTCTAACAATTTACCAGTTTGATGAAATATGATTTACTTAGTCCTCTCTGTCTTTTGATAGAAATTACCTTATTTTCCTTCATTCTTTGCTTCTTTCTCTCTTCCCGTCATAAAATGTTGCAATAATTAACTCTGGGCATATACGAATAGCTTTGAATTTATTTAAATTATTTCTGTTCATTAATCCCAGGAATGAACTACCTATTTTTAAAATTGTTTTATTAAATATTCCCAAATTGCTTTTGGCACATTCTGTCCATTGGTGTGAGTGTTCTCTGACCATCTGCTGCAAAACCTGCTGGGTCTATCTGGGGATAAATGGCCGTCCAGAATGATATACAGATGCTACTCACCTGCATGGTGCAATTAGGGAAATAACCCTGGTCATTAAAGCAGGAGACCTGGGCTCTAATGCTACTAATTAGCTTTATGATATTGAACAAATCATTTCCCTCTCAGAGACCTTAGTTTTCCCCTTTATTATATAAAGAATGGTCAAAAAGTTCTTGTGCAATTTAACCCTGTATGCTGAGCTGAAAATAAACATCCTAGAGTATTATTGTTGTGAAGCTGCATTGAGGCAATCACATATACAAAGACCTATGAAAATGATGTAAATATAAACTTGAAGTGGTACTTCCAAAGAGCAAACTCAGAGGCTGGGCACAGTGGCTTACTCCATAATCCTGGGGTAAGCCCAGGCCAAGGTGGGTGGATTGCTTGAGCTCACCAGTTCAGGACCAACGTGAGCAAGAGCAAGACCCCATCTCAAAATAGCCAGGCATTGTGGTGGGCACTGGTAGTTCCAGTTACTTGGGAGGCTGAGGCAAGAGGATTGTTTGAGCCCAGGAATTTGAGGTTTCTGTGAGTTATGACATCACTCTACCCAGGGTAGACAAAGTGAGACTCTGTCTCAAAAAAAGACAAAAAAACATGCCTCCTCATGCCTCAGCCTTCCAAGGAGCTGGGACTACAAGTGCCTGCCACAAAGCTTGGCTAGTTTTTCTAATGTTAACAGAGATGGGGTCTCACTCTTGCTTAGGCTGTTCTCAAGCTCCTGAGCTCAAGGAATCCGCCTCCCTTGGCCTCCCAGAGTGGTAGGATTACAGGCGTGAGCCACTGTGCTCGCCTATCATCCTGTTTTTAATAGTTCACATTCATATTTTCTGTAGTTGAAATACATCAGTAATTACATTTTAACAAATTTTCCTCCCCATTTCTTTTCAATCATTCTATTTTCAAATTATTCTAACAAATCATTAATTTTTCTCAGTTTGTATTGTTTTGGGATTTTCCCGTAGGAATTATATAAAAACTAAACTCAAATATATTTATTCCTTCAAAACAGGCATCCTGTTATTATAGAATTATAATTTCAATTCTGTTATTAAATTATAGTAATGGCTGAACCAGAATCTAAACCTGGCAGCACACAAGCAAAAAGATCAAGAATAAAGTTCAAAATTTGATTAAATGAAGCATCTGTAGGTTTCTCCATATGAGAAGAGAGGTTCAAAGAAATGAATATTAGTAAATTAATGCTTCACTGAAGTTCTCCTTGCCTCGGGAGAACATTTGCATGCAATCTTTGTAGACGGGAGAATGACATTTTAAGCTTTCTGTTGCTATTACATTAGCAATAGTGATCCTAATAGTAATTACTTTATGTAAAAGGACCGTATCTCACAGTGTAACTGAAGCTAAAATGGTCTGGGTTGGTGACTTAAAAAACCTTTCCTCAGGATTTAGGAAAAATGAGTTGAAGATAGTGAAAACAGAAAGCATCATGGAAATTACAAATAATTATTATAATAATAAAACAAGACCTTTCACTTCTAGGGCCTGCAGCAAAGGCAGATTTACCATGAACCCAGTGAAGCCGAAGCTTTAGAGCCCCTCACTCGCTCAGGTCCCTGTAAATGTCCTAGTTGGGTTGGGAAGCCACATTACAATTGCATGCATTTCTAGGTAAGCTTTTCAGATAAATTCCCTAATGAGGTCTTAGGAAAAAAAGGAATCTGAATCTCTAAGACTACAGTAATTTCTCGTGATTCCTCTTGCACACACACTCAGCCTCTTATTCTGTTGCCCTGGGTAGAGTGCCATGGCTTAAGCCTAGCTCAAATTCCTGGGCTCAAGTGATCCTCCTTCCTCAGCCTCCTGAGTAGCTGGGACTACAAGCACCTGCCACAATGTCCAGCTATTTTTAGAGATGGGGTCTTGCTCTTGCTCAGGTTAGTCTCAAACTTGTCAGCTCAGGCAAGCTCACCTACCTTGGCCTCCCAGAGTGTTGGGATCACAGGCGTGAGCCACCACACCTGGCCTTTGTGTGTTTTTTCTTACAGAGGATTCTCCCATGGTGTAATAGTCTCAGGCTCCTGCAGTGTGTATCCACAACTGGCCTAATGGCTTCTTGAATACAGGAACTTTATCTGTTTTGTTCACGGTTGTATATACAGACTCCCAGGGAAGGGCCTGGCATGGAATATCTGTTGAATGTATGTCCACTGTGAATCACTTAAGTTTCTCGGTTATTTTACATACACCAATGATAATACAGCTTCTGTAATTATTGTTTCCTATTTTAGAAAAGAAATTGAACTATAAGCTAGTACAACCTCTAGGGAAAGTAGTATGGAGATTCCTCAAAGAAGTAAAAGTAGATCATTTGATTTTCTTTTTATTTTATTTTATTTATTTATTTATTTTTGAGACAGAGCCTCACTATGTCACCCTCAGTAGAGTGCCGTGGCATCACAGCTCAAGCAACTTTAAACTCTTGGGCTCAAGCGATTCTCTTGCCTCAGCCTCCCAACTAGCTGGGACTACAGGTGCCCACCACAATGCCCGGCTATTTTTTGTTGCATTCGTCATTATTGTTCAGTTGGCCCAGGCTGGTTTGAACCCGCCACCCTCGGTGTATGTGACTGGTGCCATAACCACTGTGCTCCGGGCGCTGAGCCTGCACACTTTCTTTCTTTCTTTTTTTTTTTACTGACAGTCTCATTTTGTCACCCAGGTAGAATGCTATGGCATCATAGCTCACAGCAACCTCAAACTATTGGGCTCAAGTGATTCTCTTGCGTCAGCCTCCTGAGTAGCTGGGATTACAGGTGCCTGCCACAACACCCGGCTATTTTTAGAGGTGGGTGTCTTGCTCTTGCTCAGGCTGGTCTCCAACCCATGAGCTCAGGCAGTCTACCCACCTCAGCTTCCCAAGTGCTAGGATTACAGGCATGAGCCACTGTGCCCGGCTGCATTGCACACTTTCTTAGAACCAGTAGTGTTGGCATTGGATTCTTTTCCTCCTTGGTGTCAGAGGCTAAATGAATCCCTTAGGGACCACCTCTACAGTGGGCTGTTCCTCTAAGAATGGGGACCTTTACACCATTGTCAATGTTAGACTGAAAGGGGGGGACACCGAGGCTGCATAGCATTTAGGACAGCACCACCTTCAAACAAGTAACAATGAAATGGTTCTCAGATGAATGACTTTTACCATCAAATATAACAGAGTAGTGATGACATTAAGAGCCACAGAAATTTAATATTAATAATAGAAATAGAGGGCGGTGACTGTGGCCCAAGGAGTAGGGTGCTGGACTTATATGCTGGGAATGGCGGGTTCGAACCTGGCCTGGCCAAAAAAACCCCTGTAGTTTCAGGAGATGAATCAAGCCTGTATTGTTCCCTGTGCCCTTACCTACCAAACAGAGGTAGAGCATGCAGCCGAGAGGTCATTTCATCCAATTTATGCCCGTGGCTCAAGGAGTAGGGCGCTGGTCCCATATGCCAGAGGTGGTGGGTTCAAACCCAGCCCCGGCCAAAAAAAAAAAAAAAAGAAATTTTTCTGTTATAGATAGAGAAGCTGAGCCTCACCGTCCCCTCCTATAAGTGGACGGCCCAAGGTTTCAGTTAGCTAGAATTAGAACTGAGGCTATCAGTCTTGTAGTTCACTGTCATTACTAGGGTAGCATGCAAATTAAATTATGTGCCTGTGGAACACACTTTTATGCCTAAGATGTGAAGGTGATCAGTTAGGCTGTAAAAATGCAAAGGGTATGTAACAAGTCACAAAAACAAGGGACAGGAAACAGAAAAAGCCCCTCAGAAACAGTAAGAAAAGAGGCAGTGTGAGTCATGTTCTCATTAAGCCTCCATCCTGCCCACCCCGCTGGGGCGCCTCCTCGGTACTCAATCACATGGAGAACTCATCAGCATTACCGTCTGTTCTGTTTCATTTTTTTTCCCTTACAGAAAGTTATAGACATCACTAAAAATAAGTTTAGGTAAATCATTTTTATTTATCTAAGTTTCCTTCAAACTCCAGCTATGATTTTATCCCCTCTCTTCATCCACTTATTTTGATTATTCACTTCAGTTCAAACCTAAAAACATTTATTTAACAAATACAAGGCACTGTAAAAGACATTTAGAAAAAAGATTGACAAGACTAGCCTCTGCCTTCAGATGACCTATAACGTGTAATAGGATTTCTTTTGAAATACAGAAATAAATAAAATAAAGCAGTGTTCTTTTACATCAAAATGATAAATCATTTTAATCGAAATGATAAATCAAAACTAAATGTAATAATGTGGCTCAAATTTTGTTTAAAAAAAGGCTATATGGGCCGGGCACAGTGGCTCATGCCTGTAATCCCAGCACTCTGGGAGGCAGAAGCGAATCACTTCAGTTGAGCCTGAGACCAGCCTGAGCAAGAGGGAGACCCCATCTCTACTAAAAAATAGAAAAAATAGCCAGGTGTTGTGGCACGTGCCTATAGTCCCAGCTACTTGGGAGACTGAGGCAGGAGAATTGCTTGAACCCCAGCAGTCTGAGGTTGCTATGAGCTAGGCTGATGCCATGACACTCTAACCTAGGGCAACAAAGTGAGACTCTTGTCTCAAAAAAATAAAAATGGCTATGTGTACATACATACACAGAAAAGAATTTGGATATTACAAATTGCTAGCAGTAGTTACTTTTAGGGCATGGGGTTAGAGAGTTATGAAAGAGGAGACCTTTTGCTTTTTAACTTAATGTCTTTCTATATTGTTTGAATATTTTGAAATAGAAATGCATTTTTTTTAATTTAAAAATGTCAAGGGAATTGCTTGAAAGAGATAAATTTTTCTTTTTTTTTTTTTTTGTTGAGAAGGAGTCTCATTTTTGTCACCCTGGGTAGAGTGCTATGGTGTCACAGCTCATAGCAACCTCAAACTCCTGGGCTCAAGCAATTCTCTTGCCTCAGCCTCCCAAGTAGCTGGGACTACAGGTGCCCGCCACAACACCTGGCTATATTTTGTTGTTGCAGTTGTCATTGTTGTTTAGCAGGCCAGGGCTGGCCTCAGACTCTCCAGTCTCAGTGTGTGTGACCGGCACCCTACTCACTGAACTACAGGTGCCAAGCCAATTTTTCTATTTTTAGTAGAGACAGGGTCTTACTCTTGCTCAGGGTGGTCTTGAACTCCTGAGCTTAAGGGCTACTCCTGTCTCGGCCTCCCAGGAACTTTAAATATGAAGTTCAGTTATTTTGGATTTTATTCCCTATCAAAGAATATTTTGTACTCTTTAATAATATGTTGATGTTCAAAACAGGGCCAGGTGGAGACATACAACAGGTACATGATTAACGTTAAAGAAAAACTGTTAACAGTAAACCACAGCCCTTTATTTAAGACTTGGGTCATATAATCTCTGGTCATGATATGATGCTAAGCATAACCAAGCAATAAATTCCCCCAAATACTTAAACATCTTGGATTTCACCAACCTCAGGGTTACCCCCAAACATTTTCAACACACACCATTAATTTTTTTACTTTAATTATTTCTTCTGCAATTTACACTTTACTGGATAATAAGTTAGAAAGGCTAATCTATTTTCAGCTTCCCTACTATTTTTCAGCAACAGACTTGTTGTTAATGTTCAGTAGATTTTTTAAAAATTTAATTGTTTTGAGACAGTCTTACTCTGTCACCCCAGGTTGGACTGCCATGGCGTCATGGCTCACAACAACCTCAAACTCCTGGGCTCAAGCAATCCTTTTGCTTCTGCCTCCCTAGTAGCTGGGACTACAGGAGCCCACCACTACAACATATGGCTAATTTTTCTATATCTAATTTTTCTATTTTTAGTAGAGACAGCATCTTGCTCTTGCTCAGGCTGGTCTCAAACTCTTGAGCTCAAACAACCTCCTGCCTTGGCCTCCCATAGTGCTAGGATCACAGGCATGAGCCATCGTACCTGGCCAATGTTCAGTAGTTTTAATTACATCTTTTTTCTTTCAACATTAGAAAATAGTATATGACTTTTCTCCTAAAACTTTTTTTTTTTTTGGTAGAGACAGAATCTCATTTTATTGCCCTCGGTGGAGTGCTATAGCATCACAGCTCACAGCAACCTCAAACTCCTAGGCTCAAGCGATTCTCTTGCCTCAGCCTCCCAAGTAGCTGGGACCATAGGTGCCTGGCACGACACCGGCTATTTTTTTGTTGCAGTTTGGCCAGGGCCAGGTTTGAACCCACCACCCTCGGTATATGGGGCCGGTGCCCTGCCCACTGAGCCACAGGTGCCACCCTCCCTAAGACTTTTTTTTTTTTTTTTTTGTAGAGACAGAGTTTCACGTACCACCCTCGGGTAGAGTGCCGTGGCATCACACGGCTCACAGCAACCTCTATTCTTGGGCTTACGTGATTCTCTTGCCTCAGCCTCCCGAGCAGCTGGGACTACAGGCGCCTGCCACAACACCTGGCTATTTTTTTATTGCAGTTTGGCCGGGGCTGGGTTTGAACCCACCACCCTTGGCATATGGGGCCGGCGCCCTACTCACTGAGCCACAGGTGCCGCCCTTTTTTTTTTTTTTTTTTGTAGAGACAGAGTTTCACTTTATGGCCCTCGGTAGAGTGCGGTGGTGTCACACGGCTCACAGCAACCTCCAACTCCTGGCTTAAGCCATTCTCTTGCCTCAGCCTCCCGAGCAGCTGGGACTACAGGCGCCCGCCACAACATCCGGCTATTTTTTGGTTGCAGTTTGGCCGGGGCCGGGTTTGAACCCGCCACCCTCGGTATATGGGGCCGGCACCTTACCTACTGAGCCACAGGCGCCGCCCCTCCCTAAGACTTTTTTATGTATTTTATGTACAGTTTATGTAATTTAAATGACTTAAAGTAATGTGAAGTTTCCCTCAGTTTATAGTGTCATCATATCCAGCATGATGAAAATAAAAATATCTTCTGATCTCCATTTGGGTCTAATGTGCTCATTAGCACTGTGCAGGAGTGCTCATATCAAATCAAGCTGTTTAAATAGGATCGCAATAGTATTTTCTGAGGATTTATAATTACCTTCATTTAAACTTTTGTTAATCATTCACCAAAGTATAACTTTTCTATTTAATGGTTAGAAAACGTAAATATTTCTCTCTTGAAGGTTTTAGAATATAAATTGCAGTCTATAAATAGATTTTTTACATGACTTTTATGGCTGACAATGGTATTCTGGTTATAGAAACTGTCTTTGGTAATTCTTCTCCATAAGCAGTTTTCATGATTTATTCCAACTTGATTCAAAACATCTATAACATACTGGTTTGGACTTGTCTGGTCAGTATTTCCTGTGCTGTATTTTGTTAGAGTTTGTCCTTGGGATTTATATAGAAGGTACTATGCATTCACTAATTAATGAATAATTGTGTTAGCTAATTTACTTAATCTTTAAATGATATTGTCAGGGGCACACATAAATGAATTAACATCATTTTAATGGGACACTGAAGTTTTGGCAAATGAAAATTAAAATTGTGGGGACGAATGAAAAGCCCCATTTTTAGTACATGTGTCGGGGGATAAACGCGTCAGATTTTGTGGACAAGTAAAACATGCAGATAGGTTGTTTTAATCTTTAATAGGGCAAGTATTTGCTGTGTCAGCACCAACACAAGTGGCTGACATGGGTAAATTGTTCTTTTTCACTGAACCTAGCTAGGTCGTTAAAGCTTAGTAGCTTGGATTTACATGCACGAGATTTGAATTTTGGCTGTGACACTTACTTGCTCTGTTACCTTAAGCAAATTTCTGTGGGTTTCAGTTTTATCAGTTATAAGGTGGGTTTAGGAATACTTGCCTGGTGGAGCTAATGTGAGAATTAAATGAGATAATATATTAAAAAATACCTAGTATGTTTCTGGCACTTTAATAAGTATGTAATAAAATATTTTTCTTATAATAATAATTTGAGATAGAATGTCAAAAAATTCTCTGTAATAATTGTTTCAATCTTTCACTTTAAGAATTAAGACCATTGGGTGGTGCCTGTGGCTCAGTGTGTAGGGCGCCAGCCCCATATACCGAGGGTGGCAGGTTCAAACCCAGCCCCGGCTGAACTGCAACCAAAAAATAGCCGGGCATTGTGGCAGGCGCCTGTAGTCCCAGCTGCTCAGGAGGCTGAGGCAGAATTGCGGAAGCCCAAGAGCTGGAGGTTGCTGTGAGTCCTGTGACATGATGGCACTCTACCGAGGGCAGTAAAGTGAGACTCTGTCTCTACAAAAAAAAAAAAAAAAGAATTAAGATCATTCTCTGTCCTCGCTCTTTCTCTCTCTCCCTTTTTTTTTTAGGGGGAGTTGTGGGAGGAGAAAATGGTGGAAGGTAGAAAGTAATTGGTGTTTTTTTTTTAACCTTTTCTCGGTCCTTCATTGATGAAAAAGCTTGGCCAGTTTTTTAGCTACAAGACTTTGCAAAACTTGATTTTGATATGTCATTCTCATGCCACCCAACATTAATGGGAAGTTTTGTTTGTTTGTTTTGAGATTCTATCACTTCGTTGCCCTCGTTAGAGTGCCGTGGAGTCAAAGCTCACAGCAACCTCAAACTCTTGGGCTCAAGCCATCCCCTTAACTCAGCCTCCCAAATAGCGGGGACTATTTTTAGAGACGGGGGTCTTGGTTTTGCTCAGGCTGGTCTTAAACTCTTGAGCTCAGGCAATCCACCCACCTGGGCCTCTGAGGGTGCTAGGATTACAGGTGTAAGCCAGTGTGCCTGGCCTGGGAAGTTTTTAAATATTCCTTTCTTTCCCACAAAATATCATTTTAGGTAATTGTTGGAGATTTTGCTCCTTGACGATTTCAAGACAAGCTAAGAAGGCACTCGCTGGTATTTCTATTTCAAAATATTACACTTAATGTTCATGATGTTGGTGGGGGCGTTGGGCAAGGCATCTTAAAAATGACATTTAGTCTGCTTACATGTGCCTATGAAACGTTGCAGCCTTCTTGATATTCAAGAAAGCACTTGCAGCAGTCTGTTGGCAAAGAGTGCTTAGCTATTAATCATACGAATATTGGCGTTTAAATCACAGCTGTGTCTGCAATTCTACTACTGAATTTTAAGAACTTTAACAGAGCCTTTGAGAAGAGAACTATATAAAGATGGTTGTTTTCTTTTATTTTTAAATGTAAAACATTTTCTTTACCTTCTTATTTGTTTTTTACTTTGAGTTATGGAAATTGTCATAATACACAAACCTAGAAAAACAATATAATGAAGACTCGTAAACACATGCCTCAGTTTAACAGTTATCAACAGTCTGTAGCTTGTTTGAAGAAAGGTTGTTTTTTAAAATTTAAATTAATTTTTCTCTTTAAACTTTTTGAAGTCCAAACCTGATAATCATCAAGGTAGGTTTTTAATATAACATCTTTTTAAAAAAACAGGCATACATAATTGATTTGCATATTCTGAAAGACTATAGAAAGTTTATGCCTCTGTGTGTGTGCGTGTCTGTCTGCAACCCTTTTTTTTTTTTTTTTTGTAGAGACAGAGTCTCACTGTACTGCCCTCGGGTAGAGTGCCGTGGCGTCACACGGCTCACAGCAACCTCTAACTCTTGGGCTTACGCGATTCTCTTGCCTCAGCCTCCCGAGCAGCTGGGACTACAGGCGCCTGCCACAACGCCCGGCTATTTTTTTGTTGCAGTTTGGCCGGGGCTGGGTTTGAACCCACCACCCTCGGCATATGGGGCCGGCGCCCTACTCACTGAGCCACAGGCGCCGCCCTGCAACCCTTTTCTATTCCACTTCAGGTTTAAATTCTTTCTGGGACGAAGTAGATTTTCCTTCAGTTGAAAATAATCAATTTAATTCCTTGTCGAATAGCTAATATCTGCCAAACATTGTTTGAGCTTCTTTGAGAGAATGATGCCAAGAAATAGGAAAGGAAAGCTCCTTATAGAAGTGGAAAATAAGAGAAGAAATACAGGCTTACTCCAGGCTCAGGAATGAGTTGGTGAGGCCTTGACCTAGAGTAGGATTTCCCAACATTCCTTATCCTGAGAGCCTCTTTCCCGGAGTTAAGCAATCTCTTGAACCCCTGAGGAATTTAAAAAGTCATTTCATCATTTGTGTGCAGTACACAAAAAATTGTTGACATATTTTTTACTTTGTAAGTTCATTTATTAAAGATTGTATTGTAAGGTTTATTTAAAATAAATCTCAAATAGTCATAGAATAAATTATGAATGTTTAAAATGCTAATAATACATACACATAAATTTTGGCATTTTCTCATCTAATAAATAATGCACATTTTAATCAGGTAAGGAAAAGTATTTTACGATATTTTTTGTTGTTGTTGTTAAGACAGAGTCTCACCCTAAGCCCTGAGCAGAGTGCAGTGGAATCATCATAGCTCACTGCAACCTCAGACTATTGCCTCAACCTCCCGAGTTGCTGGGGACTGCAGGCGCCCACCATGATACTCAGCTGGGTTTTCTATTTTTTGGGGGGGTCGGGGTCTCACTCTTGCACAGACAAGTCTTTTTTTTTTTTTTTTTTGCAGTTTTTGGCCAGGGCTGGGTTTGAACCCGCCACCTCTGGCATATGGGGCTGGCATCCTACTCCTTTGAGCCACAGGTGCTGCCCTTAAAAGTTTTTTTTTTTGCAGTTTTTGGCTGGAGCTGGGTTTGATCCTGCCACCTCCAGTATATGGGGCTGGCGCCCTACTCCTTTGAGCCACAGGCGCCGCCTCACAGACAAGTCTTGAACTCCTGACCTCAAGCAATCCTCCTGCCTTAGCCTCCCACAGTGCTAGGATTGTACATATGACCCACAATGACATTTTTTAAATGACATACCATGGTTTGGTTTTAGGACTAAATGTACACTAAAATGCTTAGTAAAACTTGTACATTTAGTGGTGTTTTCCAAGCCTAGAACACCTACCTTTTTTACTATAGATATAACATTAGGTAGAAGAAAGATGCAAATTTTTTATGTTAAATGTTTATTTATTTGTTTGTTTTGAGACAGAGTCTCAAGCTGTCGCCCTGGATAGAGTGCTGTGGCATCATAGCTCACAGCCACCACAAATTGCTTAAGTAATTCTCTTGCCTCAGCCTTTGAAGTAGCTGGGACTATAGGCGCCCACCACAATGCCTAGATATTTTTTGTTGTTGCAGTTGTCATTGTTGTTTTATTGGCCCAGGCCGGGTTCGAACCCACCAACCTCAGTGTATGTGGTCGGTGCCCTACCCACTGAGCTATAGGCGCTGTCTGTTAAATGTTTATTTTAAAGGCATTAAAAATACTGGTTTCAGCTTGGCGCCTGTAGCACAGTGGTTATGGCAGTAGTCACATACACTGAGGCTGGGAGGTTTGAAACCAGCCCGGACCAGTTAAACAACTATAACAACTGCGACAAAAAAATAGCCAGGCATTGTGGTGGGCACCTGCAGTCCCAGCTACTTGGAAGGCTGAGGCAAGAGAATCACTTAAGCTCAAGAATTTGAGGTTACTGTGAGCTACAGTACTCTACTGAGGGCGACATAGTGAGACTCTGTCTCAAAACAAACAAACAAACAAACAAAAAAAAACTGGTTCCATATTTATTGTAGGATGTACAGTTTTCTCTTAAAATACATTTCTAAAAAAAAAATGTTTCAGTAAATAATACTATATATGATACTTAGATATGCAAACAAACCAAAAAACCAGGGGAAAAAACCCAACATGAAGTGATACACACACCCAAAAACTTTGTCAAACTTTAATGCCATGATGTTATGGAATTAAAAATGGATAAAATTGCTTCTGTAACATTTTGTTTCAATTTTCTAATTTTGCATTTAAAAAAAGGACAAATCTTTAAAAAGTGCAGTGTTGTATTTGTAAATAGCTAATGGTTAATGTAAGAACAATGGTTTGGGGCAGCTCTTTCAAGTTTCTCACAAATTAGCCAAGCCAGTAGGGGCGGTCTTCATTCCTAGCATGAGAAAAATACAGATGAGATGTAATCATGTTGATGATTATGTATTTTTTCCTTTTTTAACATTTTTAAATTATTTTCTTTCTAAACCAGAATAGTCTACAAGTTCATTTTGAGTCCATGTATGCGACTTGTCGATCTGGTGAAAATCTCCTTGAGGCAATTTTATCAAATTATAACCGTGTTTATGTCCCTCGTTCTGATTATATTTCATGTCCGGTTTCTTTATACTTCATGCCTTTAACCCGCTGTCTACTATAGATACAAATCAGTGGTTTTCAAGAACTAGAGGAAAGGGGAGGAACGTTGACTGCCAAGGGACGTTTGGCAATGTCTGGAGACATTTTGGTTATCACGACCCTGGAAGTCGAGGGTTCCTCTGCTGTCTAGGGGTGTAGAAACTGAACATCCTACAGTGCACAGGACAGCTCACCACAGCAAAGAATTATCTGGCCCCAAATGCCAGTAGTGCTGAGGTTCAGAAATCATTGTACTATGTAAACAGAATCTATCTATGAAAGATAACATTGTAAAGCCAGGAAATGGTCAAAACTAGCATGGAAGCTGGCGGGATTTAGTGGAATAACAAATGGAATGAGTAACTGTCTCATGAGCAAACTCATCCTCCCCAACCCCCATGCATGTTTAATCGCAGGCTCTCAAATGTTCCATTCCAAAAGGAAAATCTACAATTTAAAATTCTTATGTGTTGTTTATTGATTGAGAAATCTGAAAACAGACACCATACCGCTTTTTTTTTTTTTTTTTTCTTTTTGTAGAGACAGAGTCTCACTTTTTATGGCCCTCGGTAGAGTGCCGTGGCGTCACACGGCTCACAGCAACCTCCAACTCCTGGGCTTAAGCGATTCTCTTGCCTCAGCCTCCCGAGTAGCTGGGACCACAGGCGCCCACCACAACACCCGGCTATTTTTTTGGTTGCAGTTTGGCCGGGGCCGGGCTTGAACCCGCCACCCTCGGTATATGGGGCCGGCGCCCTACCGACTGAGCCACAGGCGCCGCCCGCCATACCGCTTTTACTACTGTAAACCCTTGGGGCTTTGCTGAACAGGCCAAAGCTGTCTCTGAGATTTTAAAAACCAAACTTGGGAGAGAGAAAACTTTCCTCTACAAAGGAGAAAATTACACCAACCCACAAGAATAACTGGACATGAAAGACTAAGATAAAGGGCTTTCTGAAGGTGCTCTGGCTACTGAGTCCATTCATTCCTCTTGTTGGTTACAGAGCAAAAAGGTTAATCCATTTTGCTTAAGCCAACTTGAATTGGATTTCTGTCACTTGCAACCAAAAAAGTCTTAAATAAAGGCTGGGTGCGGTGGCTCATGCCTGTAATCTTAGCACTTTGGGCTCACAGGTTTGAGACCAGCCTGAGCCATAGAGAGACCCCGTCTCTAAAAATAGCCAGGTGTTGTGGCAGGTGCCTGTAATCCCAGCTACTTGGGAGGGTGAGGCGAGAGAATTGCTTGAATCCAAGAGTTTCAGGTTGCTGTGAGCTATGATGCCACAGCACTCTACCAAGGGTGACAAAGTGAGACTCTGTCTCAAAAAAAAAAAAAAAATTCTGAGTAATGTACTGGTAGATTAATACAGACAATATTTCAAGAATTAACAATATGTAATGCAAATAAACATGAAGATTGAATTTAGATTGGTTTTTGATTATAAGGCTTAAAATAGAAAACCCAGGGCGGCGCTTGTGGCTCAGCGGGTAGGGCGCCGGCCCCATATGCCGAGGGTGGCGGGTTCAAACCCAGCCCCGGCCAAACTGCAACAACAAAAAAATAGCGGGGCATTGTGGCCGGCGCCTGTAGTCCCCGCTACCTGGGAAGCTGAGTCAAGAGAATCGCCTAAGCCCAAGGATTTGCCCAGCATGAACCAAATATTCTGTGCTAGGTGCACAAAGACAAATGCAAAATTTTCTCTCCTTTCAAGGAATTCTCAGTCTATTTGGGGAGACAGGAAGGCACCATGTGGTGTCAGCACAATGCCAGAAACAAGCACATCTCATGGGAGCCCATCAAAGGGACACTGACCCCTAAAAGATCGAGAATAACTTAGAGGCGGTGGCTGTCAAAGGCGTCTTCAAGGACATTAAATGGGTAAAGCAGGGAGTAAGGAGGGCATTTTGGCTGCACAGAGGGAGCTAGTAGAGGCTGGTTGGAGAGGAATAGAAAGGTGAGACCAGCTACTCGGGAGGCTGAGGCAAGAGAATCGCTTAAGCCCAGGAGTTGGAGGTTGCTGTGAGCTGTGTGAGGCCACGGCACTCTACCGAGGGCCATAAAGTGAGACTCTGTCTCTACAAAAAAAAAAAGAAAGGTTAGACTGAGACGCTGCCAGTGGCTCATTTTAATGGAATGTGAGGTGAGAGGGGATAGCTTTGGTACTGGGATAAGAAAGGGGCCAGCAAAGAGGCTGGAATAGAGGCTGGAGTTGTGTCTTAAAGGTCTTGGTGAAAATCTGGGACTTTATCCCAAAAGTCTGGGGGAGCCACTACTGGGTTTTATGCAGGGGAACTATCTGATACATGTTAGAAATATCACCTGTAAGATGAGGATAATAGTTACCTGGCTGTTGCAAAGATCATAGACAGTATTTAAAGTGGTAGTTACTGTGCTTAAAGGAGACCAAGCCAAAACATGCAGCCTCTTTCTGTTCCAAATACTGTTAAAAACTCAGGGTTGAGTAGACAAGCTAATAGACGGCCCACACAAGAAAAAAAATATCAATTCAATTGAAGATGGGGGGGAGCAGAAGGAGGGGATGAAGAGGGAAAAAGGGAGGAGGAGGAGGATTGGTGTGTTCCCACTTAATAGGCACAGTGTAAGGGTATATGGCACATCTCCTGGGTGCAGGACACACTATAAGGACTCTACATAACAAATGCAAACGCTGTAACCTAATTGTACTCTCACATTAATCTGAAATTAAAAACAAACAAAAAATAAACAAAACCACCTCGGAGTTGGAGCATCTTTTAGTAGGTGTAATTATGGGAAAAAAACTTTTTTTTGAGAGAGAGTCTCACTAAGTCAACCTCGGTAGAGTGCTGTCGCATCACAGCTCACAGCAACCTCAAACTCTTGGACTTAAGTGATTCTCTTAAGCCTCCGAAGTAGCTGGGACTCCAGGCGCCCGCCACAACGCCCGGCTATTTTTTGGTTGCAGTCATCATTGTTGTTTAGCTAGCCTGGGCCGGGTTCAAACCTGCCCCCCTTGGTGCATTGGCTGGTGCTGTAACCACTGTGCTATGGGCGCCGAACCAAATTATGGGAAATTTTTACCCAAGGCTTAGACTTACTCTAAGGTAACCCCTAGAGCTGCCATAAAGGGATCTCAATGCCAGGGCAGTGTTGGGACCTGTTGGAACCTGTTGGCTTGTTCAGGTTTCCTCTAAACTGGGACAGGTCAAACTGAAATGTAGTTTTCAAGATCATTCTGGAACTAAAAGGACCTCAAGAGCCACTATGAAATCCTGTTGCTATCTGAGAATCCACTATTGAAATCTCGTTGGTGTCTGAGAATTAGAGAACTAAGTTGTTTATAACTACCCACGAAGTTAGTTTTATATTAGGATTATTTAGCTCAATAAATACTTTTGGACTAAAAACTAGTTCTAAAGCATATGCTTCTTCTGGGTCACAAGTGGGCACAATACGGAAGAAATATTTCATTGCCACGTAAAATATTAACCTTTTCTGATACAGTAAGGGCAGTGGGAGAAACGAGTTCACCCCAGGATACCAAACCATTGCGAGATTTCTCTCTAGTGAGAAAGTCACTGGGTTATGTAGCATGTTTCACTTTCTGACTGATTCCAAGGGACCCCTCACACCATTTATTTAGGCCAGTGATTTAGAAATGTCAAGGAGATTTAAAAAACATTTGGAAAAACGCAAGGGTTTAAAAACAAATGTCTCAATTTAAAATAAAATTTGTCTCACTATCAGATAATGCTGGTTTTGCATTAAAGGCAGAGCTTATCTCAAATTAGAGGAAAATAAAAAACATCTGAAAATATGGCATTTTATCAGCTAAGTTTGGAAGCAATATCTATATGCTAGGTAAACTCTTTTCCTGTTCATTTTTTTCAAATGGCCAAATTTTAAGGCTTTAAATGAATCATTAAAACATATTTTTCATGAAAATTCTAATTGTTGACATTTTTCCAGGTAACAGAGATTTTCAACAATTTGGAATATGTTTCTTTATACAAGGTTACATAGACATATACATGTATAGATTTGCATAGAAAACTTTTAAAAGATATATAAGAAACTATTATAGTCTCCTAGTCTCCTTGGGTTTGGATGGTCAGGTAGAGAGAGAGAAGGATTTATCTTTTTCATTTTATATCCTTTGGTACAATCTGGTGTTTTTAAATTTACAAAAGCATGGATTGTTTTAATAATTAAAAGAATTAGATAAAAAGAATATTTTTCTAATTTTTGTGTGTATAATCTTAATAGCTATTGAATAGCTGGAAGTTTTTTCTCCTTTTAGGTTTTATTTTTCCAAATCACAGTATACTCACATATTAATAATGTGTTCTATATACAACTCTATTCATAAATTTGCAAATGACCTTCAAATTGTAATGCAATCTGTTTAATGCAAGGGTAAATGTGACTAAAACCATAATGCAATGCACATGTCTAATAATCTAGAAAGTTCAAAAAGAAAAGAAGCGTTAGCAGGTATTTTTGTATGTACAAATTTAGATAAGGAATAGTTTTATGTCTCTGTACTTTTTTCACTTTTGATGTTTTTAACTTTTGATTATTAAAAATTACTTCCCCAGCACATTACATAAAATCACATTGATAAAGTTTTTTCATTTTTAAAATGTAACAGATATTTAGTCATTTAATTTTTCTGAAGTAAATTATTTGATTCAAAAGTTAAATCACCCCCTCCAAAAAAAGAAAAAAGTTAAATCCTATTATAGATATTAGCCTCAATATGAGGCTAAGTCTCTTAAAAATTGCTGCAAGAGAAAACTTTAAAAATATTCTTAATGAATACAGTATAAAGCATGTTGTCATTTATAAATTCCATGTTCACAATAGCCACAACCTTAGGGAAGTTATTTACTCTTAGCTTCAGTTTCTTCATCTTTAAAATGGGAGTTATAATAGGACTAGTTCACATAAGGCTATTATGAGGATCAACAGTGACAATACATGTAAAATACTTAATGTAGTCTGTGGGACATAATAAGCGCTCGAGAAATATTAGCTATTATTTTGCTTGCATTTTCACTATTATTTTAATAATTTTGACATATTATTTTCCCAACATTATAGCTACCTTTTGAAATATGCTGTTTTAAAACTGGTTTAGTAGAGCATATTCTTCCCAGTTTTTAAATACTATTTCAATTTTAACTCCCAGAACAATTAGTCTCATCCCTTCTGCCAAATAACACAAATAAAATCAAATGCAAAGCATATTTATTTTAATTTCTGTCATTAATATGTATGAGTTAGCTAACATTTATTTGGTGTACTACAGCTAAATGCTGCTAAGAATAGCTGTACTGGGCGGCGCCTGTGGCTCAAGGAGTAGGGCGCGGGTCCCATATGCCGGAGGTGGTGGGTTCAAACCCAGCCCCGGCCAAAAACCACAAAAAAAAAAAAAAAAAAAAGAATAGCTGTACTAACAACAAATACACATTTGCCATGGTCATGCCTTCTCATAATTCTGAAATGATAGCCTGTTGTCAGAAAAGGGTCCCAACATTAAATTCACAAAATGCTGGTTTTCTAGAGAATGGAAAGAAACTCACATGATACTGTATCATTGTAAATTTAAAAATAACCTCAAAGTGCAACTTCTGAGGAAACTAATTGGATTAACACAATCATAATACCTTAGGTAAATAAAATATACACTAATTTAAATATAAAATGTGAAGCTAGATCTTGTGGATTAGCCTGCAATTAGGTGCATTGATTTCAGTAAGGTGAGGTATTTAAACAGGTCAATTGCTTGATGTTTTCCGAAGCTATAATAAGAAGTCGGCCGTACGTACCTTGATCAGATTGTGTCCCACAGTGTAGACAGCTGCTAAATTTCCCATCTCTCCAGGCGCATGCATACCTGTCCTATACCCATGCCATGCAATTAAGTAGGGGTTATGAATTGTAATCCAATATTTCACACGGTCCCCAAACGTCTGGAAGCAGTATGTGGCATAGTCGTTGAAGATGTCTATAATAGTATCATTTTTCCACCCCCCATATTCCTCTTGTAGCGCCAAAGGCAAATCCCAATGGTATAAAGTAACTACAGGTTCAATATTTCTAAGCACTAGTGCGTCCAGAAGGGTATTATAGTACCGGAGACCTTTTATGTTCACAGCTCCTACTATTCCATCAGGAAAAAGCCTTGGCCAGGAAATTGAAAATTGATAAAAAGAAACTCCTATAAAATCCAGGGCTGACAAGTCTTTTTCCAGAAAGATGTAACTGTCACTGGAACCATTCCTGTTGTTGACATTTTTCAGGTGTGTATGAATGAAACGATCCCATATAGAGGGTCCTTTTCCATCCTCTTTCCCACTGCCTTCCACTTGGAATGCTCCAGTCCCAACACCCCAGAAAAAGTTTTTAGGGAAAGTGTCATAGAGAAACAGCTGACTTTCATTTACCGGACTAGAATTAGGATTTTTAGACCATATAGCTCTTCCGTCTCCAGAGAATCCAGTCACAGCTCGCAGCACCAGAAATGCTGACAGGATGACGGATCTTTGCAGCCCCCCGTTGGACATTGTTTTCCTATACCGTATGGTTCTTTCATCGGTGCTGAAGAAAATCCATTCATTCCCTGGAGAGCCAGCCGCACAGCCTGGTTTCATTTGCCACTAACTGCTGGACTGTCTTATCAACGCTTCAGTAAAAGCTTGTGATTGTAAAGCTCTGTCAATGATTAGCTTGAACTGTGAGACTTAGGATGGGTCACAGAGAGCAACGTAATTTGAGGGAGGTGGCCCTGACTGCAGTCACCGACATGTCTCGTCCTCTCTCATGATGGGAAATATTGGGTGAAAATGCATCAGTGACAATAGTTTGAAGGAGTACCTAAAACATATGTAAACAACAAATAATAATGACGTGCTTTCTGTGTAGCCTATCATATTGATCCACATTTTTTTTCTGGATATTTTGAACTTTACTGAATAAGTTGTATGCCTTTTCAATTTTGGGAGCTTTCAAACAATAATTTTTATATCACATTTCAGGAAAAACAATCTTAATGTGAGTAAATATGGTATTCCTATATACCCATAATAATTAGAAACATAATAAGACCATACTTCCACAAGAATTACAACACATCTAAGAATAAACTCAATAAATGTTACCTAGTTAAAAAAAATTATAACAAAGTATTGATAGATTTAAAAAACACTTGAAGAAATACAGCACTTTAGGGATGGGAACACTGAATGCTTTTCTATTTATTCATTTATTTATTTTTTAGGGTATTTTATTGCCCTCGGTAGAGGGCTTTGGCATCACAGCTCACAGCAACCTCCAACTCCCAACTCCTGGGCTTAGGTGATTCTCTTGCCTCAGTCTCCCGAGTTGCTGGGACTACAGGCACCCGCCACAACACCTGGCTATTTTTTTGTTTGCAGTTTGGCCGGGCAGGGTTCAAACCTGCCACCCTCGGTATGTGGGGCTGGCGCTCCACTCACTGAGCCACAGGCACTGCCCAGACTTTTCCATTTAATTTATAAATGTAATGCATTTTTAACCAAGTCCTCTAATCCCAAATTTTAGTTGAACAAAATTATTGTGAAAGTTTACTTGAAGAATAAACAGGAAATAATTATTAAAAGAAAAAAAGAAAGAAAAATCTGAAAAAGAAAATAGTGAAGCCCTGGACTACTTGCAGATACTGAAAGCAAAGCACCCACAACAATTTAAATAGCATGATTCTGGAATAAGAGAACAAGTAGAAAAAATATTGTACAGAATCTATAGTCTCTAAATAACGTATAAAAATGCGATGTTTTAAATATTTGAAGTCTATATATTAACATGAATGAGAGGCAGAGAGGTTAAGTTGGTCTCTAGAGTTAGACTGTCTGAGTTTAAATGTAACTATGTGGCTTGGGACAAGTTATCTAAGCTTTCTGCACCTCAGTTTCCTCTTTTTCTTTTCTTTTTTCTTTTTTTAGATAGGGTCTCCCTGTGTCACCCAGGCTACAGTGCAGTGGTGCCATCATAGCTCACTGAAGCCTCAAAATCTGGGGCTCAATCGGTCCTTCCACCTCAGCCTCCCACATAGTTGAGACAACAGGCGCAAACCATTATGCCTGGCCCTGTTTTCTATTTTTCGTAGAGACAGAGTCTTGCTACATTGCTAAGGCTAGTCTTAAACTCCTGGCCTCAAGCCATCTTTCTGCCTTGGCATTTCAAGTGCTAGATTACAAGCATAAGCTGCTGCACTCAGCCCATGGTTTCCTCTTAAGTAAGAAAAGGAATTTGCCTTATACTCGTAGTGGGAACAGAAACACTATACTGTTTTCAGCAGAAAGAGTGACACGATCTATTGATAATAACGTTTTATATGAATTACTGTGGATGCTGTGTTCAGAATGTACTGCAAGGGAAATAAAAGCAGGATCTTGGGAGATCAGTATGGAGAGAATAACCAGGGAGGAAGCAGTGGCTCATGTGTGTAATCCTAGCACTCTGGGAGTCTGAGGCAGGAGGATCGCTTGAAGTCAGGAATTCAAGACCAGCCTGAGCAAGAGAGAGACTCCATCTACTAAAAATAGAAAAACTAGGTTGGGCTTGGTGGCTCACCCCTGTAATCCTAGCACTCTGGGAGGCCAAGGTAGGCGGATTGCCTGAACTCATGGGTTTGAAACCAACCTGAGCTAGAGCGAGACCTTCTTTCCAAAAATAGCTGAGTTGGTGGCGCCTGTAGCTCAGTGGGTAGGGTGCTTGCCACATACACTGAGGCTGGTGGGTTCGAACCTGGCGTAGGCCAGCTAAAACAACAATGACAACTACAGCAACAACAAAAATAGCCTGGCGTTAGGCACCTATAATCCCAGCTAGCTACTAGGGAGGCTGACGCAAGACAATCGCCTAAGCCCAAGAGCTGGAGGTTGCTGTGAGCTGCGATGCCACGGCACCCTACCGAGGGCAACAAAGTGAGACTCTGTCTCAAAAAAAAAAAAAAATTGCCTGGTGTTGTGGTGGGCGCCTGTAGTCCCAGCTACTTGGGAGGCTGAGGCAAGAGAATCCCTTATGCCCAAGAATTGGAGGTTGCTGTGAGCTGTGATGCCACCACACTCTACCCAGGGTGACAGCTTGAGACTCTGTCTCAAAAAAAAAAAAAAAAGCTGGGTGTTGTGGCGGGCTCTTGTAGTCCCAGCTACTTGGGAGGCTGAGGCAAGAGAATTGCTTGAGCCCAAGAGTTTGAGGTTGCAGTGAACTATGACACCACAGCACTCTCCTGAGGGTGACAAAGTGAGACTCAAAAAAAAAAAAAAAGGAAGAAAAACTAGCCAGGCCTCATGGCAGTTGACTGTAAATCCAGCTACTTGGGAGTCTGGGGCAAGAGAATGGTGTGAGCCCAAGAGTTTGAAGTTGCTGTGAGCTACAATGCCATGACACTTTAGCCTGGGGAAAAGAGTGAGAGTTGTCTCAGAAAAAGAAAAAAAGAGAGAGAGAGAGAGAATGACCAGATGTCAGATGACAGGCAGTGGTAGCTTGGATCTCTATGGTAGTGGTGGAGGCAGTGAAAATTGTTGGGTTCTGGTTAGGTTTTGGAGGTAGAATCAGTAGAATTTGCTGGTGGTTTTTGTTCATTTTGTTTTGTTTTGTTTTGTCCCCTTGAGTATAGTGCTTTGGCATCAAGGCTCACAGCAACCTCAAACTCTTGTGCTCAAGCGATTTTCTTGCTTCATCCTCCCAAGTAGCTGGGACTACTGGCACCCTCCACAGTGCCCGGCTACTTTTTCTATTTTTAGTAGAGACGGGTTCTTGCTTTTGCTCAGGCAGGTCTCGAACTCCTAAACTCTAGCAATCCACCTGCCTTGGCCTCCCAGAGTAGTAGGATGACAGGTGTGAGCCACTAAGCCTGGCCCCAATTTGCTGATGGTTTGGATGTGTGTCTGTGCACATGCATGTGTCTGTGCTTGAGAGAGAGAGAGGAGAGGAGAAAGAAGGAAAAGAGAGGAGAGGAGTCAAGGATTACTTCAAAGTTTCTGGCCTGAGCAAAAATAAGGATGGAGGTGCTGTCAGTTGAGATGCACGCTTGTGAGGAAAGATGGGGAGTTTGATTTTGAACATATAACTTTGATGTATTAGACAGCCCAGTGGCGATGTGAAATTTGAAAACACATATACAATTCTGAAGTTCATGGGAAAAATTAGCAGTTGATAGAAAATTGGAAGCATCAGTAATCAGAAGGTTTATAAAGCTATGAGACTGGATGAGATCACTAGGTAGTGAATACAGAAATGAGTCATAGGGCAAGGAAGTACTAAGAGGCCAGGAGAGTCAGGAGCCATAAACATAACAGTCTGAGGAAAAAGGAAGAAAACCAGGAGACTACAGATGTCTTTGAAATAGTGAAAATGTATTTTTTCATCAAGAAATATTTCTCCACCAGGTGAGGTGGCTCACGTCTGTAATCCTAGCACTCTGTGAGACTGCGGCAGGTGAACTGCCTGAGCTTAGGAGTTCAAGATCAGTGGAAGCAAGAGGGAGACCCTGTCTCTACTTAAAATAGAAAAACTAGCCAGGCGTGTGGTGGACACCTGTAATCCCAGCTACTTGGGAGGCTGAGGCAAGAGGATCACTTGAGCCCAAGAGTTTGAGGTTGCTGTGAGCTATGATGCCACAGCACTCTACCTAGGGCTGTGAGTCTCTGTCTTAAAACAAAACAAACAAACAACAAAAAGGAGACTTCTGATGAAGTGCTTTGTTGAAATCATAGAGATGTAGGTTCCAGATAATTAACTACTTATTTATTTATTTTTGAGACAGAGTCTCACTTTGTTGCCCTCAGTAGAGTGCTGTGGCGTCACAGCTCACAGACTTCTCAAACTCTTGGGCTCAAGCAATTCTCTTGCCTCAACCTCCCAAGTAGCTGGGACTATAGGTACCCGCTACAATGCCCAGCTATTTTTAGAGGCAGGGTCTCGCTTTGGCTCAGGCTGGTCTTGAACCTGTGAGCTCCGGCAATCCACCCACCTTGGCCTCCTGGAGTGCTAGGATTACAGGGGCGAGCCCTCACACCAGGTCTTTAACAATTTATTAATTATACCTTTTGCTTTACAAAGGATCCTTCTTTTTTTTTTTTTTTTTGCAGTTTTTGGCTAGGGCTGAGTTTGAACCCGCCACCTCAGGCATATGGGGTTGGCGCCCTACTCCTTTGAGCCACAGGCACTGCCTGTACAAAGGATCCTTCTTAAGTATTAAACCAAGCTTCACAGCCATATTACACATTAGATAGACAATACAAATTTTCTGATTTCTTTGCTTATGACTTTTTCTTTTACTCCTCGTCTGGTATCTCAGACTTGACATGTCCAAATAAAAAGTCTACTTTTGGCTCGGCTCGGCGCCCGTAGCTCAAGCGGCTAAGGTGCCAGCCACATACACCAGAGCTGGCGGGTTCAAATCCAGCCCGGGCCTGCCAAACAGCAATGACAACTACAACCAAAAAATGGCCAGGTTTTGTGGCAGGCACCCTGTAGTCCCAGCTACTCGGGAAGCTGAGGCAGGAGACTTGCTTAAGCCCAGGAGTTAGAGGTTGCTATGATGCCATGGCACTCTACCCAGGGCAACAGTTTGAGGCTCTGTCTCAAAAAAATAAAAATAAAAATAAAAATAAAATAAAATGAAGTCTACTTTCACTCCTCCCATTCCAGCCTTGTTTGGTCAACAGCACATCATCCACCTTGGAGTCATCTTTTCTTTTTTTCTTTTTTTTTTTGAGACAGAGTCTTCAAACAAACTCTTGGGCTCAAGTGATCCTCTTGCCTTAGCCTCCCGAGTAGCTGGAACTACAAGTGCTCACCACAATGCCTAGCTATTTTTTTAGACGGGATTCTTGGTCTGTTGCAGGCTGGTCTCCAACTCCTAAGCTCAAGCAATCCACCCATCTTGGTCTCCCAGAGTGCAAGGATTACAGGCATGAGCCACCTCTCCCAGCCTAATGGGTTGTCTATTTACTCTGTAGATTATTTCTTTTGCAGTGCAGAAGTTTTTTTTTTTTTTAGTTTAATTAAGTCTCATTTATTTATTTTTTGTTTTTATTGTATTTGTTTTTGTGGTCTGAGACATAAAATCTTTTGCCTAGGCTGATGTCAAGAATAGTTTTTGGGCAGTGCCCGTAGCTCAAGCGGGTAGGGCGCCGGCCGCATACACCAAGGCTGGGGTGGCTTTGAACCCAGCCCGGGCTTACTAGACAACAATGACAACTGTAACAAAAAAATATGGCACCTGTAGTCCCGGCTACTTATGAGGCTGAGGCAAGAGAATCGCCTGAGCCCTAGAGTTTGGGGTTGCTGTGATCTGTCACACCATGATACTCTACTGAGGGTGACATAGTAAGACTCTCTGTCTTGGAAAAAAAAAAGAATAGTTTTGCCTTGGTTTTCTTGTAGAATTATTGTAGTTTCTGATCTTACATTTAAGTCCTTAATCTCACTTGAGTTAATTTTTGTATATAGTGAGTGACAGGGGTCTGGTTTCATTCTTCTGTGTGTGGCTGTCTAATTTTCTTAGCACTATTTACTGAGCAGGGTGTCCTTTCCCCAGTGTATGTTTCTGTCTGCTTTGTCGAAGATCATCAGTTGCTGGTAGATGGCTTTATATCTGGGTTCTCAATTCTGTTCCATTGATCTATGTGTCTACTTTTATGCCAATGCCATGCTGTTTTGGTTATGATAGACTTGTAGTATAATTTGAAGTCAGATAATGGACTCACATTATTTCTATGACACAACAACAGCAACAAAAATTCTGGAATTACTTTGACTTGTAGGACCCATCCTAATCATAAAATCAACTACAATATACTATTGGAATTCCTGTTGCTTTGTTTATACACACCCTGAAAATTGCTGATGAATATCTTAGGAATTAATCCATAATTTAAGATACATTATATATGTAATCAAATGTGTATGTCAACAAAAAAGGTATATGTCTCTTGTTAAATTTACCATTTTAAATGCAAATGTTTCTTCTCACCTAAATGAATATATTTATGTGACAAAACATTTTCTATTATTTGTAGAATATAAACATTAAACTTAGATTATGTAAGAATAATCATATTGAGAACACTAACAGGCTGTCACCAGAGAATTAAGATAAATGACATAGTGCCTAATTTTCTAAGAATATGTGCACTTTACTGGTGACATATTATGACTTAATGATTATGTTCATAAAAGGATTATAAGGTCAACATCACCAGTCTGCACTGTAGTCATCACAAACATAGCAAAGGGAAGAGGCCTGACAGACTGTTTTCTATAAGGAAAATGTTCCAATAAACTCTGACAAAGCAGGACATGCTAATATTTATCCAGAGGGCAGAAAGTCACATTTGTTGTTGCACATTGAAAACTCAATTGATTTCTGTTGGCTTTCAAAAGTCTAGTGAAAGATAGTGTGATTCGTGCACTTCTGAAAAAGTTTTCAAAGTGAATCCAGGTAAAGAATTATTTCTATCACACAGGTAAGTCAACTAAGGCAGAGCTTTTATTTTGACCATTTCAGTTGTTTTCCACTAAAACACAGTATAAAGAAAAACCAAAACTCAGATCATGCACTTTCTAACTAATACACAGCTTTTAATCATTTGAGGAGGTCATCGATTTTTCTCTCTGGATATGTTATGGAAAAACAGCCAATTACTATAAACATAATCCAGCTATTCAGAAGTTTAAAAACACACTAATAAAGAGGGTTAATGTCGGTGGCGCCTGTGGCTCAAAGGGCGCCAGTCCCATATGCCAGAGGTGGTGGGTTCAAACCCAGCCCCAGCCAAAAACTGCACAAAAAAAAAAAAAAAAAAGAGGGTTAATGTCAATATTCTAACTTTAGAGTTCGTCATGGAATGTAAACAATTCTTCCACTCGAGATACACACTTAAAGGGGGGAGGGAAATAGATCCAACTTTCACAAAATTGGCTTTGCTGATAAAGTTAAAGTTTTCCCTGAAACTCTTTGTTTTAAGGATTAAGGCAAGGCCACCAAGCACCACATAATCAGATCCAATACATAACAGGTCCCTTAAAAATGTGTCTTTTGGAACTGGATATGGTGGCACGTGCCTTTAATCCCAGCTATTTGGGGGACTGAGGCCCAGGTGTTCAAGGCCAGTCTAGACAACATAGTGAGACCCCATCCCCCCCAAAAAAAGTGTCTTCTGGCTCTGAGCCTGTAGCTCAGCGGCTAGGGCACCGGCCACATACACCAGGGCTGGTTGGTTCGAACCCAGCCCGGGCCTGCCGAACAATGACAACTACAGGGGTGGCACCTGTAGCTTAATTGGCAAGGGTGCCAGCCACATACACCTAAAGTGGTGGGTTCGAATTCAGCCCAGGCCAGCTAAGCAACAATGACGACCGCAACCAAAAAAAAAAAAAAAAAAAAAAAGCCAGGCATTGGTGGCACCTGTGGCTCAAAGGAGTAGGGCGCCGGCCCCATATACCAGAGGTGGCAGGTCTAAACCCAACCCCGGCCAAAAACTGCAAAAAAAAAAAAAAAAAAAAATCCAGGCCTTGTGGTGGATTTTAGTATCTTTAGTCCCAGATACTTGGGAGGCTGAGGCAGGAGAATGGCTTAAGCACAAGAGTTGGAGGTTACTGTGAGCTGTGACACCACATCACTCTATCAAAGGCAACATAGTGAGACTCTGTCTCAAAAAAAAAAAATCAAGTATCTTCTTGTGTTAGGTTTCAAATAAATATGAAAAGAAAAAAACATTTTCCTTTTCTTTTTTTTTGCAGTTTTTGGCCAGGGCTGGGTTAGAACCCGCCACCTCCAGCATATGGAATCGGCATCCTACCCCTTTGAGCCACAGGTGCTGCCCAGAAAAAAATATTTTAAAAACTATTTTAGGCTTTGGGATAGAAGCCCTTAATTCTGGAAACTGTACTGCCTATCCAATTGTCATATCATCTTTTACCAACCTGGCACTATAACAATTACCAGTCTTGGGCAGCACCTGTTGCTCAGTGGTTAGGGCGCTGGCCCCATATACCAAGGGTGACGGGTTCAAAACTGGCCCTGGCCAAACTGCAACAAAAAAAATAGCCCGGCATTGTGGCAGGTCCCTGTAGTCCCAGCTACTCGGGAGGCTGAGGCAAGAGAATCGCCTAAGCCTAGGAGTTGGAGGTTGCTGTGAGCTGTGACGCCACGGCACTGTATAAAGGGTGATAAAGTAAGACTCTGTCTGAACAAAACAAACAAATGACAACAACAAAAAAACAATTATCAGGGTTGTGCCTGTGGCTCAATGGGGCCGGATGCCGGCCCCATATACTGGAGGTGGCAGGTTCAAACCCAGCCCCCAGCCAAAAACTGCAAAACAAACAAACAAAAACAATTATCAGTCTTATTTATTCATTCATCAGATAACCTGAGAAATGTTTATACTAAAAAGAGCTGAACTAATGATTAAGGAGGATGAGAAAGAACTTTTGGTGAAAATACTTTTTTTTTTTTTGAGACCGAGTCTCAAGCTGTCACCCTGGGTAGAGTGCCGTGGCATCACAGCTCACTGCAACCTGAAACTCTTGGACTTAAGTGATTCTCCTGCCTCAGCCTCCCAAGCAGCTGGGACCATAGGTGCCTGCCACAACGCCTGGCTATTTTTTTTTGGTTGCAGTTGTCATTGTTGTTTAGCTGGTCCGGGCTAGCTGGTCCGGGCTAGGATCGAACCCGCCACCCTCAGTGCATGTGGCTGGTGCTGTAACCACTGTGCTACAGGCACTGAGCCTGGTCAAAACACTTTTAAGACAATATGCAAGGAGGGGGCCTGCCTTAGCTCAGTGGTTAGGGTGCTGGCCACATGCTCTTGGGCTAGTGGGTTTGAAGCCCAGCTGGGTCTGCTAAACAAACAAAAATAGCCGCCTGTAGTCCCAGCTACTTGGGAGGCTGAGGCAAGAGAATCTCTTGAGCCCAGGAGCTGGAGGTTGCTGTGAGCTATGATGCCAAGGCACTCTACTGAGAGTGACTAAGTGAGACTCTGTCTCAATTAAAAAAAAAAAGAAATATGCAAGGAATTTTTGTAAGCTAATGTTTTACATCATCAATAAATAACTTTTTTTCTGTCACATTGAAAATCTAAAAGTCAGGGTTTTTTTGTATTCTTTGTGTATCTTCAATTTCCTGGAGATGCATTATTAGTCTTTCAATTAATACTTGGGCATAGACGTAGTTATGACCTGCTATAATTTTATTCTCATGGTAAAAAAAAAAAAAAGGCCCTATAGAAATGGAAGGTACAAAGAGGCTAGCCTTTGGTCGGTCTTTTGGCTGGAACACATTATATCTTATAGAATACTGCCATGTGGCTTGGGACCTGTAGCACAGTGGTTACGGCACCAGCCACATACGCCGAGGTCGGCGGGTTCGAACCCGGCCTGGGCCTGCTAAACAACAATGACAACTGCAACAACAACAACAACAACAAAAAATAGCCAGGCATTGTGGCGGGCGCCTGTAGTCCCAGCTACTTGGGAGGCTGAGGCAAGAGAATCGCTTAAGCCCAAGAGTTGGAGGTTGCCGTGAGCTGTTACGCTACAGCACTCTACCCAGGGTGAGCGCTTGAAACTCTGTCTCAAAAAACAAAAAAAGAGTACTGCCATGAAATAATTGAAGTCCTGTAGGAACAAACTGAAAAAGAGACTCTGTTGCTCCTTATAGACAAGTTAAAAAAAAAAAAAGAATGTATTCAGAAGTCTCTCTGGCACTTTTTAAGATTTCTCTGCTCTGGAAAAAAATATTTTGCCAAAAAATACTTCATAATATTTTTCTTTTTGTATTCACAAAATACAAAGTATCAGAATGATGAGATCATAGCAATCTCTTGGTTTAAAATCTTGTAAAGGCTTTTCTTTAGTCTTAGGATAAAATTAAAACTCCTTGCTAGGGCTCACACCTATAATCCTAGCACGCTGGGAGGCTGAGGCAGGACGTTCCCTTGAGCTCAGGAGTTTAAGACCAGCCTGAGCAATAGCAAGACTTTCTCTACTAAAAATAGAAAAACTAACTCAGAAGTATTGATTGCCTTCTGTAAAATTCTGTTTGCCTTTCTGTTCACTGATTGGTTCACTTAGAGCCTTGGTCAAGCTGACTCCACACTTGGTCAAGCTGATTCCACTCTTTTTTTTGAGATAGAGTCTCAGTATGTCACCATTGGCAGAGTGCTGTGGCGTCACAGCAACCTCAAACTCTTGGGCTTAAGCAATTCTCTTGCCTCAGCCTCCCAAGTAGCTGGGACTACAGGTGCCTGCAGCAACGCCTGGCTATTTTTTGTGGCAGTTGTTGTTGTTTAGCAGGCCTGGCTGGTTTCAAACCCGCCAGCTCTGGTGTATGTGGCTGGTGCTGTAACCACTGTGCTACGAGCGCCAACCAGATTCTACTCTTTTTTTGTGTGTGTGACAGACAGAGTCTTCATTCTATTGCCCCAGGCTAGTGTGCAATGGCATCCTAGCTCACAGGGACCTTAAATTCCTGTGCTGAGGTGATCCTCTTGCCTTAGTCTCCAAGTAGCTGGGACTACAGGTGCCTGACACTATGCCTTAATAGTTTTTCAATTTTTTTTGGAGACAGAGTCTTACTTGGGACACCCTTGCCGTGGTGTCATAATTCACAGTAACCTCAAACTCTTGGGCTCAAGTGATTTTCTTGCCTCAGCCTCCCAAGTAGCTGAGACTATAGGTGCCCACCACAACACCCAGCTATTTTTAGAGACGAGTTCTCACTCTGGCTCAGACTGGTCTCCAACTCGTGAGCTCAGGCAATTCACCTGCCTCGGCCTCCCAGAGTGCTAAGATTATAGGCATGAGCCACTGAGATCTGGCTTTCTATTTTTTTTGGGGGGGGTAGAGAAGGGGGGGTCTTGCTCAGGCTGGTCTTGAACTCCTGAGCTCAAGCAATCCACCTGTCTTGGCCTCCCAGAGTGCTACGCATGAGCCACCATGCCTGCCCACTCCACCCTGTTCTTAACTAACTTCTCCTTTGGAAAGTCTTCAAGATACCTATAGGGCATTGATTCATCATGGGATGCTGGTAAACTTTTTTTTTTTTTTGAGACAGAGTCTCACTTTGTTGGCCTCAGTAGAGTGCTGTGGCGTTGTAGCTCACAGCAACCTGTCTTTTGGGCTTAAGTGATCCTCTTGCCTCAGCCTCCAGAGTAGCTGGTAGTGGGGACTACAGGTGCCTGCCACAACATCTTGCTTTTTTTTTTGAGATAGAATTTTTGCTCATGCTCAGGCTGGTCTCATATTCCTGAGCTCAAGCAATCCACCTGCCTCATCCTCCCAGAGTGCTGGTATTACAGGCTTGAGCCATCCTGCCTGGCTGACAAGCTTCTTAAAAAATAGTTCCTATTGGGCGGTGCCTGTGGCTCAAGGAGTAGGGCGCCGGTCCCATATGCTGGAGGTGGCGGGTTCAAACACAGCCCCGGCCAAAAAAAAAAAAAAAAAAAAAAAAAAAGTTCCTATTGAACAATCTCTCTGTGGGGATCAAGAGTTGAGCAGTCTCTGAATTGCAAAATTTTCAACTGTAATCTCAGCTAGTTCTGCTTTAGAATAGTCTATCTTAGCTAAAGAAACATATTTCTGGTTTTATGCCCTGCCTCCCCTTTTTTCTCTTCCCTGTCTCTAACATGTTTATTATTTACTCATTTATTGAGCTATAACACAATGAACATTGTAAATTAGTTTAAGTCCTCTGAAATTACAGACTTAAATTTATGTGATATATCTGCTATGTATGCTTTTCTGGGAAGTGGGCTCATAGTTTTTATTGATTTCTCAAAGGATCTTAATATAATGATCCCCCCCCCCCCAAATGAAGTATTTCTCTGGGCAAAACTGTAGAGTAGGTAACTTCATTTTTGGAACCTCTTTATATTACCTAGCCTTGGGTAATGAAAAAACAAAATAAAACAGCCAGGAGTGGTGGCTCACACCTATAAAACTAGCACTCTGGGATGCCAAGGTGGGAGGATCACTTGAGGTCAGGGGTTTGAGACCAGCCTGAGAAACAGAAAGACCCCATCTCTACTTTAAATAGAAAAAATAAGTCAGGCATAGTGTTGCACACTTGTAGTCTCAGCTACTCGGGAGGCTGAGGCAGGCGGAACTCTTCAGCCCAAGAGTTTGAGTTTGCTATGAGTCAGGCTGATGCCACTGCACTCCAGCCTGGGTAACAGAGCAAGTCCCTGTCTTAAAACAAAATCATTATTTAGGCTTGGTGTCTGTAGCTCAGTGAGTGGGGTGCCGGCCACATACACTGAAGCTGGTGGGTTAGAGCCCCGCCTGGGCCTGCTAAGCAACAATGACAATTGCAACCAAAAAATAGCTGGGTGTTGTGGTGGACACCTGTAGTCCCAGCTACTTGGGAGGCCGAGGCAAGAGTATTGCTTAAGCCCAAGAGTTGGAGGTTGCTGTGAGCTGTGATGACACAGCACTCTACAGAGGGTGACACAGCGAGACTCTGTCTCAAAAAAAAAAAGCAAACAACTATTATCTGTTTGTGGGCTAGAAAGAGTTTAATAACAACTCTGTATAGTAGTACTAATACCCATATTTTATAGATAAGGAAAATGAGGCACAGTAACTTGCCCTTGGTCACATAACTAGCATATGGTGGGACTAGGATCCTAGCATCCTGTTTTCAGAGGGATCCATGCAGTGAGACCCTGTTCATGAATAACATTTTACTTGTATATAAATTGGGGATGATAATAGCAGTCAGTGTCATTGAGGGGACAAAATGAGCTAAATTAGGATAGTCCATAGCTACATGCCTGGCACAGTTATAATAGGTGTTTAATAAATACAACCTCTCGGGTGGCGCCTGTGGCTCAGTGAGCAGGGCGCTGGCCCCATATACCGAGGGTGGCGGGTTCAAACCCAGCCCCTGCCAAACTGCAACCAAAAAAAAATAGCCGGGCGTTGTGGCGGGTGCCTGTAGTCCCAGCTACTCGGGAGGCTGAGGCAGGAGAATTGCCTAAGCCCAGGAGTTGGAGGTTGCTGTGAGCTGTGTGATGCCACGGCACTCTACCGAGGGCAATAAAGTGAAACTCTGTCTCTACAAAAAAAAAAAAATAAATAAATACAACCTCTCAGCTGTCAATGTTTACCCTCTGCTGTATACCAAAAGGCTTTGCTATCTATTTATTGTAGAGATACTGACGTTATAAAGTAAAAGACCCAACAGGGAGTGGGTGGGTAAGGATGTGAAAGTCTAGGGCCGATGCCCTATTGAGCAAAACTCAGGTCTCAGGTTTTCTCTTAAAATTGTATGCATTGTATTCCACAATTCAGTTGCTTATCTATTAATATAAAACCTGTTTACTCCAAAGCTTTCTCTATCATCGTTTTTCAGTGGAGAAGGACTTTGTTATGCCTTGGCTTCAAAAACACCACTGCTGTTTGAGGGATTTAGAGCAGTGCAGGTTTGGGAGCTTGGAGGCCTAGATTCCAACTTGTTGGGGCCTCCTCTTTTTCATCATAAAATGGGATTGACCAGGTACAGTGGCTCATGCCTGTATCCTAGCATTTTGGGAGACTAAGGAGATCACTTGAGGTCAGGAGTTCAAAACTAGCCTGGGCAGAAATAAGACTCTGTTTCTATAATAATAATAGTAAAAAAAATACTAGCTAAGCCTGGTGATGTGCCCCTGTAGTGCTGGCTACTGGGGAGGATCACTTGAGCCCAGGAGTTTGAGGTTGCAATGAGCTGGGACAACTAAGGGAGGCTTTGTTTAAAAAAAAAAAAGAGAGAGAAAGAAAGAAAAAGGTTATAGTAATAAAATAAATTTAAAAAGGGGTTGATGGGATGCTGGCCCCATATACCCGGTGTGGCGGGTTCAAGTCTGACCCTGGCCCAAACTGCAAAAAAAAAAAGCAAAGAAAAAAACAAGAAAGGGGTTGATGATCTGGTCAGTGGCTCTCACCTACAATCCCAGCACTTTCGGAGGTTGAGGCAGGAGGATTGCATGAGCCTAGGAGTTCAAGACTAGCCTGGGGAACATACAGAAACCCAATTTCTACAAAAAAAAAAGGGGGTGTAAGGGTAGGTGGTGATGAGTAAATGATTTTGCTAAAGTCCTTTTGCTCTGGAATTGTACAATATAAAGATTGTCCTGGCTGGGCTCGTGGGCTCATGCCTACAAACCCAACACTTTGAAAGGCCCAGGAAGGAAGACTGCTTGAGGGCAGGAGTTCAAGACTAGTCTCTAAAACAAAGCAAAACAAGCAAAGTCAAAACAAAATATTATTCTTTAGCCTGGTGGTTTTCTCTTATTACTATAGGGTCTTCTCTTATTAGTAGGCGAAAAAAAATTTCAGTCGTCAAATATTAAAAAAGATCAAGATAAACATTGCTTGATTAAGCTCTTATTTCAGAATATTTATATATAATATGTAAGACGTACATCTAAAAATGTTCATCTTACGGCGAGGTGGTAGTACGAACTTTTGAAAACCACAGCAGGGCAGTGCACCCTCCAGACGCGTAACTGAGGAACCCAGTGCACCCTCCTCGCTTTCCGGACGCCCCTCTTGAGCACCCGCAACACCAGTAACACCAACCCGCCTTCCAACCACAGACGCGCCGGCAACGCCCCGCCCGCCGCGGTCTGCCGTACAGCACCGGGGCAGAAGCCCCGCCCCGCCGCCTCGGGGCGGGGCAGGAGGGAAGCGCTCCTCGACGTCATCATCGCGCGCCTCCGCCTTCGCCTGCTTCCACTTCGCGGGAGAAGTTGTTGGCGCGAATGGATCCCGAGCCCCTGTAACGGATTCGCCAGCGGGCCGGCCCGTCCGCCGGCGCCTCAATCCTGGGGCTGCGATGGTGAGCCCCTAGCGGTGGCCGTGCGGCTCGGGGCTGTGGGAGACTTTGCAGGCCGGGTGTGGACGGGACGCTCGTGGTGTGCAGGGTGGGGGAGGCGGGCTGGCTCCGGAGGGAACTAAGGCGGAGAAGGGGCCACACACCCGGCGCGGGGTGCGCAACTTTCCTCGCACCGCGGGCTCCAGCGCTCGGCCGCCGCCAGGGCTTGACTGCACGCGGATTTAGTTGGTACGCGGCACTTGCACTTTTTTTTTTTCCATTCTTGGGGAAAGGGAGGAAGGAAGGAAAGGAGGGAGTAATGATGGTAATTTTGGGACGCAGCGGCAGTTTTTTTTCCTGTTTAGTGTTGCCTGGAACTTCAGTTTGAGTCCTGCCTAAAGCGTGGATTTTAAGCTTCCTATGAAACTTTATTTTCTCATGAATAAGTAAGTTATTTAGGGCCTTCAACTTCTATTATTAGCTCCGCTCATGCCATTTCCGCTCATTGACGCTCATCCGAGCCATTTTGAGACCGAAGGCATGGGGAGTATGTTTTATTTTGTTTAGAAGAGCTCATAGAAGTCAAACGGATAACAGGATTTACCAGGAAAAATAAATACAGCGAATAGAAACAGATGTAATACACTTGACAACTGTCATCAATCACCGGATGTCAAAAGAATATTTAAAAAATACCCAGAACCTCAGTGCATCATTCTTTATAAAGCATTCAAACACATTGAGAGTGAAATAATTATGCATTCAGCAAAACAGACTTTCGTGATGGTATGACAATGGATGCAAGTTACGTGTGTCTAATTTAAAGGGCAGTTTAAGATGTTCCATTAAGCCGCAAGATACTTAACAATCAGATACAAGTTTTTCAGTCATTCTTTACCTTATCATAATGACAACATCCTAGGCATTCTAGGGGATAAAAGTCGTATGCCACATTGGGGAACTTGAAGCCCTTTGTGTTTTTTTTTCTCAAAAAAGAATAAAGTAATACTAACTATCCTAGACCAAGTGTCTTCTTCAGGTTTATTTACTGTTTATTTTAGATACCTTTTCTCATTTCAACCTACTGTGATCTAGTTTTACAAATGGTAAAAGGCACCTTTTAGAGTTTAAACAATTTATTGTACAACAAGTAGATGGTTGAACTGGGATTAGAACCTGGATGTTTCTGTTCACTACATTATACAGTCTCTCTAAAATGATTATCATTACATTTTGGAATTCAGGCACTGTGGTATTATGAAAAATTGAGGAGATTTGGAGTCTTGAAGGTGAAGAATGGGATGACTTTAATAGTTTATAGTTAATTACTGTATTAGTATAGTGTAGTTTTAATAGGTGGTCTTGAGCAGGTAAATAGCTTAACTTAAATACCCATAAAAGGAGGGAAAATAATAGCTACCTAAAATGATTGTTTTGAAGATTATTCAAGAAAATACATGTAAAGCTTCCATTCTGATGGCTGGTAGATAGTAGACATTATATGTAGTGCTACTATATAACTACTAATAATCTATTTTCTTAGTAAGGGCCTTTTGGAAAGTTATGTCGATTTTTTTTTTTTTTGAGACAGAGTCTCAAGCTGTCACCCTGGTTAGAGTGCTGTGGCATCATAGCTTACAGCAACCTCCACCTCTCGGGCTCAAGCAATGCTCTTGCCTCAGTTTTTCTATTTTTAGTAGAGATGGGGTTTCGCTTTATGCTCAGGCTGGTCCTCGAACTTGTAAGCTCAAGCAATCCTTCTGCCTCGGCCTCCCAAAGTGCTAGGATTACAGGCGTGATCCACTGTGCCTGGCCTAGTTATGTAGATTTTAAGGGGCATCATAGATGACTTTGATGTTGTTAGTTTTCGTAGGCAGCAGCTTGTACAGTCAACTTTGATCATTTAGGTACTGTCAAAATTTTATTCTTTTCATGGTGTAGTAGAGGTCTTGTCTCTTAAAAAAAAAAATATATATATATATACACACACACACAGTGGATGTAAGGCTTGTGTGCAGTGTAAATAGTAAACTTACGTATATACTTATATAAGATATATATATACTATATATGTTGTGTGTGTGTGTGATATATATATTAATGTACCCCTCCCTAGTACAAAAATTAGCAAGCCCCTACACTAAAATTCTGTTCAGGCCCAGTGAAGTGGCTCACACCTGTAATCTTGGCACTTTGAGAGGCTTGGGCAGGAAGATTGCTTGAGGCCAGGAGTTGGAGACCAAGACCAGCCTGAGCAAGAAGGAATCTTTTCTGCAGAAGAAAAAAAAAGAAAATTAGCTGGGCATGGTGACATGGGCCTGTTGTCTGAGCTGCTCAGGAGGCTGAAGCAGGAGGATTGCTTTTATAGGTTTGAAATTATGGTAAGCGATGATGACACCACTGGACTCCTTGCCCTAGCAACAGAGCAAGACAACAGGCCCATGTCTCAAAACAACAACAACAATACCAAACCAAAAAAACAAAACCATAGACGGTGCCCGTAGCACACTGGCTATGGCACTTGCCACATACACTGAAGCTAGCAGGTTCGAACTCAGCCCAGGCCAGTTAAAACAACAATGACAACTGCAATGAAAAAATAGCTGGGCATTGTGGTGGATGCCTGTAGTTGCAGCTACTTGAGATGCTGAGGCAAGAGAATCACTTAAGCCTAAGAGTTTGAGGTGGCTGTGAGCTGTGATGCTACAGCACTCTATTGTGGGTGATATAGTGAGACTCTGTCTCAAAAACCAAACCAAACCATAAAATTATGTTTAATAAATGTTCATTGAACATTTTTACTCAAGTTACATTATAAGATTGTAGTTCTTAATTTTGGGGTCACAGTTCCTTTTGAAAAATGTGGGGACCTCAGCAACTAGGCCCCAACCCCTCAGCAACTAGGCCCCAACCCAAAAGTTCAGGTGGGCCAAGTGCATTTTTCATTCTAATGCCCAGCAGGTAAAGGGTCTGAACCGCCTCAAGGTACTTTCATAAAGTCAAAGCATAAAATGCTTTTCTTTTTTAAATGTCTTTCAAGCAGTTACCTGTGACGCGGGATTTCAAAAGCCCCAGGAATCCATTGACAAAGAAAACGAGATCAGTGCGCTCTGGGGTTTCAAGTCCCTCAACTGGAGAGTTAAGTCAAATGGAGATGAAAGTAAGGGCAGAAAATACATGTCCAGGTTTGAGGCCCATCAGTAAGGACAGCAGAGTATTTCTCAGCATGGGCTTGGACTCAAACGACCTGTGTTCAGACCCAGGTTCCTTCACTTGTGCGAATTGCCCTGACCATTTTAAACCTCAAATGGCTCATCTGTGAAGTGGGGATAATGATAGAACCTGCTTCCAAAATTAAGCATGCTCTTAAACTACAGGACCTGGCAGAAAGTAGTGCAGAAAAAATTACTGTACTTGTTTAAAATATTTAAAAGTAAGGAGTAAAAAAAAAAAAAAAAAAGAAAGAAAAATGTGGGGAATGGTATGCAAATTTTCTGCCCACAGAAATGGTACAGGCACATACACACCCTTTAGGGGGTTCACCTATCTTCTGAAGCCCATCCATAGATGAAAGTTAACAGTCCTTGCCCTGGGAGCTGCCTTTCCACCCAGATACTTTCTTTTTCTTTTGAGCCACAGGCGCCACCTTTTTTTTTTTTTTTTTTTTTTTTTTTTGTGGTTTTTGGCCAATACTTTCTTTTTCTCAAGTTCTTGCCCTGGGGAGAGTGCCACGGTGTCATACATAGCTCACAGCAACCTCCAGTTCTTGGGCTCAAGCTATCCTCTTGCCTCTTGCTGGTTCAGTTTTTCTTTTTCTAGTAGAGATGGGATCTCGCTTTTGCTTAGTCTGATTTTGAACTAGTGAGCTCAAGCAATCCACCCGCCTCGGCCTCCCAGAGTACTGGGATTACAGGCTTGAGCCACTGTGCCTGCCTCCCCCCAGATATTTTCTAATTAATAGTTATTAATTAAGGAACAAAATACTGTATCCACACAGTGGAATACTATGCAGCCATTAGAAAAATGAGAACACTTCATCGTCTGATTTTTTTTTTTTTTTTGAGACAGAGTCTTAAGCTATTACCCTGGGTAGAGTGCTGTGGCATCACAGCTCACAGTAACCTCAAACTCTTAGGCGTAAGTGATTCTCTTGCCTCAGCCTCCCAAGTAGCTGGGATTACAGGCACCTGCCACAACGCCTGGCTATTTTTTGGTTGTAGTTGTCATTGTTGTTTGCAGTCCCTAGCCGTTAAGCTACAGGTGCTGAGCCAACACTTAATAGTCTGATATGAAATAATTGCCAAAGTATAAAATCTCCCTGGAAACTTACCTAACTTTACTGGAAAGTTAGTAACTGCTAACATTTGTTGCTTCCAAAGATGGGAAGTTATGTGCCTGAGAGGCGGGATAGGAGGGAGACCTTTTTACCCTTTTGCATTTTGACTATCTTGTATTATCTACTAAAGGAATAGGAATAAAATGAAAAACAAAAGTAATAAAAAAGCCATGTAAACTATTTGAATGCTATGATATTTAATTGTTGAAAATGTGAATAAAACCTGAGAGATGCCATTTTAAGAAGTCAGTGTATATAATTGACTAGTATAATTGAAAATATAGGGCTGGTTGAACTAGACACACATGAGACTTAAGAGACAGCCTTTTGGAAGAGCAATCAGGTCAATTTAAATACATTGTAATCTGAGCTGCTTCATTGTTTCATCGTAGGGACACCTTTCACTTCATGGTTTCACTATGTGAAATGGTACCCTTTTTTTTTTTAAACTTCATGCCCCACTTTTAAGTGAAATGGATTTATTTGCTTTGGTTTCTTCTTAACAATGATCTTGCTTTTTTTTTTTTTTTTTTGTAGAGACAGAGTCTCACTTTATGGCCCTAGGTAAAGTGCCGTGGCCTCACACAGCTCACAGCAACCTCCAACTCCTAGGCTTAAGCAATTCTCTTGCCTCAGCCTCCCGAGTAGCTGGGACTACAGGCGCCCGCCACAACGCCCGGCTATTTTTTGGTTGCAGTTTGGCCGGGGCCAGGTTTGAACCCGCCACCCTCGGTATATGGGGCCGGCGCCTTACCGACTGAGCCACAGGCGCTGCCCTGAAATGGTACCCTTGAGTGGAGTGCTGTGATACAGCTTTTGCTAAACACACATACTTGTACTTGGCCTCTGAATCTTCTACCTACCTCTCTGATTTCTCTCTGTCTTCTGAGGCTGGTTCTGTTTCTGTTTCAAGGCTTTTGTTCTTGCTGTTTCTTTAACTTGAAATACTCTTTCTCTAGGTCCTTGCATGTCTGCCCTTTTCTCATCATTTAAGTCCTCCATTACCTAATCCAAGGTCATGAAAATTTGTGCTTTCTAAGCGTTTTATAGTTTTAGCGCTTACATTTAGGACTTTTTACTGTTTTGAGTTAATTTTTGTGTAGGGTATGAAGTGTATGGATCCAAGTTTATTTTTTGTATGTGGATATCTAGTTGTCCCAGCACCATTTTTTGAAAAGACTATTCTTTTCTCACTGAATTATTATTTTATTTTTTCAGGCAGAGTTTCACTTTGTTGCTCTTGGTAGAGTGCCATAGCATCTTAGCTTACAGCAAGCTCAAACTCTTGGTCTCAAGAGATGCTCTTGCCTCAGCCTCCCAAGTAGCTGGGACTACAGGCGCCCGCCACAACGCCCGGCTATTTTTTGGTTGCAGTTTGGCCGGGGCCGGGTTTGAACCCGCCACCCTCGGTATATGGGGCCGGCGCCCTACCGACTGAGCCACAGGTGCCGCCCTATTTTTTTTTTTTAGAGACAGCCTTACTTTGTCACCCTTGGTAGAGTGCTATGGCATCATAGCTCACAGCAACCTCCAGCTCACGGGCTTAGGTGATTCTCTTGCCTTAGCCTCCTGAGTAGCTGGGACTACAGGTGCCTGCCACAACGCCTGGCTATTTTTTTTGTTGCAGTTTGGCCTGGGGTTGGGTTTGAACCCGCCACCCTTGGTATATGGGGCTGGCGCCCTACTCGTTGAGACACAGGTGCCGCCCTACACTGGCTAATGTTTAGAGACTAGGTCTTGGTCTTGCTTTTGCTGAGGCTGGTTTCGAACTCCTGAGCTCAGGTGATCCACCCACCTTGGCCTCCCAAAGTGCTAGCTAGGATTATAGGCGTAAACTACGGCGCCTGGCATCCTCATTGAATTTTTATTTTTATCTTATTTTAATTTTTTAAGACAGAGCCTCAAGCTGTCACCCTGGATAGAGTGCTGTCGCATCACAGCTCACAGCAACCTCCAACTCCTGGGCTCAAGCGATTCTCCTGCCTCCGCCTCCCAAGTAGCTGGGACTACAGGCGCCCTCCATAACGCCTGGCTATTTTTTGGTTGCAGCCATCATTGTTTGGTGGGCCCGGGCTGGATTCGAACCCGCCAGCTCAGGCGTATGTGGCTGGTGCCTTAGCCGCTTGAGCCACAGGCGCCGAGCCTGAATTTTTATTTTATTTTTTTGAGACAGAGTCTCACTATGTCATCCTTGGTAGAGTGCAGTGGCATTACAGCTCACAGCAACCTCAAATTCTTGGGCTTAAATGATTCTTTTGCCTCAGCCTCTCAAGTAGCTGGGACTACAGGTGCCCACCTTAACGCCTGGCTTTTTTGGTTGCAGTTGTCGTTGTGTAGCAGGTCTGGGCTGTGTTGGAACTGTGGCTGGTGCCGTAACCACTGTGCTACAGGTGCTGAGCCACCTCATTGAATTTTAATATGGAGCCACTGCGCCAGGCTTCCTCATTGAATTTTTTTTGCTGTTTTTGGCCGGGGCTGGGTTTGAACCTGCCACCTCCGGTATATGGCCCGGAGGTGGCAGCCACAGGTACCACCCCCTGATTGAATTATTAATATCTTGGTCCCCTTGTCAGAAATCAGTTGTCTGTAAATGTGAGGTTTTCTTACTGGACTCTGGATTCTGAAGTGTATTCCATTGTTCTATATGTCTATCCTAATGCCAACAACACACTATTTTTTTTTTTTTTTAATTGAGACAGAGTCTCACTTTGTCACCTGTGGTAGAATGCCTTGGCAACATAGCTCACAGAAACCTCAGACTCCTGGGCTCAAGCAATTCTCTTGCCTCTGTCTCCCAAGTAGCTGAGATTACTGGCACCCACCACAAGCTCGGCTATTTTTAGAGATGAGGTCTGTCTCTAGCTCAGGCTGGTTTTGAACTCCTGAGTTCAGGCAGTCCACCTGCCTCAGCCTCCCAGAGTGCTGAGATTATAGGCAGTGAGCCACCTCGCCTGGCATAATACCATATTCATTATTGTGGCTTTGTAATAATTTTGAAATCAGGAAGTATGAATCCTTCAACTTTATTCTTTTTCAAGAATAGGCTATTCCAGTCCCTTAAATTTCCATTTGAATTTTAGAATTAGCTAAGAGTCCAGCTGAGATTTCCATAGGGAATATTTTCTTTCTTTTTTTTTTTTTTTTTTGAGTCAGAGCCTCAAGCTGTTGCCCTGGGTAGAGTGCTGTGGCATCATAGCTCACAGTAACATCCAACTCCTGGGCTCCAATGATTCTGCCTCTGCCTCCTAAGTAGCTGGGACTACAGGCACCTGCCACAATGCCCAGCTATTTTTTGTTGCAGCCATCATTATTGTTTGGCGGGCCCAGGCTGGATTCGAACAGCCAGCTCAGGTGTATGTGGCTGGCGCCTTAGCTCCTTGAGCCACAGACGTCAAGCTGGAATATTTTCAATATATAGATCAATTGGGGGAGTATTACCATCCCGGAACATGGGCTGTCTTTCCATTTATTTTAGAGCTTTAATTTCCTTAAACAATATTTTGTAGTTTTCAGAGTATGAATTTTATACTTCTTTTCTTTTTTTTTTGAGACGGAGTCTCACTTTGTCACCCTAGGTAGAGTGCCATGGCATCACAACTCACAGAAACCTCAAACTCTTGGGCTCAAGTTATTCTCCCGAGTAACTGGGACTACAGGTGCCCACTACAATGCCTGGATATTTTTTGTTCCGGTTGTCATTGTTGTTTAGCAGGCCTGGGTTGGGTCGAACCCACCACCCTCAGTGTTTATGTGGCTGGCGCCATAACCACTGGGGTCCAGGTGCTGAGCCTGCTTCATGATTTAAATGAGATTATTTCCTTTGTTCCACTTTTGGATTGTTTATTGCAAAGATACAGATTTTTGTATATTGATCTTATATCCTTGCTGAACTAATTTATTAGTTCTAATTGTTTTTTAGTGGATTCCTTACTATTTTAGGTATTTAAGATTGCTTCATCTGCAAACAGAAATAGTTTTACTTCTTGTCCAATCTAGATGCTTTTTATTTAATTTTCTGATCAATTCTTCTAGCTAGAACTTCCAAAATGTTGAATACGAGTGGCAAGATTGAATATCTTGTTTTTTGCTGATCTTAGGGGGAAAACCTTATGTTAGGTTTTTCTTTGCTTCCAAAGTATAATTAATATAATTTCAAATACTTTTAATTAGCCGTCTCATAATTTTTTTTCTGAAGTCTTGCCACCAGTTTTATCATTATGTATTTTAGTCAGATAAATAGTTGGATTTTAGAGGGCCAGGCAAGGTGGCTCCTGTCTATTATCTTAGCTCTCTGGGAGGTTGAGGAGGGAGAATTGCTTGAGGTCAGGAGTTCTAGACCAGACTGAGCAAGAGTGAGACCCTGTCTCTACTAAAGTAGAAAAAACCTGTCGGGGGCGGCTCCTGTGGTTCCAAGGGGTAGGGCACCAGTCCCATATGCCGGAGGTGGCGGATTCAAAGCCAGCCCTGGCCAAAAACTGCAAAAAGGTACTTTGAAAAATTTGGGGAAACTAAATATTGAGTAATATTAAAGAATTATTAAAAAAAAAAAAAACACCTGTCAGGAGTAGTGATAGGGGCTTGTAGTCCCAGCTACTTGGGAGGCTGAGCCCAAGAGTTTGAGTTTGCTGTGAGCTATGATGACACCATGGCACTCTACCCAGGGTGACAAGGTGAGACTCCCTCTCAAAAAAAAAAATTTTTTTTTTTTTGCCTTTTAGTGGTTTTCAAGATAAAAAGATTTTTATATTTGGGCAGATTTGTGAAGTGTGTTGATAATACTTTCTGCTCATGAATTTGGTGGTCAATTAAAGAATATTAACCAGAGGGCGGCGCCTGTGGCTCAATGAGTAGGGCGCCAGCCCCATATACTGAGGGTGGTGGGTTCAAACCTGGACCTGGCTGAACTGCAACAAAAAAATAGCGAGTGTTGTGGCGGGCACCTGTAGTCCCAGCTACTTGGGAGGCTGAGGCAGGAGAATCGCCTAAGCCTAGGAGTTGGAGGTTGCTGAGAGCTGTGTGAAGTCATGGCACTCTACTAAGGGTGATAAAGTGAGACTCTGTCTCTACCAAAAAAAAAAAAAAAAAAAAAAGAAATATTAACATTTTTTTGTTACTCTCAAAATAGAGAAGTAAAGCTAAAATAAAATATTTTTGCAATCACTCTTCAGAGCACTGCGGTATTTATTTTGCATAAAACCCTGTACTCTTCAAAGATAAGTGAACACAGTAATGTAATTTGCTTTCTTTCCATATTTTGACAGACAAATACAACCGTTTTGTTGCTTGAGTTTGTCAGCAGTGGAAAAAAGTAATTACAAGTGTTTGGTTATACTTCAAAGTAAATATATGTCAGTGTTTGTACTTTGACCTTTTAAAGCTGAAGGTCACTGTGATAGTTTAGTTATATGTGGTTTAGGAGGGACGGTTTATTGCAGAAAAATTTTTTCATCTATAATTCTTTTTTTTTTTTTGTAGAGACAGAGTCTCACTGTACCGCCCTCGGGTAGAGTGCCGTGGCGTCACACGGCTCACAGCAACCTCTAACTCTTGGGCTTACGCGATTCTCTTGCCTCAGCCTCCCAAGCAGCTGGGACTACAGGTGCCCGCCACAACGCCCGGCTATTTTTTGTTGCAGTTTGGCCGGGGCTGGGCCTGAACCCGCCACCCTCGGCATATGGGGCCGGCGCTCTACTCACTGAGCCACAGGCGCCGCCCCATCTATAATTCTTTTTTGTTTTTTTTTTTTTTTGTAGAGACAGAGTCTCACTGTACCGCCCTCGGGTAGAGTGCTGTGGCGTCACACGGCTCACAGCAACCTCTAACTCTTGGGCTTACGCGATTCTCTTGCCTCAGCCTCCCGACTAGCTGGGACTACAGGCGCCCGCCACAACGCCCGGCTATTTTTTGGTTGCAGTTTGGCCGGGGCTGGGCTTGAACCTGCCACCCTCGGCATATGGGGCCGGCGCCCTACTCACTGAGCCACAGGCGCTGCCCGATCTATAATTCTTTTAATAAATTTATACCCAACCACATTGGAAACCTCTCTGTGGGTTCAAGACTTGAAAAATGCATGATTTTTTTTGAGGATGGACAAAGTCTGGTACTTTGGCTTGGCATATATATGGGATGTCCCAAAAGTTGCCAGTAAAGATGCCATACATAAGGGAGATGAGGAATTGTAGCTAAATGTACTTTATTTACTAAGTATTCATTGCAAAATTTTATAAAATATTTGCAGAATATAATATTCTCTAGCATTGGGCACCTCTGTAAAATTTTGTAATGAATATTTTGTAAATAAAGGTACAAATATTTAGCTACAATTTCCCTTTTCCTCTGTGTATGGAGACTTTAGGAGTGATTTTTGGGACACTGTGTATTAAAGTTGTATTTGGGCTGCATGATAGTGCTTCTCTGACAGGTTTGTGGAATTGTTAGTTATACCTTAAAGTAGGAAAATGAAAAAGTCTTTGTTTTTTTTGCTTACATTTAGGAGCACCTTAGATTTCAAAAGTTTTACTTGAGAATGTCTTGTAAATTGGAGGTAACAACTTCATAGTTATGTGGATTAAATGAGTATTTTAAAAGTGCTTAAATCATTGTATGGCACAGAGTAAGTCCTGCATTAGTAAATAAATGAAGTCGTGAGTCAGGGCAGTGGCAGTGGGAGTAGAGGAGTGAGTGTGAGGAGGAAAGATAGTACCTGTGTGAGACTCAGTAACAACAACAACAAAAAACCCCAAACCATAATCAGTACATTAGACTGGGTGCAGTGCCTCACACCTGTAATCCTAGCACCCTGGGAGGCTGAGATGGGTGGATTGCTTGAGTTCACAAATTCAAGACCAGCCAGAGCAGAAGTGAGACCCCGTTTCTACTAAAAAAATAGAAAAACAGGCAAGAGGATCGCTTGAGCCCAAGAGTTGGAGGTTGTTGTGAGCTATGACACCGCTGCACTCTACCCAGGGCAACAGCTTGAGACTGTTTCAAAAAACAAAACATAATCAGTACGTTAGCACAGTCTCAAATGCTTTAGTTATCCCACTCATGCAGGTATGATAATAGGAGAATTAAGTTTTCTGAAGCCTAAATTAGATAATTATTTCCACTTCATGTTTAGTTACGTCATCGTTGGTTTGTATTTTTGGATAAGGTACCCAAACCCTTCAGTGATATAGTATTTCTTTCTTTCTTTTTTTTTTTTTTTTGTAGAGACAGAGTTTCATTTTATTGCCCTCGGTAGAGTGCCATGGCGTCACACAGCTCACAGCAACCTCCAACTCCGGGCTTAGGCGTTTCTCCTGCCTCAGCCTCCCGCGTAGCTGGGACTACAGGCGCCCGCCACAACGCCCGGCTATTTTCTGGTTGCAGTTTGGCCGGGGCCGGGTTTGAACCCGTCACCCTCAGCATATGGGGCTGGCGCCCTGCTCACTGAGCCACAGGCGCCGCCCAGTGATATAGTATTTCATTGAGAAAATAGTCTAAGAACTTTAGAATCTTATATCCTCTTTGCCTCAAGAATGGAAATGGAAGGCCGGGCGGAGTGGCTCATGCCTGTAATACTCACACTCTGGGAGGCCGAGGTGGGTGGATTGCCGAGCTCACGAGTTTGAGACCAGTCTGTGCCAGAGTGAGACCCCTGTCTCTAAAAATAGCCAGGCGTTGTGGTGGGCACCTGTATTCCCCACTATGTGGGAGACTAAAGCAAGAGAATTTCTTGAGCCCAAGAGTTTGAGGGTGCTGTGAGCTATGACACCATGGTCCTCTACTGAGGGCGACAAAGTGAGACTCTGTTTTAAAAAAAAAAAAAGAAAGGGTGGCACCTGTGGCTGAGTGGGTAGGGCACCGGCCCCATGTACTGAGGCCAAACTGCAACAAAAAATAGCCGGGTGTTGTGGCTGGCGCCTGTGGACCCAGCTCTCTGGAGGCTGAGGCAAGAGAATCGCCTAAGCCCAGGAGTTGGTTGCTGTGAGCTGGATGATAAAGTGAGAGTCTGTCTCTACAAAAAAAAAAAAAAAATGGAAACAGGTCTTTTCACTGTCATGGGAACAGCCTCTCAGATGACTTAAGTAGGGGGAGCAGTTTCTATGCCCTGTTTTATTCCGTTGCTGTGCTTTATTTCATCTGTTCTTTATTTCCTTTGCTCTGCTTTGTTTTCTAATGACAGAAAAATCAAGAGCTGAAAATTGAATGGAAAGCATCACAAGAACAGAAATTTGGCCTTAGTGTTTATCCTAAGCACTTAAGAATAGTTCTTGGCCATAGAAGGCTCTCAGTAAATATTTCTTGAATGAATAAATGAATGAGTGGGAGAGGTTGATGCAGGCCCTTACAATACTTCCTAGCTTGAACTTGTTAACATTCAGATTTTTTTCAGACCACATGTACAGTACTTGTTTTACTCACTGGTGTTTTCCTCAGGGAGGTTCTTGAGGCCTGTGCTAGACTTTCCTATATCTGTAACATCGACTATTTACATAGTGCTATTTCAGATTTTTAAAAAATGTAATTTGTTTGGCTAAACAGATTTTGAAGAAAAGGAAATATCCTCCTCAAAGTGAAAGTATTTTTTTTGTTTTTTTAATAGCCACAATGTTGTAATATCAGAGTAGTAACATAGGATCAATTATAGAAAGTCAACTTTAATAATATAGCTCAGAAATAATGGTTAGTGTTAATTGAATATCTTAAAATTTCTTAAGACAAAAATCATTACATTGAGTCATAGCAAAAAAAAAAAAAATCTCAATTAAAGATTCTTATTTTTTTTTTGGAGACAGAGTCTCACTCTGTTCTCCTGGGTAGAGTACCCTGGTGTCATAGCTCACAGCAACCTCAAACTTGGGCTCAAGTGATCCTTTTCCTCACCCTCCCCCGTAGCCGGGACTCTAGGTGCCTGGCTAGTTTTCATATTTTTAGTAGAGATGGGGTGGGGGGAGGTGTCTTCATTCTGGCTCAGGCTGGTGTCATTCCTGAGCTCAGCAATCTACCCGCCTCTGCCTCCCAGAGTGCTACGATTACAGGCATAAGCCCAGTCAATTAAAGATTCTTTTAATACACGTGTATAATGTTTAAAAGCAAATGCTACCTTTTTTATTTTTTTTGAGACAGAGTGTCACTATGTTGCCCTCGGTAGAGTGTCCTGGCTTCATAGCTCACAGCAACCTCAAACTCTTGGGTTTAAGGGATGATTCTCTTGCCGCAGCCTCCCAAGTAGCTGGGACTACAGGCACCTGCTACAGCGCCCAGCTATTTTTGTTGTTGTTGTAGTTGTCATTGTTGTTTAGCTGGCCCAGGCCGGGTTCGAAGCCACCAACCTTGGTGTATGTGGCCAGTGCCTTACCCACTGAGCTATGGGCACTGCTGTCAACTACCATTTTATTTTATATAATCAAGAGCCTCTTTTTCTGAGGCTCTGAGAGCCTCTTTTCAGTTGTGAAAGTCAGAAATAAGGCGTTAGGAATAACCATTTGCGTCTTCACTGGATATTAATCGTCTTACTTATCTGGGATGCTGGCTCTGGTCCTTGAGGTAATAGTGATGACCAAGAGAGACAGGTCTGCTGTGTGGAACTTACAGAAATGTATTCAAACTTAAAGTTCTATGACTCTAAGATACATATTGTAATGCCTTTTTTTTTTTTTTTGGAGACAGAGCCTCAGGCTATCACCCTGGGTAGAGTGCCATAGTGTCATAGCTCACAGCAACCTCCAACTCCTGAGCTTAAGTCATTCTCTTGCCTCAGCCTCCCAAGTAGCTGGGACTACAGGCGCCCACCACAACGCCCGCCTATTTTTTTGGTTGTGGTTGTCATTGTTGTTTGCCAGGCTGGGGCTGGATTTGAACCTGCCAGCTCTGGTATATGTGTCTGGAGCCTTAGCCGCCTGAGCTACAGGCGCCACCTATATTGTAATGATTTTTAAAAGTTTAATTTTATTTTAATTTTTAGAGATGGGGTCTTCTTATGTTGCCCAGCCGGAATTCAAACTTGAAATCATAGATCATTGCACCTTTGAACTCCTGGTTCAAACGACCCTTTTGCCTTAGATTCCTGAGTAACTGGGACTGTAGGTGCCTCTGCACCCACATTTATTTTTAATTGACATGTAAATTGTGTATATTTATGGGGTACAATGTGATGCTTTGATACATGTATACATTGTATAATGATCAAATCACCGTAACTAGCATATCTATCACCTTGAACATTGCTTCTTGTGAAGCTAATATTCAAAATCCTCTCTTCCTGCTATTTGGAAATGAACAATACATTATTGTTAACTGTAATCACCTTACTGAGTAGTAGCACACCAAAACGTACTCTTCTAATCTAGTGTTTGTTAACCAATGTTTCCCCGTTCTTCCACCCCACTACTCCCAAGCCTCTGGGGAGTCCTCTGCTTCTGTGAGAACAACTTTTTAAGGTTCCCCATGTGAGATAATGTGGTATTTGTCTTTCTGTGTCTGGCTTATTTTATTTAACATACTGTCCTCCACCATCTACGTTGTCACAAATGACAGAATTTCATTTTTTTATGGCTGAATCGTATTCCATTGTGTGTATATATCACATTTTCTTTATCCATTCATGGAAACTTTGATTGCATTTCTTGGCTGTTGTGAATAGTGCTGCTATTATAAACAGGGTTGTGTAGACACCTGTTTGACATACTGATTTCCTTTCCTTTGGGTAAATACTCAGCTGTAAGATTTCTAGGTCTCCGCTAAATCATTTTTTTTTTTTTTTTTTGTAGAGACAGAGTCTCACTGTACCGCCCTCGGGTAGAGTGCCGTGGCGTCACACGGCTCACAGCAACCTCTAACTCTTGGGCTTACGTGATTTTCTTGCCTCAGCCTCCCGAGCAGCTGGGACTACAGGCGCCCGCCACAACACCCGGCTATTTTTTTGTTGCAGTTTGGCCGGGGCTGGGTTTGAACCCGCCACCCTCGGCATATGGGGCCGGCGCCCTACTTACTGAGCCACAGGCGCCGCCCTCTGCTAAATCATTTTAAGACCTAGTTCAGGTATTTCTTTTGGAAGCAGTCCCTGAGATTATTCTGGTGTTCTCAGTAGCCTTGTGATTAGCTTTGTCTTAGCACTGAATTGTATTCAATTCTTTACGTACTAGTTTGTCTTCCAGGAGGCGTCACGAGGGGATTTTCTTCATGGAGAGATGCTCACTTTGTGTCCTAAGTCCCTGGCATGTGAGGATCAAGTATATCAGGAAAATTGAGAAGCAAAAGGCCACGTTGCTAATTGTGGGGTAGGGCTCCTTAGAGTTATAGGAAAACCCTGATGGGGGCACTCAATGGTCAAGTGAAAAAGTATGTTAGAGATTTGGAGGCTCAGGTTCCATGCTGAACGTTTTTGTTTGTACCACCTGTGATCCTCACCAGCCTCTTCTGAGACAAGTGGCATCACGAAAATACTAAGGGGCAGAGAAATAAAGTAACTTGTATTAGTTTTTTTTTTAATTTTTTTTTGTAGAGACAGAGTTTCACTTTATCGCCCATGGTAGAGTGCTGTGGCGTCACACAGTTCAGAGCAACCTCCATCCAACTCCTGGGCTTAGGCGAATCTCTTGCCTCAGCCTCCCGAGTAGCTAGGACTATAGGTGCCCGCCACAAGGCCCAGCTATTTTTTTGTTGCAGTTTGGCTGGGGCCGGGTTTTAACCTGCCACCCTTGGTATATGGGGCCGGTGCCCTGCCCACTGAGCCTAACTAGTATTAGTTTTTATTTTCATCAGCGATGTAGTATGTGAGCATTTGTTTCCCAACATCCTTGACAAATTTGGGTATTATCAATCTTTTAAAACTTTGGGGAAAGAAATCAAGTTTTAATTTATCTGCCTGTTAATTTGAAATTGAGCTTCTTTTATTATGTATGTTGGTTATTTGTATTTCTTTTATGCTTTGCCTATTAGTTGGTGTAATTCGTTTTTCTATTGGATTACCTTTAATGATTTGTAGCTATTTTTAAGCTGGTTGCCTTTTCTTTTTAAATGTTTTTGAGGCATGGTCTTGCTATGATCACCAGGCTGAACTCAAACTCCTCTGTGCTCAGCTCTGTTGCTTGTATTTTAACTTTGTGTATGGCAACTTTTGTTTCATTTTTGTGCAGTCTGATCTTTTTTTAAAATAAACTCTAATCCAAAAACAGATTAAAATCTGCCTTTCTTTATGTGTGGTTTCTAGCCTTGAAATTCTGCTTTGAAGGCTTTCCCCTTGCCAAGATTATAAAAATACAATTGCAAATTTCCTTTTTCTGTTTATATACCCAGCAAGAATTCTTTGCAGGTAAGGGAGGTGTCCAGATCTATTACTTGGGAGTATGATTAGCTCTTAGACTTATTCTTCTGCATTTCATGATATCGCTGAAGACCTACTAAGCAGGGAATGCTAATTATGAGAGTCAGGTGAAGTCCCAGTCAATACATTAGGGCCAACTTGCTCATCTCTGCCTCTTAGATGTTCACACCCAAGATGGCTGCTTACGCTAGAGATAGGCCTGGGAAGATGGGAGTAGGATGGCTTCCATTCTGATGAAAATTCTTTTCCAAAAGTTTAGGTTTATTTATTTATTTATTTATTGTAAGACAGAGCCTCAAGCTGTCACAATCTCCAACTCCTGGGCTCAAGTGATTCTCCTGCCTCCGCCTCCCAAGTAGCTGGGACTACAGGCACCTGCCACAATGTCTGGCTATATTTTGGTTGCAGCTGTCGTTGTTTGGCGGGCCAGCTCAGGTGTATGTGGCTGGCACCTTACCCGCTTGAGCCACAGGCGCCGAGCCACAAAGTTTAGATTTTTAGTGTAGACTGAGTTAGATCAAGATTTTGCGATTTCTTTTAGTTTTATGCTGCCATCAATATGGGGAGCAAAGAGGAGGAGGGTAAAATAATGAGAAAGGAAAAGAAAGGAGATGTGAGTGGGCGGAATTGCATAGGAAGGAAATGTGTAACAGTGCTGTGGCCTGGCAGTGCAGGTTTTTTACAAACATCAGAGAGCTCAATACAATGTTACCAGCAGTTCATCCTCCCAATTATGTTTTGTTTTTTCTTTGTGGTTTGAAGCACATGTGGTCCCAAAGCAGGTTGAAAACCACTGCTTGCTTTAACCTGATGTTTAACGTACAGTCCTGGTGTTTCCAGGGTGCATATGCACCATCTCCCCTTTTCTGTGTGTGTTTAAACAATCACCACTGTTGGAGTGAAGAATCACTGTGTAATTTCAAAAGTGAAATTCTCATTTCCTCCAGAAGGAATAAGGTAAGTAGATGTCAGCCTCAAATTTGATTCTGCAAGTTATAAGACAGACTATGGTTTTATATATTGTTTTTCTCTTTAGCATCTGACACAAATGTCTTTCAATGCTGAGATATCCTGTAAGCAGTATTTTTTAGACTTAGACTTAATTAGGATGGATTTGTAACTTCTGTGGATCAGATTTACAAAACAGGGTGTAAAAATAGGAAATTCTTTTAACTTTTAAAAAACTTAAGCCTGTGTACCTCATTTATTTGCTTTAGTTATTGGCTTAGCCACAAAGTTATTTGTGTGTGTGTGTTACAAATTTCTGACATTTTTTTTTTGAGACAAGTCTCACTTTTTTTTTTTTTTGAGACAGAGTTTCACTATGTTGCCCTTGGCAGAGTGCTGTGGCATCACAGCTTACAGCAACCTCAAACTCTTGGGCTTAAGTGATTTTCTTGCCTCAGCCTCCCAAGTACCTAGGACTAGGTGCCTGCCACAACGCCTGGCTATTTTTAGAGACGGGGTCAAGTTCAAACTCCTGAACTCGGGCAATCTACCTTCCTGAGCCGCTGAGCTCGGCCCAGGCAAATTCTTAAGTCAGGTAATTTTAGCAGTTAACTTTTGCACATAAAAAGGATATTACTGCACACATGGAACTATCTCAATTTGGAGAAATTACTTAGGGTAAACCAGCGTGTGTGAAATGCTGCCCATTTTACAACTGAAGTTGGAATTTTTTGCTGTTAATGTTTATGTCATCTCCTTTTTGCTTTCAGGACATTAGGAAATTTTTTGGAGTTATACCAGGTGGAAAGAAACTTGGAAGTGAAACTGTAAAGAAGATTGAGAAAACAAAGTCTGCTGAAGAAACATTAAAAACAAAGAAAGGAATAAAGGAAATCAAGGTTAGTTTTCCAGATACTATTATATTTTGCATTATACCAAGTGTTAAATAAGCTCAGTTCTTTCTTTCTTTTTTTTTGTAGAGACTGAGTTTCACTTTATTGCCCTTGGTGGAGTGCCGTGGCTTCACACTGCTCACAGCAACCTCCAACTCCTGGGCTTAAGCAATTCTCTTGCCTCAGCCTCCCGAGTAGCTGGGACTACAGGTGCCTGCCACAACGCCGGCTATTTTTTGGTTGCAGTTTGGCCGGGGCCGGGTTTGAACCCGTCACCCTCGGTGTATGGGGCTGGCGCCTTACCGACTGAGCCACAGGCGCCGCCCACCAGCTGGTTTTTCTATTTTTAGTAGAGATGGGGTCTCATGCTTGCTCTGGCTGGTCTCAAACTCCTGAGCTTAGGCAATCCATTCCTTCTGCCTCCCACAGTGCTAGGATTATAGACATGAGCCACCATGCCCAACCAATAGGCCTCTATTTTAACCATAAAGTAGTTGAATTACTTCAACATGGCATGAACAGAATGTCAGTAGGAATATGAATGTTAAAGGCCAACCTGATAGGGTCTAAAAAGGAAATGAGGAAGAGGGTCTTACAAATTGAAGGAAAGGCAATCCTTGCCATAAAATGGCAAAGAACTTGACTAAGTTGTGTTCTAGTACTTTGTGAAAAAAATGGCACTTGTGAATGATGAAATTAAGATATTCAACTGAGATTTTTTTTTTTTTTGACAGAGTCTCACTTTATTGCTCTCAGCGGAGTGCCATAGCGTCACAGCTCACAGCAACCTCCAACTCCAGGGCTTAGGAGATTCTCTTGCCTCAGCCTCCCAAGTAACTGGGACTACAGGAGCCCACCAGAATGCCCAGCTATTTTTTTTGTTGCAGTTTGGCTGGGGCCAGGTTCGAACCCACCACCCTGGGTATATGGAGCCGGCACCCTACCCACTGAGCCACAGGCACCACCCTTCAACTGAGATTTCAAAATATTGGAGGTATGGCTTGAGTTTTCCTGACTGATAATAACATACAAGAGGAAGAGATGAATTGAAGAAACTGGAGCAGAACTGGGCCAAAATTGGAAGATTTGGAAAATTCTCTGTGGTTGCCAGCCACATAACACCTGAGCTGGTGGGTTCAAATCCAGCCTGGGCCTGCCAAACAACAATGATGGCTGCAACCAGAAAATAGTTGGGCGTTGTGGCGGGCACCTGTAGTCCCAGCTACTTTGGAGGCGGAGGCAGGAGAATCGCTTGAGCCCATGAGTTGGAGGTTGCTGTGAGCTGTGATGCCACAGCACTCTACCCAGGGTGACAGCTTGAGGCTCTGTCTCAGAAAAAAAAAAAAGAATATTCTTACTGAGCTTTGAACTTCTTTTGAAAGTAATTTAATTAATGATCTTTAAAAATTTTCACAGTACACCTAAGATCCTCTCGTGACACCAGTTGAAAATCACTGCATTAGGCTCAGCACCTGTAACACAGTGGTTATGGTGCCGGCCACATACACCCAGGCTGGCTGATTCGAAACCAGCCTGGGCCAGCTGAACAATTGACAACTGCAATGAAAAAATAACCGGGCTTTGTGGTGGGCACCTGTAGTCCCAGCTACTTGGGAGGCTGAGGCAAGAGAATCACTTAAGCCCAAGAGTTTGAGGTTGCTGTGAGCTGTCACACGATGGCACTCTACTGAGGGTGGTACAGTGAGACTGTGCCTCAAAAAAAAAAAAAAAACAAAATTTTTTTTTTTTTTTTTCACTGCATTAGATTATAGTAACACCCCCCCCTCCCCTAGTTGTAACAAGGAGAAATGTCTCCAGACTAATACTACAGATGTCTCTAGGGGGGAGGGCAAGATTGCCCCTGGTTGAGAACCACTGAGCCTTGAGCCTAAATCTAATGAGAAAGAAAAGGGTAAGTTACATAGGCTTGTGTTCTAATTATACTGTGATGTTTATAGGTAAATAATTCTTCTAAGGAGGATGTCTCCAAACAGAAGCAACCAAACAAGAAAAAGAGGATCATCTATGATTCAGGTAATATTTCTTATGAGGAACTTTATAGTTCTAAAGTTGTTTTATATCCCTTAGTGTTTTATAAACTATATCCTGAGGCACACGACTCTCTGTGATATCAGTAGGTGCTGTGAGAAGAGGGCTTTATGTTTAACCAAAGTTTTAAACAATTTTATCTAACTGCAGAATATATCAACAAAAATATGTTAATAGATTAAAGATTCATTCAGAGGCAGATGGAGTATGTAGCATGTCTCAAACTTTGAATATGATGTATTTATTTGTAAGACATTCATATGAAGGTCTCTGGATTGAGGTTCTTAGAAACTGATTTTAAAAATAGTACTTCAGAATATTGTTTTTAAAGTAAAGGTCTACAATTTAACTTTTGTGCTTGAACTTTTGGTTCATTTTTGTTGCATTTAAACAGGAATAAACAAAGCCTTTTCTTTTTATATAATTTTAAACTAGGGAACTTTTTTTTCTTTTTTTGTTTTTTTTGTTTGAGACAAGGACTTGATCTGTTGTCCCAGCTAGAATGTAGTGGGATGTCCTAGCTCACTGAGACTTCAAACTCCTGGGCTCAAGTGATCCTCCTGGTAGGTAGGAATATAGGCATGAGCCATCATGCCAAGCTAATTTTTTCTGGGTTTTTTTTTTTTTTTTTTAATATAGACAGGGTCCCAGTATGTTTCTCAGTCTGGTTTCAAACTCCTACCCGCAAGCAGTCCTCCTTCCTTGGCCTCCCAAAATACTGGGATTATAAATGTGAGCCACCATGCCAACCTAGTCAGGAGTGAATTTTTGTGTATGCCTTTTATGATGCAGAAATGATGGTAGAATTCAAAAAGTTTGTTTTTGCTTTGGTGGAGAAGATCAATCTGGTGTGAATTCTTTTTTTTTTTGTAGAGACAGAGTCTCACTTTGGCCCTCGGTAGAGTGCCGTGGCCTCACACAGCTCACAGCAACCTCCAACTCCTGGGCTTAAGCGATTCTTTTGCCTCAGCCTCCCGAGTAGCTGGGACTACAGGCGCCTGCCACAATGCCCGGCTATTTTTTGGTTGCAGTTTGGCCGGGGCCGGGTTTGAACCCGTCACCCTCAGTATATGGGGCCGGCGCCTTACCGACTGAGCCATAGGTGCTGCCCGTGAATTCTTTTTTTTAATGTTTATTTCTATCTGTGAATTAAAAATGTAGCCTAAGAAATAGTTACAGGTTTTGACAAGATTTTGACAGTGCTATGAAAGGTTCTCAGCCAATTCTAAAAGTAATTGAGTATTTACTGTGTGCCTTGTGTTGCTCTGTATGGTATTTGAAAGAAATATATGTCCCTTTTCCCAAAGAGTTTTCTTTTTTGGGAGGGAAACTGGAAATTTAATTGTTCTATACAGTTTAGAAAAGTATGAGGTAGGTTTTTTTTTTTTTTTTTTGAGAGAGAGCCTCAAGCTGTCACCCTGGGTAGAGTGCTGTGGCATCACAGCTCACAGCAACCTCCAACTCATGGACTCAAGTGATTCTCCTGCCTCTGCCTCCCGAGTAGCTGGGACTATAGGCGCCTGCCACAGTGTCTGGCTATTTTTTATTTTATTTTATTTTTTTTTGGTTGCAGTCATCATTGTTGTTTGGCAGGCTTGGGTTGGATTCGAACCTACCAGCTCAGGTGTATGTGGCTGGCGCCTTAGTTGCTTGAGCCACAGGCCCCGAGTCATGAGATGGGATTTTTTTTTTTTATTAAGTCATAGCTGTGTACATTAATACAATCAAGGGGTACAATGTGCTGGTTTCATATACAATCTGAAATATTCTCATCAAACTTCAATGTAGCCTTCATGACATTTTCTTAGTTATTGTATGTAGACATTTGTATTCTGCATTTTGTAAGTTTCGCCTGTACCCTTTCTAAGATGCACTGTAGGTGTGGCCCCACCCATTGCTCTCCCTCCACTCTAACCTCCCCCCTTTCTTTCCCTTCCTTGGTTCTTTCCCCATATTCTTGTGCTATAGTTTGGTTATAGCCTTCATGTGAAAGCTATAAATTAGCTTCATAAGTAGGGCTGAGTACATTGGATACTTTTTCTTCCATTCCTGAGATACTTTGCTAAGAAGAATATGTTCCAGCTCCATCCATGTAAACACGAAAGAGATAAAGTCTCCATCTTTCTTTAAGGCTGCATAATATTCCATGGTATACATGTACCACAATTTGCTAGTCCATTCGTGGGTCGATGGGCACTTGGGCTTCTTCCATGACTTAGCAATTGTGAATTGGGCTGCAGTAAACATTCTGGTACAGATGTCTTTGTTATATTGTGATTTTTGGTCTTCTGAGTATAAACCTAGTAAAGGAATTATAGGATCGAATGGCAGGTCTATTTTTAGGTCTCTAAGTATTCTCCAAACATCCTTCCAGAAGGAACGTATTAGTGTGCATTCCCACCAGCAGTGTAGAAGTGTGCCCTTTTCTCCACATCCACGCCAAAATCTGTGGTTTGGGGATTTTGTTATGTGGGCTATTCTTTCTGGGGTTAGGTGATATCTCAAAGTAGTTTTGATTTGCATTTCTCTGATGATTAAGGATGATAAGCTTTTTTTCATGTGTTTGTAGATCGTGTGTCTGTCTTCTTTAGAGAAGTTTCTCTTCAATCCCTTGCCCACCCTGAGATGGGATCACTTTTCTTTTCTTGCTAATACGTTTGAGTTCTCTGTGGATTCTGGTTGTTAAACCTTTATCGGAGGTATAACGTGCAAATACTTTCTCCCATTCTGAGGGCTGTCTGCTTGCTTTACTTACTATGTTCTTGGCTGTGCAGAAGCTTTTTAGTTTGATCGGGTCCCAGTAATGTATTTTTGATAGTGCTTCAATTGCCTGGGGAGTCCTCCTCATAAAATATTCACCCAGGCCGATTCCTTCAAGAGTTTTCCCTGCACTTCAAGTATTTTTATGGTTTCATGTCTTAAGTTTAAATCTTTTATCCAGTGAGAGTCTATCTTAGTTAATGGTGAAAGGTGTGGGTCCAATTTCAGTCTTTTATATTTCGCCACAGTTCACCCAGCACCATTTGTTAAATAGGGAATCTTTTCTCCACTGACTATTTTTAATTGGCTTGTCAAAGATCAAATAATGGTAAGTAGCTGGATTCATCTCTTGGTTCTCTATTCTGTTCCAGACAACGAGATGGGATTTAAAAAAATTTTTTTTAGTTCAGTATTGCAGGGGTATACACATTTTGGTTACATAGTTTTGTACGTTTAAGGTCGAAGTAGTATGTGTGCCCTTCAGCCAGAATGAGCACATTTACCCATTGTGTGTGAATTAATCCCCCACTTGGTTCCTGTTGAGTGTTACTTATGTGCATGTAAGTGTTGACTATGTGTTGACCGACTATTTCCGATTTAGTATTGAGTACATGTGGTGTTTTTCCACTCTTGTGATTGTTGACTTAGAAGCATGGTCTCTAGGTCCACCCAGATTGTTACAGAAGATACTGAATTACCAATTTTTTTTATGGCTGAGTAGTAGGTTATGGTACTGCGTATAATACACAATACCACATTTTATTAATCCACGCATGGATTGGAAGGCATTCGGGTTGTCTTTATATCCTTGCCGTTGTGAATTGTGCATTTGAGTGCAAGTGTCTTATGATAAACTGCCCCTTTTTCCTTTGAGTAAATGCCTGGTAGTGAAATTGTTAGATTGAATTATGGTAGATCTACTTTTGGTTCTTTGCGATGTCTCCAGACTATTTTCCATAGAGGTTGTACTGTTTTGCAGTCCTAGAGACAGGATTTGTAAGTATGTGCTGCAGAGGAGGAGGTGGACATTAAAGTTTCTGAAATGTCTGTCTTTTTTTTTATTTTAACCAGGCGCTATGCTGAGTCCTCATTCTTTGTCCTGATTTATATTTAAGTGGTCTGGGCAATTAGGCTGTGGCAGATAGAATAATTGCCCCTCAGAATATCCTAGAATTTGTGAATCTGTTAGGCTACACAACAAAAGAAAGCAAAAGTTGCAGGTGGCATTAAGATGGCTAATTAGATGTCTTTAAAATAGGGGGATTGTCCTGGATTATTCAGGTGGGCTCAAACAGGAACTGGGGAGCCAGAAGAGATTTTGGGAGAGATTGACTATGTGGGGAGGGAGAGAATCAGAGAGATAGTGGCGTGGGAAGAACTCTGCTTGATGCTCCTGGTTCTGAAGATGGAGGAAGGGGCTATGAGCCAAGAACCGGAAAAGGCAAGAAAATGGATTCTGTCTAGAGTGTCTAGAAGGAAGCACAGCCCCGCTGACACCTTGACTTCAGCCCAACCAGACCCGTATGTGACTTCTGACCTCTAGAACTGTAGGGTAATAAGTTTATGTTCTTTTAAGCCATTCCACTGTGGTGTTTTGTTACACTGTTACACTGGGTTAACACTGGGCAAAAGTAACCTGTGAGAGTTCACAGGAGATGTGGTTTGAAAAGGACCTTAAGGGGGCGGCGCCTGTGGCTCAGTGAGTAGGGTGCCGGCCCCATATACCGAGGGTGGCGGGTTCAAACCCGGCCCCGGCCAAACTGCAACCAAAAAATAGCTGGGCGTTGTGGCGGGCGCCTGTAGTCCCAGCTACTCGGGAGGCTGAGGCAGGAGAATCGCCTAAGCCCAGGAGCTGGATGTTGCTGTGAGCTGTGTGAGGCCACGGCACTCTACTGAGGGCCATAAAGTGAGACTCTGTCTCTACAAAAAAAAAAAAAGGACCTTAAGGGCGGTGCCTGTGGCTCAAGGAGTAGGGTGCCGGCCCATTTAGGGGAGGTGGTGGTTTCAAACCCCGCCCCGGGCCAGAAACTGCAAAAAAAGAAAAAAAGAAAAGAAATGAAAAGGACCTTGAGTTGGTTCATAATACTTTAAAAACACACTGTATTATAGTATTTCTTTTCAAAGTTTTGTTTTATTTTCCTCACACATACAGATTCAGAATCAGAGGAGACAACACAGGTAAAAAATGCCAAAAAGCAAGAAAAATTGCCATTGTCTTCTAAACGTGGTAAAATTTTACGGCAGGATCCTGTTACGTACATTTCAGAAACAGGTAAGGTTACTGAATATGTTGAGTTTTTGTCTTGAGCTTTTCTTTGGTGTCTAAATGAACTTCCTTCACTCTGAATGAAAATTTTTTTTGAGTTTCAAGCGGTTGCTCTGGGTAGAGTTCCATGGCGTCTCCATAGCTCACAGCAACCTCTAACTCTTGGGTTCAAGTCATACTCTTGCCTCAGTTTTTCTATTTTTAGTGGAAACGCGGTCTTGCTTCTTGCTCAGGCTGGTCTTGAATTCGTGAGCTCAAGCAATTCACCTGCCTTGGTCTCCCAGAGTGCTGGGATTACAGGTGTGAGCCCTGTGCTGGCCTCTGAATGAATTTCTGTTGCCTTTTTGCTTTGTTGGCTTTTGTTTATTAGGAGAAGGCTGTAATCATCTTTGGCATTTTCTGGGGTTAAGGCCCAATTACAGGGGAAATTGCTTTTGGACTAATTTATTTCTTTTTCTTTTTGAGACTGAGTCTCTCTTTGTTGCCCTTGTAGAGTACTGTGGTGTCAAAGCTCACAGCAACCTCAACTTTTGGGCTCAAGCAATTCTCTTGACTCAGCCTCCCACGTAGCTGGGTCTATAGGCACACACAACAACACCTGGTGATTTTTTTTTTTTTTTTTTGCAGTTTTTGGCCAGGGCTGGGTTTGAACCTGCCACCTCTGGCATATGGGGCTGGCGCCCTACTCCTTTGAGCCACAGGTGCTGCCCTAACACCTTGCTATTTTTAGAGCTGGGGTCTGGCTTTGCTCAGGCTGGTCTTAAACTTCTAAACTCAAGCAATCTATCTGCCTCGGCCTCCCAGAGTGCTGGGATTATGGGCCTGAGTCACCATGCTTAGCCATGGACTAATATTTTTGAGAGACAGTCTCACTCTGTCACTCTGGCTAGTGTGCAATGGTGTCATCATAGTTCATCCCAATCTCAAATTCCTGGGCTCAAGTGATCCTCCTGCCTTAGCCTCTTGAGTAGCTGGGACTACAAGTGTGATGTGCACCTGGCTTTTGGAATCTTTTTTTTTTTTTTTTTTTTTTAAATCATAGCTGTGTACATTAATGCAATTACGGAGTACAGTGTGCTGGTTTTATACACAATTTTATATACAAATATTTTCATCAAACTGGTTAACTTGGCCTTCACGGCATTTTCTTAGTTATTGTGTTAAGACATTTATATTCTGCACTTAGTAAATTTTACATATACCCTTGGAATCTTTTTTTGTTGTTTTAAGATAGTCTTTGTCACCCTTGGTAGAGTGCTGTGGTGTTATAGGTCACAGGAGCTTCAAACTCTTGGGCTCAAGTGATCTTCTTGTCTCAGCTTCCCAAGTAGCTGGGACTACAGGTGCCCGTAACAATGGTTGGCTATTTTTTTGAGACAAGGTCTCACTCTGGCTCAGGCTGGTCTTGAACTCCTCAGCTCAGGAAATCCACTGACCTCAGCCTCCTCCCATAGTGCTAGAATTACAGTAGTGAGTCACGGCTCCCGGCCACCTGGAATCTTTTTTTTTGTGGTTTCAAACAATATTTTATTATTTCTGTTAAAATAATTAATGGAGAGGCCATTAGTTGAATCTTTTTTTTTTTTTTAAGTGTTCTACAGGGTGTCCTAAAGGTCACCATGCATACGTACTTAGGGAAAACGGGAAGTTGTAGCTAAACATGTCTTTATTTGCGAAAAATTCAATAATAAAATATTTCTTTACATGTTGATATGCAAATATAAAACTATTAAAAATATAGTTTGTTCATTTCCCTAACTATATTAAATCATGTATATAAGTTGACATTTTATCTTGAATCATATATTAAAATATTAGATTTTTTTAGAATTACTTAATGTAAGTTTTTATTTTACATTCTGAAATCATAATCTACATGTATAGTGATTATGGGCACATTTATGATTTATATTTTAGCACAGACGTGAGTTTAATTACTTGTATTGGGTTTTTGAAAAGATTGTTTTGGACTGAAAATTTATTTCTGTTGGATCTGTTTTGAGAGTAATCAAAGAACCTAAGACATTTATAAATAATGATACAGTAATGTCAAGATTTTGTGGTATAAATAATTTTTTCACAGATGTGTTCTTTTACATGAGGATTTCTGAGTTTTGTCATCAACTTAGTGGTATAGTCATTTTGACTCTAACATTTGCTGACTGCTGGAGGAGACCACAGCAGGAATAATACGAGATGCTGTGTGTGAAAGGGGCGGACCCAGTGCCTGACACTCACACTAGTACACAGTCCAAAGGAAAAAGCAAAAAAGCCTGTAGATGAACTTTATAGGCTATATGAGACATTTATTGGTGAAGTCATTAAAAATGATCAGTGACAAAATGTTAAGATATGTGAACACTGGGGAACATTTTTAGTAAGCTGTAGTGTTTCTCCGTTGTGGGCAGGTGGCGGGTCGAATCTTTTAACATTATTTGTTTTGTTGCTAAACATCAGCCCAGGCACATTGAGCAGATGAACTCTTCCCTTAAGAGGCCCTCCTCTTAGATCTGGCCACTTCTGTGAAGTTTTGAATACGAGGGAGGGAGAGTAAAAACAGTATGGTGATAGGTTTATTATGTAACTGAAGGTGGTGTGATCAAGCTTTCCAGTGACACCCTGAAAACGTCAAAGTGTGTAGGCAGCCCTGGCCTTCAACTGTGGATCAAGGCTATCCTTATCTTGGGATTAAGTACACAAAAGGGTCAGACAATCTAAGTTCTGATCACAGACTTTCTTTAACATGGGGCTGTTTTGTTCAGGTGAGGAATTTTTGGATGTTACTTTTTAAAGAGATGTCCAGCATTTTTTCTAAACTTCTTATGAACATTAGGTAGTATTTGTATTGTTCTTCTGAAAGCATGTGTGAGTGAAAGTAAAGTCTATCCCCTTGTTTTAGGTAGAAATCTTGAGGTGTGATGTCACTAATGTAATGTTCAGTATTGTACATTCTGTTTTTTCTTAGAATTGAGATATAGGAAGAAGCTAGCTTTATTTTGCCCATTTTATTTTCTCATACTTTTTTATTCTTTGATAGGTGAATGAGACTTCATAAAAGAGAATGAGACTATTAAAAAAGGCTCACAATAAAATTAGAGTAATAAAATCAGAAATATAAAAAGTATTTCAAAAAGGAAAAGCACAGCTTCTCAATACATATATTTTTAAGTTAATCATAGCTGTGTACATTAATGCAATCACAGGGTATAATGTGCTGGTTTTATATACAATTTGAAATATTTTCATCAAACTGGTTTACATAGCCTTCACGGCATTTTCTTAGTTATTGTGTTAAGACATTTATATTCTACCCTTAGTAAATTTTACATGTACCCTCAATTAATAGTCTATTGAAAATCCTTAACTTTAAAACTATTATTACTCTTCAGTTTTCCTTTAAGTTAAACTACACTTTTCAATATTGGGTAATATTTTTGTTTTACGTTACTAGTTTAAGATTAAGTAAAATATTTATGTTAATAATGGTTTAAAAATTCTAATCTAAAATTATATTTATTTGGAGATTGGGCTTCTTGTGAGTATTAACTGACATTCAGTTTTTTTTCAGTCTCAAACTGTTGCCCTGGGTAGAGTGCCATGACATCACAGTTTACAGTGACCTCAAACTCTTAGGCTTAAGTGATTCTCTTGCCTCAGCCTCCCAAGTAGCTGAGACTACACGTGTCGGCAACAATGCCGGCTATTTTTTTTTTTTTTTTGGTTGCGATTGTCATTGCTGTTTTAGTTGGCCCGGGCCGTGTTCAAACCTGCCAGCCTGGGTGTATGTGGCCGGCGCCCTACCCACTGAGCTACAGGCGCCACCCTGACATTCAGTTTTAAAAATCTGTTAATTTGGCTGGTGCCTGTAGGGCGCCAGCCACATGCATTGGAGCTGGCGGGTTCAAATCCAACCCGGGCTTGCCACACAACAATGACAACTACAACCAAAAAATAGCCGGGCGTTATGTTGGGCACCTGGGAGGTTGGGTACTTGGAAGGCTGAGGCAAGAGGATTGCTTAAGCCAAAGAAGTTTGAGGTTGCTGTGAGCTGTGATGCCATGGCTCTCTACTCAGGGCAACACAGTAGACTCTGTCTCAAAAAAAAAAAAATTCCATAGGAAAGAATTTTTGCTTCCTTATTTCATACTTTATCTTCTCTTTCAGGGACATCTTCTGTATTCTGATTTTAAAAACACAGCCTTTGATTTCTATTGGCATTTTTCTTGCAGTGTAGCATGTGTAGTGTTTAAGATCACAGCCCTAGTTAAATCGTTAATTTCCCTGTGTCTCAGGTTGCCCATCTGTGAGGTGGAGATATTATCTCTGATATTACTGGTACTAGTAATATCCATATTAGAGAGATACTGATACATTAGTAGCTCTTGTGATGATAAAATGAGATTATGTTTGAAAAGCATTTAGAGTTTGGTACACAATAAATGCGCAATAAACATTAACTGTTTTTCTTAAGTTTGACTATTGTAAACCTACAATTACCTATAAAGTATTTTGTATTTGCTTACTTATGACCTGTTGATTATCTCACTGTGCTTTAGAAATTTAGAAAAGGTATTTGACCCACTTATGTTGCAGATGTGCCGTTCAACATGGAACTTCTAGTTACTTGTGGCTGTTGAGCACTTGAAATACGATTATCCCAAATTAAGAGTGTTGTAAGTGTAAAATGCAGATTTCACACAGCAAAGGAACAACAAAATGAAATGGCAACCTGTAGACTGGGAGAAAGTACTTCCAAACCGTATATCTGATAAAAGCTTAGTATCTAAAATTTACAAAGAATCCACACAACTAAATTGTGGAACAACAGACAACCCAATTAAAAAATGGGCAAAAGACCTAAATAGATATTTCTCCACAGAATATATAAAAATGGCCAACAGGTATATGAAAATGTGCTCAATATCATTAATCATTAGGAAATGCAAGTCAAAATCACTGAGCGATCACCCCACATCCTTAGGATGGATGGTTGTTATCAAAGACTGAAGTGGTAACAAATGTTGTGAAGGGTGTGGAGGAAAGGGAACACTGCATATGGTTGGTGGTGGGAATGTCGATTGCTGCAGCCATTATGGAAAACAGCATGGAGGTTCCCAAAGAAATTAGGACTATCATGAACCAGTAATCTCTCTTTGAGCATATACCCAAAGGAAATTAAATCACCACGTCATAAAGATACCTGCACTCCCTTGCTCACTGCAGTATTATTGCTAGAGCCAAGATGTGGAAAACAACCTAACTGACAATGGATTAATGGGTAAAGAAGCTGCAGTCTGTACACAATGAAGTATTTATGTGGCTTTAAAAAAGGAGACTCTCGGGTGGCGCCTGTGGCTCAAAGGAGTAGGGCACTGGCCCCATGCTGGAGGTGGTGGGTTCAAACCCAGCCCCGGCCAAAAACTGTGGGAAAAAAAAAAAAGAGAGACCCTGCATTTGCCACGGCATTGGTGAACCTGGAGGGCATTATATGCTAAGTGAAATAAACCAGGCACAGAAAGAAAAATATTGCATGATCTCATTTATACATGCAATCTTTAAAAAATAAAAAAAGGAATAAAAAGTGTGGTGGTGGGGCAAATGGGAAAATATAGGTCAGAGGTTAGAAAGTAGCATATATAGGATAACAAGTCTAGAGATCTAATGTACAACATGAGGCTGTAGTTAATGAAATTATGCTATGTTTGGGATTGCCACTAAATGGGTAAACTTCAGTTGCTCTCGACACCAAAAGGTTAACTATAGAGATAATATATACATTAATTTGCTTTACTCTGGTGACCATTTTACTGTTTACATGTATCCCGTCACATCATGTTGTATAACTTAAAACATACAGTAAAATTTTTTCTTTCTTTTGAGACAGAGTCTCACTATGTCACCCTCTGTAGAGTGCGTGGCATCACAACTCACAGCAACCTCAAACTCTTGGGCTTAAGCGATTCTCTTGCTTCAGCCTCCTGAGTAGCTGGGACTACAGGTGCCCGCCACAACGCCCGGCTATTTTTTTAGTTGCAGTTTGGCCAGGGCCGGGTTTGAACTTGCCACCCTTGGTATATGGGGCTGGCACCCTACCCACTGAGCCACAGGCACCGCCCAAAACATACAGTCAAATTTTTAAAGAAGATGCATAGTTCATTTTTGGTAGGAAGTCTTTGAAATCTATCGTGTTAATTTTTGTTGAGCACGTGTTGAAATGCTAATAATTTGGGTAACTGTTAAATAATATATATTAAAATTAGCTTCACCTGTTTCTTTTTACTTTTTAAAATGTGGCTGTGAGAAAATTGAAAATTACAAATGTGGTAGCCGGCTCAGTGGCTCACGCTTGTAATCCTAGCGTGCTCTGGGAGGCCGAGGTGGGTGGATTCCTTGAGCTCATGAGTTCCAGATCAGCCTGAGTAAGAGTTGAGACCCCCATCTCTACTAGAAATAGAAAAACTGAGGCAAGAGATCACTTGAGCCCAAGATTTGGAGGTTGTTGTGAGCTTTTATGATGACGCCGTGACACTCTACCCAGGGCAACCACTTGAGACTGTGTCTCAAAAAAAAAAAATTATAAATGTGGCTCACACCTTATTTCAGTTGAATAATGCTTTATAAACAATGAGACAGATTTAGGAAGTAGTGTAGGTTTCAAGTGTTTTTGTTGTTGAGCTTTTTATTTTGTTAGTACTTTGCAAGTAAAATTGTTGAACTTTTTAGACTTCATTATTATACAGATTTTTAGGCTTACCATTTACCTCTAGGAAAAAATACTTTTCATCATTTGATTAAATCTGTCTTCTACTAGGATTTATTGATTCTTTTAAAACTAATTTAACCATACTAATTTCTTAAGTTACAGGAAAAGGAAAGACATTGCTTGTAAATATCTTCATAGCTAACCGTTGACTCTTGTAAAATGTTTGTGGTTGGTAAAAGCCCAAATACTTGTTGTACTGGGTAAATATATTTACTTTTAGCTGTTTAATGAAGTGAAAGACCTTGAGTTTTGTTTGGCAGAGATGATCTTTTATCATGCAGTTTCATCAGACTCTGCTGTTTGATTGAAAAAGCTGGGAATTTTTCCTACCTTGAGAATTGTTTATGGCTGGTAATTTTAATCATGCGTATAGTTCTGGAGGCAGTTACTGCTCTTGAAGTTATAATTGTTGGGGGGGGGGGGTGTTATGTTCTCTAGGTTACCAGGTAATGTAAGTGACCTGTGACTTGGGAAAATAGTAGCAGAAAACATTACTGGGATGTGTGTATAACATTCTCTTTGCTAATTTTTAGTGACATGGTTTTATGTATCAGACAACTAGGTATAGATTCTGTATACGATAGTTTCTCTTAGGTGTTTTCTGTAATTGAGGCAGAAAATTTCCTTGAAGTGAGAGGAAAATAAGAATTAGTTTTTATGTATATTATGTATATTATGTTTTTTATTATACTTAAAAATTAAGATTAATAATGAATTAATATTTATTTTTTGCATTAAAAATATATATATATTTTTGTGACACAGTCTCACTTTGTTGCCCTGGGTAGAAGGTCGTAGTGTCATAGTCCACAGCAATTTCAAATTCCTGGGCTTGAACAATTTTCTTGCCTCAGCCTGCCAAGTAGCTGGGACTATAAGCGCCAGCCACAACGCCCAGCTAATTGTTTTTAGTAGAGATGGAGTCTCACTCTTGCTTAGGCTGGTCTTGAACTCGTGAGCTCAAGCAATCCACTTGGCTCTGCTTCCCAGAGTGCTAGGATCATAGGCTTGGGCCACCATGCTCACACTATGTCGTCCTTGGTAGAGTGCTGTGGTGTCACAGCAACCTCAAACTCTTGAGCTTAAGCAATCCTCTTGTCTCAGCCTCCCAAGTAGCTGGGACTATAGGCACCCACCACAATGCCCAGCTAGTTTTTGGTGGTGGTGTCATTGTTTAGCAGGCCCAGGCCAGATTCAACCTGCTAGCCCCAGTGTATGTGGCCGGCGCCCTGACCACTGAGCTACGGGTGCTGAGCTCTGCCTTGGTTTCTTGATTAAAGACGAATAATCTCAGAAGTTTTGTTTTATTATACTGATATGTATGTGTGTATGTATATATGTGGAACGTCTGATTCACTGCATAAGTGGGCAAAGAAGGTATATTTGGTTTCTCTTCCATCTACTTAATAAATACTTAGGCCAGTTGTAGTCACTCATGCCTGTAATCCTCGAACTCTGGGAGGCTGAGGCAGGTGGATTGCTTGAGCTCGAGAGCTGGAGACCTGCCTGAACTAGAGTGAGACCTTGTCTTTACTAAAAATAGAAAAATTAGCTAGGTATGGTTGTGGGCACCTGTAGCCCCGGCTACTGGGGAGGCTGAGGTAAGAGGATCATTTGGGGCCAGGAGTTTGAGGTTGCTGTGGGCTAGCATGACACCATGGCACTCTAGCCTGGGGCATTAGAATGAGACTTAGAAAAAGAAAAAAGCCTCAAATACTTATTGAAGGATTCGCACATATCTTAACCTTTTTCTACTTTAAAACCCAAAATTCCAGTTTAGTTTTTCGACTCAAGGAAATATTGAAAAGGAACTTTATAGTAAAAGGCTTTTAAGAAACCAGATTCCTTTAGTTTTTTACTTTTTGCTAAATTATGTTTAATCTCTGTAAGTAGATCTCTTCATTAGTTTGGTTTTTGTTGTTCCAGACCAAAGAAAAGAAAATCACAGAATTATAATTTAGAGATCTGTTTGGAAAGGCCAAACTCTTAACAGTGTTAACTCCAGAATTACGTTTTTTTTTTCTCCTTGGCTTGTAAATAGATTTTTATATGGACCTGCACATTTTTTCTTTTTCTTTTCCATGTTATCCTTCCAAATAAATGAGTGTTATCTAACTCAGAGTGGCAAAGCAATCTTCTCTCCTAAGCAGTTCCTCTGTTGGGTGTTAAATAATGCGAGTTTACTTGGTGGTTTGAGGTTATGTTGCCTATAAATAAAAATAAATGGTGTTTTTATGGGGAGACAGATGTCCTGGAGGAAAATTCTAGGTGCTCAGTTGTCCATGATTTTTAACTAGTTCTCTTAAATTTGACTCAGATCTCTTTGTCATTATTTTATTGTAAGTTTCTGGGGAAAAGAGAACACAATTTGCCTGTGGCTTCCGATAAGGCAGAACCAGATTTAAGCTTATTAGAAAATGAGAACAAATGTTAAAAAGAAAAACTACAGCTTGATTGGGAATGTTTCATCTCTACACTCGGTATAGGATTGTAAAATATTTATTTTGTATGAGGATGGTCACAGCAACAACACCTGTTGTGATTGTGTCTTTCGCAAGCAGTTAATTCATCCTTGGCCTCCTTTGTCGTCTTTCTCTAAAATATATTGGTGTAGCCGTTGAAATATTAAGGGATAAAGGAGCTTTCAGATAAATAGTTCGGAACTCACAGTCTAGAGACAATAGGACTGAGCAGGGCTGCTTGTCAAGTTTTCAGAATGACAGAAGCTTGCAGATATGCCTGGGACTCACAGGGCACTGTGGTTATTTTTTTTTTTTTTGGCCGGGGGCTGGGTTTGAACCCGCCACCTCCGGCATATGGGACCGGCGCCCTACCCGCTGAGCCACAGGCGCCGCCCGGCACTGTGGTTATTTATGGAATAGATGCAGAATCCTTTATATCTGTAAGAAATATCACTATGCTTAGGATCGCGAATTTACTTTTTTCATGTAAAGAGATCGGGGACACTAAGCATCAAAGTGAGGCAGCGAGTCCTGGAGAATTATCTTTTTTCCCCTTTTCATAACTGTGTTTCACGGCACCTCGTCATCTTTACAAGGGGGTTGGAGAGCTATGTGGCTAACATAGAAAAGGGGACCTTGTGTGAGATTTTTGCTTAACATAATGAAAACATGTCAAATTTCATGTGGAACATTTCCATATTTTTCCCTCAGAGATCCATGTGTAAATTACATTTTTACTCAGGCACCATGAAAATGTTTATGAAATTATGTCTGTGTTTAGGTATATTGTTTTTTTTTGATCTGTATCTTGAAAACATTAAGTATTTTTTTTTTTTTTTTGAGACAGTCTCACTTTGTCACTGTTGGTAGAGTGCTGTGGCATCATAGCTCACAGCAACCTCAAACTCTTGGGCTCAAGCTATTCTCTTGCCTCAGCCTCCCAAGTACCTGGGATTACAGGTTCCCATTACATCACCCCGCTATTTTTTTTAGAGACAGGGTTCTTGCTCTTGCTTAGGCTGGTCTCGAAACTGTGAGCTCAGGGCAATCCACCCGCCTCAGCTTCCCAGAATGCTGGGATTACAGGCATGAGCCACTGCCCCCGGCCCTTGAAGATATTAAGTTTAAACTCATGTATTCAGAGAAGGGTCAATTGCTTTCACTGTTCACTAGGAGAGAAGGCTCATGCACATACCTATAACGTTAGGGCCAACACAAGAACAAGGTGGGGCAGCGCCTGTGGCTCAAGGAGTAGGGCACTGGTCCCATATGCCGGAGGTGGCGGGTTCAAACCTAGCCCCGGCCAAAAACAAAAACAAAAACAAACAAACAAAAATAATACTTAGAAAAAAAATAGAAAAATAAAAACAAAACAAAAGAACAAGGTGATACTTTTTTTTTTTTTTTGGTCAGCTTAATTTTGTTATTTTCTTTGTTGCCTAGGTGACCCTACTTCATTATTTAACGAACATCCGTAACATGGCTAGGTGCTGTACTAGGCACTTAGGTTACTGGGAAGATTACGTTTTTTAAAAGCCTAAGTGTTGAGTGGCTTGAAACTCTTTTGCCATTTATGTAAGAGAACTGAGAAGAAATGAGGGCAGTCTTCAAATGCTGAATGTGGAAAAAGTAGATAAACTTTTCCTCCCTTTTCAGAAGGTGGATTATGGAAAATAGGTGAGGCCAGGCAAGGTGGCTCACACCTATAATCTTTTTTTTTTTAGAGACAGAGTCCTCATTTTGTTGCCCTCGGTAGAGTGCTGTGACATCACAGCTCACAGCAACCTCCAGGTCTTGGGCTTAGGCGATTCTCTTGCCTCAGCCTCCCGAGTAACTGGGTCTACAGGCATCCGCCACAACACCCGGCTATGTTTTATTTGCAGGTTGGCTGGGGCCAGGTTTGAACCCACCACCCTTGGTATGTGGGGCTGGTGCCCTACTCACTGAGCCATAGGCGCCGCCCCATACCTGTAGTCTTAACACTCTAAAAGGCCGAGGCAGGTGGATTGCTTAAGTTTAGGAGTTCAAGACCAGCCTGAGGTAGAGCGAGACCCAGTCTCTAAAAACAGCTGGACATTGTGGCGGGTGCCTGTAGTTCCAGCTACTTGGGAGGCTGAGGCAAGAGAAGCATTTGAGCCCAGAGTTTGAGGTTGCTGTGAGCCAGGGCATTCTACCAAGGGTGACAAAGTGAGACTCTGTCTCAAAAAAAAAAAAAGAAAAAAATTAAAGGAAATAGGTGGAGTTCATAGGGAAGTGTTTTTGCTTAGTGTAAGGAAGAACTTTTCTAAATAGTATAATATTGCTACTCTCTAAAGAAAAAGGGGGTCACATTGAGTTAACATTGATCATTTTTAGAAGTATTTAAGCCTAGTCAGTTTGTTGTTGGGAATGTGGAAAATGAGGTCTGTGTATTGCAGTGGTTCTCAACCTGTGGGTTGCGACCCACAGGAACTGTATTAAAGGGCCCCGGCATTAGGAAGGTTGAGAACCACTGGTGTATTAAGAGTTTGGACTAGTTAACTAAAGAGAGTCCATTACAAAGTGGCTGGTGTTAGAGAAAAAGATGGCATGAAGTCTGAAGCCATAGAATAAGCACAGAGACTGAGAAATAGGAACGAAGTAGGTAAAGATGAGTGGACAGGGAGGAGAAACCGGATGCACTGCCTCTGAAGGTCAAGGGGTCAGAGTTTCTGGAATTTGTTGTATATTAGAAGGAAGTTAAAAAGAGATGTAATACACAAGAAAAAAGATGTGACATGAAAATTCCCTATTCTCCCACCCACACATAAAAATCGCTAATGTCTTTTTCTAGTCAGATTTTAGAATGGGAATTTAAAAGTATATAGATAAATCACTGTCACCTGCTTTTGTCACTTTAATGAACATATTAATATCTTTATAGCAAGAAATACGGATATAATTTTCATTGCTGTAGAGCCTTCCATTACATGGTAGAACGTATTAGTAGATATTTAGGTTATTCGTTTTCCCATATTATAAACAATATTCACTTCTCTCTAATGCCATTATTATAGCTGAGGCTCCTTGCTTGCCTACATTGTATTAGTCTCTTAATTTTGTTCTTTACCTGTTCCTACCCTGCTACATTCTGCTCTCCATGGTAGTTGGCTTCACACACACACACACACACACACACACACACACACACACCCAGCCACCCAGCCACCCAGCCAGTTCTGCGGTTTCCTGTCATTCTGCTTGCAAGCATGGCCAGGTGTAGTGGAAATGAAATGTCAGTAGTTTTGGTATTTTTAATGTGGGAGAAAAACGTGTAGAGCCTTATGATTTCATAGAAACAATTTAATTTTGTTCTTTTTCTATCATGGAACTCCCTCTTGCCCAGAAGTACGGTTATTGAACATAAAGCAAGCATTATAAAATTTAATGAGACAGGATTAGAAGTCTTCATGTACACTGGGTTTGTTTTTAATTTTGTACTTACTAAGGAGCTGTATTGGTTGTCTACACTTAGGATGTTTTAGTCTGTTTTATCTTATTTTTTTCTTATCTTTTTTCCCCTCTCTTTCTTTCCTTCCTTTTTGTTTTCTTTCTTAAAGCCAGGGTATAAGGAATGTTCTTGTTTTGATTTTTTTCCTAAGGATATTTTGCATAATTATTTTGACTTGTTTGTTGTCTGTGACTGCTTTGGTTAAGCTACAGCTCAATTGAGTCTAGGGGTTTAAAATAGACCCTCTGTAAATTATAGAAAATTGTTGGGGTTTCTATACAATAATTTATTATTATTTTAGAGAAAAGAAAAGGAGTTTCAGATTATATTTTCAGTGGTTGCTGGGACTATCATTTTAAATTGAATGGTGGTAACAAAGCCTACTTGTGGTAAAGACATGTGAATTAAACGCCTTTTTCACATCTGCCAGAGAGGAACTGGCAGTCAGGGAAGGAGAACAGTTATGAGTGACTGAGCTTAGGCTACTGACTCTCAGTATCATATAGTTGAACTGGAGTCCGTTACGTGTAGCAAGCCTTGGATGTGCTTTAGAAAGAGTTAAGCGTGAATTTTTAAGTTTGAGGGTAGTTTGACCATAGTTGAAAAGAAGTGAAATAAGTACGCCTTATTTAAAATCTTTTGGTTGCAGGTAAAAAAAAAAAAAATCCTAGCTTAGTGTAAGCAAAATGGGGAATTAGGAGGCTGTTGACCTAATTGATTGTAAATAAACCTTTAGCACCTTCAATTATAGACATTAATTCAGCAAACTGATGAAGGATAAAATTGGCCCCACCTTGTTTGAGTGTTCACTCCTGGTCTAGTTGATCGTGGCCCGCAGCGTGGCACCCTCTCCTGTGTGTACCTGTGGTTATTGGAGGTCCTTGGAGGGTGGGATAAGCAGCAAATTATTACAGAAAACACATTCTTAGTGAACACTGTGGATACCCATAGAGATAACTACTACACTCTTGCTAAACAGTGGGTTACTTTATAAGGCCAGTAAATGGGGATGACTGTTGAATTTGGGAGGTAGGAGGGAAAAAAATTATTAGCATCTCAAAGTTCTTGTGGTAGAAGTGTTTTCTTTACATAATTGAATTGATGTTTTATCAAAAGATACCTGGTTATATTCCATTTAAGATGAAGACGACGACTTTATCTGTAAAAAGACAGCCGCTAAGTCAAAAGAGAATGGAGGATCTGCAAATAGTTATCTTGGAGCATCAAACACGAACAAGAATGAAGAAAACTCCAAGACCAAGAATAAGCCTTTATCACCAATAAAGCTTACACCCACATCAGTGCTGGATTATTTTGGAACTAGAAGTGTCCAAAGATCAGATAAGAAGATGGTGGCAAGCAAAAGGAAAGAGGTGAGCGAGAATACAAGCAAAAATGTCAGGATTTCTACCCTTCACTGGTATTTATAGACATTGGGATGTTATGAATGAGTCAACAAGTATTATTAATGAAAGTAATTATCCTGTGATTATGGATAAGATGTATTGTCCTCATAGGATGAGGAGGTTAGAACTACACATTGATTTTTTTTTTTTGTACTTGAAAGTGGGAAAAGGTTATTTAAACCATAAGAAAAACATTTTAACCATAAGAAAGTATAATTGTTAGAATTTAAATTGAATTCTCAGAAGGGAAAGTCACTTTTACTATTGAGTTCAACCTGACAAAATTAGACAATAAATTTTTTTCCCAAGTGAGATTAGGAATACATCCCATAGAAAAGAGTACACATGTGCTGTGCTTTCGACCTTGTCTACTTTGTGTAATGTTGGATTCATCTTTTCTGGCCACTTAGGAAACAGACGTACAGATAGATGATAGTGAGAGTAGTCCGCGGAAACGGTGAAATAACGCCCACCAAATGGTGTGCTTGATTCCATCCGTGCTTCCCCGGGACACTCTGATCTTTTTCACATACTGGTTTGCTGATGTTCTGGACTGCTTGATATTAATCTGCAGGGTGGTTACTTTTTTTGGGGGTGGGGAGTACTTTTCTTCCACATGTCAGTCGAGCTAAATGGGAACTGTCTATAGGATATTTATTGACTAGGGAATTGGATATTGACTGAATTTCTGGCTGGTATGCATTGCTGTGTGCTGTTAGACTCTTATCTGTCTGGTGTATTTAATCAGCGACAGTCAAGAAAAAGCACCTTAATTTTACCTTAAGGTTTATGCTAATCTTGCTTGCTTTTATCCGAAATACAGCCTCCAGAAAACACAGATGATTCTGCATTAAATGATGAAGCCATCGCCAAGCAGCTGCAGCTTGATGAAGATGCAGAGGTACCATTCAGCAGGTGCACACCCTGGGCACTGAGCAGTGCCGGGCACTGTGGCTGATGTTAGGGACACTGCAGTTAGGAGGGAAGAAAGCACATGTCAAGTGCACTATAAGTGCTCTGAAGAAAAGTAAGGGGATAGATATGGGCTGGTACATGGCATTTGAGCGTTTGATATTAAATAGAGGAATTAGGAGCGTCTCTCTGAGGAAGTGGCATTGGGGGATGGCAGGTGCAAGCATCCTGAGGTAGAAATGGGCTCTATGTGTTCAGGACACTGGCGTGGCTGGAGACTAGTGTAGAGGAGGAGAGTGCCACGACACAATTCTGGAGAAACAGCAGCAAATCCTGCTGTTCATCATAGGTTTTTTTTTTTTTTTTTTTTTTTTTTTTTTTTTTGAGGAGAGTCTTGCTCTGTATCCCTCCCTGCCTAGGGCATGGTTGCATCATCTTAGCTCACTGTGGCTTCAAACTCCTGGGCTCAAGTGATCCTTCTGTCTCAGCCTCCTTAGTACCTGGGACTAGAGGTGTATGCCATGACATCTGGCTAATTTTTCTATTTTTTGTAGAGATGGGGGTCTTGCTTTTGCTCAGGCTAGTATTGAATTTTGGACCTCAAATGATCATTCTGCCTTGGCCTACCAAACTGCTCGGATAATAGGTCTGAGCCACTCCTCCTTGTTTTTTTCTCTACTATTTGATCATACTGAATTACGTAAACTACAAACAAGTATCCATGTGGCTCAAGATAGTGCAGTTGACCTGGGTCGATCTAGTAAGTAATTTTCAGAGACCTGGCTTCTCCTTATCTGTCCCAAATATTGGAGGGTTACTCAGTCCTTTCCATTCCAGATGCCATGCTTTGTACCACAATTGCCTGTTTTCCTATTTTTATGTTTTTTCACAATTTTGTTTGGGTGACTTACTAATCTGCTGAAGAACTTTTTAGGGAGTAAATAACTAATGATGTCTTTCCTAATATCCCTTTAAGAGTTTTTTCTCCCCACTTTTAAACAAACTGTAGATTTTGTGATCCTTTCCTTTGTATGGCTAATGTAGGGTGGTTTTTGTTCTGTATTACGTTACGCCATTTACCAGGGGGCATAAAACTGGTTAGTTTATGATGAGGAATGTGTACTGCTGCTACACAGTCTCTTCTGGAAAAGCTCCATTTTACTGAGAGTGAAAATTATTGGAAGTAACAGTGACATAACCACAGTGTCTGCGTCTTACATTAGCATATTAGGAAAATTTCTGATATCATGACTTCATTTTCAAATGTCAGAACAGATGCATTTGAATTAGTACTTGAAAATAGGAGCTTGGTGGTAAAAAGTGACTTCACATTTGTGTATAGCATATTATTGTGTGTAAAGAAAATACTGCATATTTTTATTTCCTAGAGTCACCCTTTTGTTCCCTCTATATGATTATGTTTTTCTGTTGAGATTCTTTTCTAATGTAGAAATAAGAGGTCTGGAAGTGTTGCAGTAGGACCATTAAGAGAAAACTATAGACTTGAAATTCATAAGTAAGAAATGTGACTTTATTATATTTTTTTAGAAATGTGACTTTATTTATCATGCCTGCAAAAGTAGAACTGTTCTGAAATCTGATTTGGCTTAGTGAAACAAACCCGTGATACTTTTAAGTGGATTAATGTCATAGTTATTTTCTGGAAAATGTTTTTTCATTTTTTCCTAAAAATACACATCAAGCATTTAGAAATGTTCATTTTCAAAAAGGAGAAAAACAGCTCACTATGTTGACACTTTACAGCTGGAGCGGCAGCTGCATGAAGATGAAGAGTTTGCCAGAACGTTGGCCATGTTAGATGAGGAACCCAAGACTAAAAAGGTGGCGTGGTGTGGGGCTGCTGGCATCCGAATGTTCTTTTTCATTCTTGTATATTCTCCTGTGATCCAACCATGAATAACTCCTCCAGAAAAAAGCTAAATTATTTTAATACAAAAAAAGTTTTTGGGAAAGTGCATTGTGAAACTTTGTGAAAGAAAGTTGGCACCCAAAGCAAACCAGAACCTTTCTTCACAAAACACAGAATCATACCTTTTCCTTACTCTCTATCACAGGGGTTCTTTGTACTGGTTCAGAGACTATTGCTTATAAAAATTCCTTTGGGACACAAGTTTAATATTAATTACTGACTTTTTAGGAAGCACGATTCTGCTATTTTATTTTTTCTTTTTTTTGAGACAGAGTCTCACTATGTCACTCTCAGTAGTGTGCTGTGGCATCACAGCTCACAGCAACCTTAAACTCTTAGACTCAAGTGATTCTCTTGCCTCAGCCTCCCTAGTAGCTGGGACTGTAGTAGTCCGCCACAACGCCCGGCTGTTTTCTTTTGTTTAGCAGGCCTGGGCCAGATTTGAACCCGCCAGCCCTGGAGTATGTGGCCAGTGTCCTAACCACTGGCTTACGGACACCCCAATTTTGCTATTTTTAATTAGTTAACTTTAAGATTTATATTAGAACAATCTCAAATAATAGTGTATTTTTTCATCTTTAAAGGCATCAGTAACTTTTTTAAACACTTGCTCTTTAATAAATTACCATTATTTCTGATAATTACATTCTGTTAATGTCACTATAAATATCTGACTTATATTTTTTAGAGATGGGGTCTTGCTCTGGAGTGCAGTGGTTTAATCATAGCTTACTTTAACTTGGAACACTTGGGTTCAAGCACCTGCCCTGCCTCAGCTTCTCAATTACCTAGGATTATAGGCCACGTGTCATCACTCCTTGCTAATTTTCCTTTTTTTTTTTTTTTTTTGAGACGGAGTCTCACTGTGTCACTCTCAGTAGAGTGCTATGGCAACCTCAAACTCTTGGGCTTAAGTGATTCTCTTGCCTCAACCTCCCGAGTAGCTGGGACTACAGGTGTCCGCCACAATGCCCAGCTATTTTTTTGTTGCATCTGTCATTGTTGTTTTATCTGGCCCAGGCTGGGCTTGAACCCCCCAGCCTCGGTCTGTGTGGCCGGTGCCCTACCCACTGAGGTACAGGCGCTGCTGCCTGATAATTTTTTGAATTTTTTTATTATGGAGATGGAGTCTCCTTATGTTGGCCAGGCTAATCTCAAACTCCTGGCCTCAGGTGATGCTCCCACCTCAGCCTCTCAAAGTGCTGGGATTATAGATGTGAGTCACTGTGCCAAACCAATATCTGACTATTTTAGAAAATTTTATTTTCCTTTAAAGCAGGGAGTTAAGATACTATCAAGAGACAAGACTAAGCAGGCAGCTAGGTAGGTAGACACAGGGAGAGGTGGAGCCTTTGTTATTTGAAAAAACTCAGTTCCATTTAAAGATGCTCAAATTGTAATTATTTAAAAAATATACTATGTCACAAAGCCCCATTTGTGATCTTTTCTTTTATATAGTAGAGGTTAAAGTGTAGAGAATGGGTATATATTTTTTCTCTTTTGAAAAAGTGCTCTCTTATTTTCCTTTTTCTGATTGAGACAGAATCTCACTATGTTGCCCTCTGTAGAGTGCCGTGGCTATTTTTTTGTTGTAGTTGTTGTTGTTTAGCAGGCCCTGGGCCTAAACACTCAACTGCCTGGGTGTATGTGGCCAGCGCCCTAACTCCTGAGCAACAGGTGCCGAGCCTTTTATTTTCCTTTCAAGTTTTAGTTTTCATTTTAGTCTTTTTAATTTAAATTTTAGTTTTTAACTGTATAACACTAGCAGTTTATTTTATTTTATTTTTTTTGGCCAGGGCTGGGTTTGAACCCACCACCTTCAGCATATGGGACCGGTGCTCTACCCCTTTGAGCCCCAGGCGCCGCCCAACACTAGCAGTTTAAAAGAGATGAAAGAAGCAGAAATAAGGCTTTTACTTTAGATATGCATGTTGGGATGAAATGGGATATTTTTATAGTGTTTTTTATACCCTTTGTTTCTTCACCTGTAAAATGAAGTAATAAAGCATGCTTCATTTTCCCCTGGGAATTTTGTGGCCGAATGAATGACGGTTTATTGTAGTGTTCTGCTAGTTTAGAAGGTGACCCTTAAAGTTAAAATTTTAATTGATTTTCACAGCAGACTTTGGAAATAGTTTTTCTATGATTTGTCACATTGACACTTTTAAAATCTGTTTAGGCTCTAAAGGACACAGAAGAGGGAGAGACATTTTCATCTGTCCAAGCCAATTTAAGTAAAGCAGAAAAACATAAATATCCTCATAAAGGTAATACTAGCAGAAAAAGGAAGATGGCGCACTTGTTTTTATAGAATAAAATTCATAAGAACCTTGTTTAAACATTGTATTTAATGACTGTATTGTAGGTAACATTGTTTCATAGGACCATGAGAGCATGTTCTCAGTAGGCACTTTGAAAGCTATTTGAATACTGTAACAGCTAGTGCAGAATGCCCCTCTGCTCTGAGGTTGTTGTGAGAAATGTGTTAAGAGCCCTTGGCTTCTTACTAATTTCCAAGTCTAGTGCATCACTTAGACTTCAACATATGAAGACTAAGAGCTAGATGTTTTGAGCTTTTCATGTTAGAGATCGTTTCATAGAGTTGACTCATAGTTGGCTAGATCACTGGGGCTCTTCTGCTGACTGTAGGTTTTATTCCTTAGTGGTCCTTATGTCAGGCCTCCTGCTAATATAGATGGTTTTGATCCTGTAAGTAAATCTGGTTATAATTTTACTATACACCATGAGTGTCCAACCTGTGGCCTATGGGCACATGCTGATTTTGTGAGGACTTTGCTCATCTGTGGTATCAGATGTCATGAAAAGTATGTGGGGACCTTTTTTTTGCTTTTCAGCTTTTGTTAGTGTTTGTATATTTAATGTGTGACCCAAGAAACTCCTGTTCTTCCCAGGTGTGGCAGAGCAAAAAAAAAAAGGTTGGACATCCCGGCAAACATATGGTCTTGACACCTTTAGGATACTGGGATTTCAAACACGGCATTTTTTTTTTTTATTAAATCATAACTGTATACATTGATATGATCATGGGGCATCATACACTCGCTTCATAGACCATTTGACACATTTTTATCACAATGTTAACATAGCCTTTCCGGCGTTATCTCAGTTACTGTGCCAAAACATTTACATTCTACATTTACCAAGTTTCGCAAATACCGCTGTAAGATGCACCACAGGTGTGATCCCACCAAACACGGCATTTTTATGGGACATTCCAGTCAGTAACTTTTCTCTGTAAATTTGAGAGGTTATCTCTGGAATGAAGTTCATATCTGTAGATATAATTTACAATTGGTTATACCAAGAAGTAATATATAGGTGTTTAATTTTTAAAAATAAGTGTGCTGTATAAGCCGAAGAATTAAAATATTGATGTTTTGAAATTAGCATATGATATTCTGTGTTACTAAGACTATTTAGTTTAAAAATGAAAAAAGTTGATATTGGCCAGCATATCATTTTCTAAAAACAACAATCATCATCTTTTCTTTTTTCCTAGTAAGTACGGAACAATTTTCAGATGAAAGAAAGAGCTACAGTCCTAAGAAGCAAAGTACATGTGAAAGTTTAATAGAAACTCAGCAACATTGCAAGCCATCAACTCACAAAACAGGCGAGTCCTCTTCTCCAAAGGCCAGTTCTAAGCTGGCTCTTACGAATAAAAAAGAGAGCTCTTATAAAGAAACAGAGCCTGCAACCTCAAAAAGGAAAGAAAATGCCATTGAATTGAAAGGAGAGACAAAAACTCCTAAGAAAAACAAAAGTTCTCCAGCTAAAAAAGAGGTAGGAACTTTCTAAGAAGTATCGTAGCCTCCCTTGTCTGTGGTTTTGCCTTCTGAGGTGTCAGTTCTTGACGGTCAACTGTGGTCTGGAAATATTAATTGGGAAGTTAAAACAGTAAGGTTAAAATTGTGCATCATTCTATGTGGCATGATGAAATCTCTCCCTGTCCTGCTTCATCCTGCCCTGGATGTGAATCATCCCTTTCTCCAGCATATCCACATTATATAATACAGGCTGCCCGGTATCACTTGGCTCAGCTATCAGACAGAAAAAACATGGTATATGTAAGTATACGTGGGGCTCATTCATTACCTACTATCTGTAGTTTTAGGCATCTGCTGGGCGTCTTGGAATGTATCTCCTGTGGGTAGGGGTATATATGTATATATATTGGGGCTGTGTTGATCTAAGTTTGTTTTTAGGTTTTAGTTCTGACTCTATAAATCATTATAGTACTTTTAAGATACTATCTTATTTAGAAGCTGTTGTGAAATATAGATTACTAATATAGGTAAATTAGCCAATATTTATTTCTGTGTATCAGATACTGTGCTCATACTTTATATATGGTATTCATGTAATCTTCACAACAGCCCTGTGTGATATTTACTTTTATTATTCAACTTTTATAGGTGATGAAAATTTAAGTAACTGTTCTAAGATCACCTAGCCACTGAGTAGGCAGGACCAGCCTTGAACTCAGGTCCTCTGAAGATAAAAATAGTAGTATGGCATTGTCCCTCCAAGCCCTGATGCTGGAGTGACTTTTTAAATCTTAGCCATGCCACTGAAGAGATGGATGACCTTGCTATGGTTATTTCCCCTAATTTATAAAATAGGAATAATGATAGTACTTG